>NC_069499.1:1089209435-1089809435 GCF_027579735.1 Bombina bombina
CTATCTCATGTCTCTCACGCAGCAGTGGTTTATTCTCTGAAGTTATCTCTCCTATATGGGCACCATCTATGCAAATGTTGAAAGTTATTGCTAACACTATTTTTCTCTTACAGAGTTTCATTACTTATATGGTATAACTACATTATATAACCATATAAAAACTTCCTGCAAATCTTTATAAATATCACTCTGAGTTAATACAGTCTATGCTGATATAATAGCCTGTACTCCAGTTGTGAAACATATATAATTTTATTAAACTCTGCAATTGTGATTCAGACATCTAAGGAACCTGATATAACAACTAAGCCATATATTATGGATCCAGCAGAGCTTCCTCAAATTGTTTATAATTTAACACAAAGAGTTGATCAGCTCAGTCAAGCCTTTAGAGAGCTACAATTAGAAAATGAGATTTTAAGAAAAGTCATAAAAGATACTTTCTCTACTAAACACAGCCTCCCTGACAACCAGTGAGAACCATTCATTGCACCCCCAGATTTTTTCCATGG
The DNA here is from genome assembly GCF_027579735.1 of Bombina bombina. Classification (NCBI taxonomy): domain Eukaryota; kingdom Metazoa; phylum Chordata; class Amphibia; order Anura; family Bombinatoridae; genus Bombina; species Bombina bombina. The sequence goes on from NC_069499.1 coordinate 1,089,209,948, forward strand.
AGATAGGAATCTGTACCGTCAATTTAAAAATGCTTGTCTGCTTAATTTCACTCTTAAACCTAGAACATACCCAAATGATAGGGTTAAAGTCCTTACAATGATAAGCTATCTAAGAGGTGAACCCCGCATTTGGGCAGACACTCTCTTTGAGACGAATAATCCAGTTCTCTCCTCATTTTCATCTTTCCTGGACATCATGGATGAATTATATTATGATGCTAACCTACAGTACACTGCTGAGAAAAAGATGAGGAACCTAAAACAAGGTATTAAACCTGTTGAAATTTACATAACAGAATTCAAGCAATATTCTATTGACTCCCAATGGAACGCCATTGCCCTTAAAAATCATTTCAGGCTTGGACTCTCTGACGCAGTAAAAGATGAATTAGCCTGAACTGAGTTACCTGAAACACTGGAAGGCCTTATGAAGCTTAGCAGGCAAATTGATAGGAGATTACGTGAAAGAAGATTTGAACGTCAATACCCTGAATCAGTGTACAAGAAGGATAAGATTCCTATCCATCCCACTCCTAGCAGTTCTCTTACAGGTTCAACTGGTGCTGAAGCAATGGATATAAGTTTTATCAGAGGACCTCTAACACCTGAAGAACGCATCAGAAGGAAGACTAGAGGCCTCTGCATGTATTGGGCATCCTCATCTCATACTCTAAAGGACTGTCCTTCTTTACCACAGAACAAGAAGAGTAAGTACAATACCAATCTTTCTATCCAGTTAAAGCATAACAACCCTCTTCATTGTTCTCTACTTCTCTCTCTACAGTGGGCAAATAAACAAGTGACCATTCCAGCCATCTTGGAGACAGGAGCACAAGGAAACTACATTGACAGTTCTCTGGTCTCCAAAAATAAAATACCATTGATCAAAAAGTTGTCTCCCATTTTTCTTCGTGTGGTTGATGGGACTGAGATATCATCAGGGCCCATAACACATCACACCATCCCGCTCTCTGTCACCACATAAAAAAAAAAACAATGAACATCTCACCTTTGATGTAATCACTTCTCCATTATTTCCTATAGTGCTCGGGCTAGCTTGGTTACAGCTACACGAACCAGTTATCAACTGGAAATCTTTAGATGTTCAATTAAATTCTGAATTTTGTCAACAGACCTGTCATAGAACCTTTTTCCACAGTATCTCTTCCACCTCTGAGACCCAGATACCAGAAATGTACAAGCAGTTTTCTGAAGTTTTCAGTAAGAAGGAAGCAGACACCCTTCCCCCACACAGAATCTACGACTGCCCTATCAAATTGAAACCTGGAACCACACCACCCATTGGGCATTTATACCCTCTCAAGAAAAAGAGAGCATGCAATTTAGTATTTAAATAAAAAAATAATTTATTCTTCAACAAATGTCACAAAAAGAACCTTAAAAAAAAAAAAAAATTGTATAACATGAGATGAAAATCTCCTAGGTATAAATTAAACCTTATACAAGAATTCAGACAATAAAATATGTGATTGGCCAATCTCTATTAAAATGTGAGTAATCTATAAAAGCATTTACACAAGGAAAATCACACATATATTGTAGGTTACTAATGTAAGCAACTAGAACTGTATGTATCAGAATATCAAGCCTTAAATCTTAAAGCATATATACTCTAACCTTTGTGCAGTCTGTATAACCTTTTGTAGATTATTTATACCCTCTCTGCCAACCAGAATTGGATCACCTGAAAACTTACCTAGATGAAAACTTAAAGAAAGGGTTCATCCGCCCCTCAGTTTCACCTGCTGGTGCAGGAATGTTCTTTGTGTGGAACAAAGACCAATCTCTTCGTCCTATCATTAATTTCAGACAATTGAACAAAATCACCATAAAAAAACGATACCCCCTCCCTCTCATTCCTGAACTCATAGAGAGACTGAGGCATGCTCAGATATTCACTAAATTAGATTTGAGAGGGGCGTACAATCTAGTACGTATTTGAGAGGGGGATGAGTGGCTTACCGCTTTCAGAACTAGGTATGGGTTGTTTGAATATCTAGTCATGCCTTTTGGCTTAACCAACGCACCCGCAACTTTCCAGTTCTTTATCAATGACATTTTCCATGACATCCTTGACACCTGTGTTGTCGTGTTCCTAGATGACATTCTAATCTACTCCACAAATCAAGAAGAACACATCAAACATGTTAGTTGGGTTCTAGCAATACTCCAAGTCCATCGGCTCTACGCCAAATTGGAAAAATGCATTTTTCACACCAATAAAATAGAGTTTCTTGGCTACTCTATCAGCCTGAACGGGATTCAGATGCAAGATAACAAAGTGGAAGCAGTAAAATCCTGGCCCACACCTTCAACAAGGAAAGAACTGCAAAAATTGCCTGGATTCAGTAACTACTACAGAAAGTTCATCTGCAATTTCTCTAAAATAGCGAAAACCTGACCAAATTAACTAGTGCTAACTGAACTTTCCAGTGGACAAAAGAACAGGATGAAGCCTTCAACTTTCTGAAGTATTCTTTTTCATCTGCTCCCATTCTGAAATATCCAGATCCGAACCTTCAATATATCCTAGAGGTGGATTCTTCAGATTATGCTCTTGGTGCTGTCCTCTCCCAAAGACAGTCTCCCAAAGAACCTCTACACCCGGTTGGATTCTATTCAAAAATTATGACTTCAGCAGAGATCAACTATTCCATTGGGGACAAGGAACTTTTAGCCATAAAAGAGCCTTTGAATTCTGGAGACATCTTCTCGAAGGTACTTCCCTACCTATAGTGATTTACACAGATCACCGGAATTTAGAATACTTACAAAATAACAAAACTTTATCTGGACGTCAAGTAAGATGGAGTCTTTACTTCAGTCGTTTCAATTTTCAAATTATGTATAGGCCGGGATAAAAAAATGGGAAGGCAGATGCACTCTCTCAACGAGATTCACAACCTTTTCAAGAAGACTCGCCTACCAGCATTCTTCCCCTACTCATTTTCTTGCGATTTTATCTCAACAGGATAAGGAATATCAATCTGATTTATCATCAGAGGATCAAACCCTATTAGATAGTCTAAGCCTCCAGAATGGTTTCTACTTCCATGGTTCTAGACTATATATTCCAGAACATTTCAGACAGAAAATAATCAAAGAACATCATGACCCCCCACTAATTGGTCATCCAGGTATCAAACGCAGTTATGAGCTTATTGCAGAAGTTATTGGTGGCCATCAATGAAAACCAGTATAAAAGTATACATACAACAGTGTACAACTTGTACAGTGTTGAAACCAGAGAGAAGATCAACCTACGGGTATTTAATTCCTCAAGAAGTACCAGAGTCTCCTTGGACTCATTTGGGAATGGATTTTATAGTCGACCTACCTCCTAGTTAAGGACAGACTACCATTTTAGTCGTAACAGATCATTTCACTAAAATGGTACATTTTATTGCTTATCATAAGTTACCCACTTCCATAGAAACAGCTTACTTATTTCTAAACCACATTGTGCGTTACCATGGGTTACCGTCCATCTTGACTACTGATAGAGGAACCCAGTTCACTTTTCGGTTCTGGAAAGCTCTCACTAAAGCACTCCAAATTAACGGTTAAGCACAGCCTTCCACCCTCAGACAAACGGCCAAACTGAAAGACTAAATCAGTGGCTTGAGCAATATCTACGTTGTTATTGCTCATATCATCAAAATAAATGGACTTCTTTTCTCTCCATGGCTGAATTTGCCTATAATAATACCATCAACAGCACTACAAATTATACTCCCTTTTTCACTAACTATGGATTTAACCCAAGGTTCACTCTCCAAACTACCTCTACACATGAATCACCTTCTGTTGATGTATTAACACAAAACCTTGCTGAAAATTTCCAACACTTACGAAATAACATCAAACATGCTCAGGCTTCACAGAAAATAATATATGATCTACGACGTAGAGCTTCACCCAAATATTCAATCGGGGACTATGTTTGGTTATCAACCAAAAATATTAAAATGCACTTTCCAAGTATAAAATTGGCTGGTTTGTTCCTTGGTCCATTCAAAATTGTACATATCATCAACGAAAATGCCTTCCGGCTTGACTTACCTGATTCTTTACACATCCACCCGACTTTCCATGTTTCATTATTGAGACCCTACTTAGGAGATAAGCCTGATGCACCTCTTCTACCACCTTCTCCTGTACAATTAGGCACTGATGTCTATGAAGTTTATTATCTCTTGGATTCAAGACATTATAATGGGGAGTTACAGTATCTGGTACGTTGGAAGGAGTTCGCCCCAGAGGATGACACTTGGGAACCTCATTTACACATTAATGCTCCGAAGCATATTGCTCGTTTCCATAGACGCTATCCTAGTAGAACTAAGTTCCAACCCGTGGTCGGCTTGTTTGAGGGGGGGAATCTGTAAGGATTCCAGTCCTGCTTTTACCTTTTGCTCCAACTCACCTCCCTCACCTGTACTTAAGGCATCACCATGCCCCAAAAAAGTGCTTAGTTGTTGAGTATTGTATATCAAAGCTCAGTGTACTGTTTGCTATAAGCTAATATATATTAGAAAAATATGGAAAAAAAAAGAACAATGTCCTTATGCTTGCATCAAAGTCTCTTGCAAATCACAAGGGGTTAATCAGTATATTGGAAAATTTCCTGTGAGTCAAGGTGTGATGTATCCTCAATGGTTGTACAGGTATGTTCATGTGTATATAAATGAATATTTTAGTAAAAGCTGTACACCTTGTATATCACTCCTGATCTTATTATGTTAATATTGAAATGTTCCACAAGATATATGTATATTGAGACAATCTGTAATAGTGTATGGAAGTCCAATATACTTAAAGGCAAAACATTCACTCACCCTTCTTCTTATAGTGCAGGGACTGAGTATTCCTTCCTCTGTGGTACCGGCTTCAAGAAAGCTTGTGAGTCACAAGTGCAGGGGATTAACCCTCCAGACGTGTGGATCTTTTGATGTATATTCTGTGGGGGGAATGTTTGCCTGCTGCTGGAGGCAGAGTGCCAGGACAAACCGCCAAACAATTTCACAAGTAGAAAACTTCCACAGCGGTGGAAAAATCCAGCATGAAATGGATCGAGAGTAGTAGAAAATAAAATATATGCTTTATTAGATATGCATTAAAAGTACTGTGAATTATCACAGTGAATCAACCTATATCACAGCAGTAAATAGAGTCAGCCTAGTAGCCCAACATCACACACTCCAACATGTTTCGTGCTGCAACAGCACTTCGTCCCTGGATTTTTCCACCGCTGTGGAAGTTTTCTACTTAATATATATTAGAATAAGATTTACACTTGTTACTTCAATTCCTGGATTACAAATACCAGCTGCAGTTTGGTCCCACTAAGGATTGCTAACAACTTGCTACATTACAATCTGAACGGAGTCTAATTCAAGAATTAATACATCCTGTTTCATCATATCATCTCCACAGGACTTGCTATATTGTTACCATCAAAAGGATTCTACTCACTCCAGCTACGGTACTTGTAAAATTTGTTCATTTCTTTGGAGCGTTAATTTAAAGGCTAATACAAATGTCATATTTCACCTGAACATTCTTAAATTGACTTTGTCTCTGCAATAACTTCTAACAATTATAAACGTCTGCCTTAAGTTAACGTTACAATGACTTTTTCATTCATTCCATACCTGGCCGCAACGGACTTTCTCTGACGTCACACACAGCTGTACATAGCTCAGCGTGTCACACCGCTCTCACTACTCACACAGGACTGTGTTCGGTTTTCAACGCTGCATAACATTAAACAGTGAGTTGTGCCTCGCAGCAGGTCACGCCCCTGTCAGCACCTGCAGCTCTGTCTATCTCATGTCTCTCACGCAGCAGTGGTTTATTCTCTGAAGTTATCTCTCCTATATGGGCACCATCTATGCAAATGTTGAAAGTTATTGCTAACACTATTTTTCTCTTACAGAGTTTCATTACTTATATGGTATAACTACATTATATAACCATATAAAGACTTCCTGCAAAGCTTTATAAATATCACTCTGAGTTAATACAGTCTATGCTGATATAATAGCCTGTACTCCAGTTGTGAAACATATATAATTTTATTAAACTCTGCAATTGTGATTCAAACATCCAAGGAACCTGATACTCTCAGGGAACTGAGCATTTAGCTCTGTCAACACCTACTTTACATGGCTCTGAATGCTCATTTTCTGAGTCCTCTGATGGTGAAATCTCCACAGATGACCCTGAACTGAAACAAAGCCTGATTCCACTTTTTGATTTAGAGTGGATCATATCCATTTCCTTCTACAGGAAGTTCTGAGCACCCTTAAATTGTCAGAACAGAATCCAGAAATTTCAAAACCTGTAAATAAATTAAACAAGGTTTTTAAAGCTTTGGTGTTTGAAGCTCCAGACTTGGTGACTGAGTATATTGCTAAGGAATGGAAGAAACATAGCATTTCTTTTACTCTTTCTAACAGATTGAAGACGTTGTATCCTCTTGCAGAAAATAATCTATCTGTCTGAGTGGTAGTAGTAGATGGAGCTATTTCAAAACATACAATTATTCCCATGGAGGGTAGTTTCTCGTTTAAGGATCCAATGGACCAAAAATCAGAGTCTTTACTAAGAAAATTATTTTCTCAATCAGCTCTGCAGCTTAGAACAGCAATTGCAGTTACTTGTGTAGCTGCTGAATCATCATTTAGTGTGATTCTCTTTCTCAGATGTTTCCTGAACAGTCATCTGAAGATGTCCATAACTGCATTAAAGTCCAGTTTTGGACATGATTAAAATTGATATTAAAAATATGTCCATTGCTATCCTGTTAAGGAGAGTCTTATGGCTGATATGGTCTCTAATAATAGACCTTTGTCAATTTCCTTTTAAGATAAATTGCTTTTTGGATCAGAGTTAGACTATGGGGCATATTTATTAAGCTCCGTATGGAGCTTGAAGACTTGTGTTTCTGGCGAGCCTTCAGGCTCACCAGAAATGCAAGTTATGAAGCAGCGGTCTAAATACCGCTGCTCCATAACCTGTCCACCTGCTCTGAGGCGGCGGACAGACATCGCCTAAAATCAACCTGATCCAATAGGATCGGGTTGATTGACACCCCCTGCTGGCCAATCTGCAGGGGACGGCATTACACCAGCAGTTCACAAGAACTGCTGGTGCAATGATAAATGCCGACAGGGTATGCTGTCTGCATTTATCGATGTGCGGCGGACATGATAGACAATATCGGATCATGTCTGCTCACACATTAATAAATAGGCAGCTGTATCATTAAGACTGTTACTGGAGGTAAAGGAGTTTTCCTTCATCAGGACAACACGTCTAAGGGAAGATGTAAACAAACTAATCATTTTCATACCTTTCACTCTGCAATAGTTCAGAAGTGCTCTTTCAACCAAAGGTCTGATTCCTCTAAAACTTCCTGGAAACCAGGATCATCCTGGTCCAAGAGTAAAAAGTAAAAAAACAACATATCTCTAATCAGAAGTCAGCAATGAGATTGTCAAGCTGATTGACATGTGTAAATTAAGAGTGAAATATCCTATATTATAAAAGACAAGTGTTTGTCTGAAGCCATCATGCGCAGTACAGACAAACACTTGGCCTTAGATTCTATTCTCGCCCACCTCGGCATAGCTGACAGCTGAAAGATTGGGAGCGCGAGGTACACAGCATACAAGCAGCTGTGAGATAGGGAGCGCGAGCTACTCAACAGCTGTGAGGTCTGCTGCGTGAGAAGCGGCAATGCGCTCCACAGACCTCACAGCTGTTTGTGGCCGACGGGAGCGTCGCGAGGGGCGTGGCCGGGCGTCGTGAGGGGCGTGGCCGGGCATCGCGAGGGGCGTGGCCGGGCGGGTGTTGCCGCGATGGGGCGTGGCCGGACGGGGTCCCGCGAAGACAGAGCCAGAGAGGGAGCAGGAGGGGGGGGGGCAGAGAGCCAAAGAGAAGGGGGGGGGCAGAGAGCCAAAGAGAAGGGGGGGGCAGAGAGCCAAAGAGAAGGGGGGGCAGAGAGCCAAAGAGAAGGGGGGGCAGTGAGCCAAAGAGAAGGGGGGGGGCAGAGAGCCAAAGAGAAGGGGGGGGCAGAGAGCCAAAGAGAAGGCGGGGGGGCAGAGAGCCAAAGAGAAGGCGGGGGGGCAGAGAGCCAAAGAGAAGGGGGGGGGGGCAGAGAGCCAAAGAGAAGGGGGGGGGGCAGAGAGCCAAAGAGAAGGGGGGGGGGAGAGAGCCAAAGAGAAGGGGGGGGCAGAGAGCCAAAGAGAAGGGGGGGGGCAGAGAGCCAAAGAGAAGGGGGGGGCAGAGAGCCAAAGAGAAGGGGGGGCAGAGAGCCAAAGAGAAGGGGGGGCAGAGAGCCAAAGAGAAGGGGGGGGCAGAGAGCCAAAGAGAAGGGGGGGGCAGAGAGCCAAAGAGAAGGGGGGGCAGAGAGCCAAAGAGAAGGGGGGGCAGAGAGCCAAAGAGAAGGGGGGGGCAGAGAGCCAAAGAGAAGGGGGGGGGCAGAGAGCCAAAGAGAAGGGGGGGGAGAGAGAGAGCCAAAGAGATGGGGGGGGGGAGAGAGAGCCAAAGAGAAGGGGGGGGAAGAGAGCCAAAGAGAAGGGGGGGAGAGCCAAAGAGAAGGGGGGGAGCCAAAGAGAGGGGAGAGAGAGAGCCAAAGAGGAAAAAGAGCCAAAAAGGAGAGAGAGCCAAAGAGGGGGGAGAGAGAGCCAAAGAGGGGGGGGGGAGAGAGCCAAAGGGGGGGGGGAGAGAGCTAAAGGGGGGGAGAGCCAAAGAGGGGGGAGAGAGAGAGCCAAAGAGGAAAGAGAGCCAAAGAGGAGAGCAAAAGAGGGGAGAGAGACAAAGAGGGGGGAGAGAGAGCCAAAGAGGGGGGGGGCAGAGCCAAAGAGGGGGGGGAGAGCCAAAGAGGGGGGGGGGAGAGCCAAAGAGGGGGGGGAGAGCGCCAAAGAGGGGGGGAGAGAACAAAAGAGGGGGGAAGAGACAAAGAGGGGAGGGGAGAGCAAAAGAGTGGGGGGGGAGAGCCAAAGAGGGGGGGAGCCAAAGGGGAGGGGGGAGCCAAAGGGGAGGGGAGAGCCAAAGAGGGGGGAGAGAGAGAGCCAAAGAGGAGAGAGAGCAAAAGAGGGGAGAGAGCCAAAGAGGGAGGGGAGCCAAAGAGGGGGGGAGGAGCCAAAGGGGGGGGAGAGCCAAAGAGGGGGGAGAGAGAGCAAAAGAAAGGAGGGAGAGAGCCAAAGAGGGGAGAGAGAGAGCAAAAGAGGGGCGAGAGAGAGCAAAAGAGGGGAGAGAGAGAACAAAGGAGAGGGGGGAGAGAAAGCAAAAGAGAGGGGGAAAGAAAGCAAAAGAGAGGGGGGAAGAGAGAGCAAAAGAAAGGGGGGAGAGAGCAAGGGGTGGGACCGCTGTTCTGAAAAAAATGGCCCGTGTACACGGGCTTTAGTACTAGTATATTATATTAACAGTAATATAGTACAGTATAAACAGTTTACTAAAGGGCATAAAATTAGATATAAAAGATATATATATATATATATATATATATATATAAAATATTAAACATTAAAATAAGAACAATGTACTCTAGTAAGAGCTAAGGGATCAGAGCAAATAAATTCAAAAAGTTAAAATGAATGAATAATGGTGCCATTGAAAATAAAGGGGTTTAAAAAAAAAGCACTGCAGTGTACAAGTCTATGACTCCAGATAAATTCAATGAAAGCAAAAAAGTAAAAGGTAAAGGTCTTCAAAAGGTATATACAAACCAATTGGGTCAGTAGTAAGGATGGTCTGAACAAGTCCTGATTTGTTGGGGTCATGTGACTCAGTGGTGCCAGATGATTGGCTTGGAATCCTATGTGTATTTCTCAGTCACCTTATGGTCTGTAGAAATGAAATAGAACTCTGTTTATGCAGCGTAATGTGCCGGTTTCAACTAGCGTTGTTCTTATAACAGAGTGTGATAAAGATGATCTCTACCCAAGAGAATTAGATCAGCGCCACAGCGGTTAGGCTCCCAAGTAGCATGTCATCTAGCTAGGGGGGTCCGCTCTGCCGATCTGGTGTATTACCTCTGAGCAAATGTACAGCTCCACAGCGATAGTATTTAGAGAATTTGGTAGTAATACAACCAGTCCCAGTCTTTCAACAGGGGAGAGGTTTTTATTCCAACTTCTTTAGTGTTCCAAAGAAGGCAAACTCATATCATCCCATATTTGTCCGAGTTCCTTCTTTTAAGCTGGAGACAATCCGAACCATTTAGCCCCTGGTACACAAAGGTCAATTTATGACAACTACAGATTTGATGGATACTTAACTTCCTTTCCAAATTCACAAATACCATGTCCAGTTTCTAAGGTTGCTTTTCTCAACAAGCATTTTGTGGCTCTACCCTTTGATTTAGCCACTGCCCCTGGCATCTTTACAAAGGTTTTAGGGGCTCTGTTGCAGTAATCAGATCACAAGGGATCTCCATTGCTTATTATTTGGATGACATTTTAATCCGTCCTTTTCCCTGGCACCTTCTTATACCTAGAGGGTAATTTCCTTCCTTTAGGATCATGGATAGAATATCAATATTCCCAAGAGTTCTGTATTCCTAACTACAAGAGTTGTCTTTTTGGGGTTGATAATAGACTCTGTTCAAATGCGTTTGTTTCTCACAGTAACACAAACTGCAAAAAGCCTGTTGGTCTTTACAGATGACTCAGTCCCCATCTGCACATAGCACAATGTACGGAAGTAAAGGGTCTTATGGTAGCGGCTTCAGATGTTGTACCTTTTGCTTGTTTTCATCTTCTTCCCCTTCAGATATCCATGCTTCATCAGTGGTCAAAGGATTACTTTCATCTAGAGCAGAAAATAAAGCTCAGTTCCTCTGTCAAACAGTCTCTCTTATGGTGGAAAGAAAGTCCTTTTTTGACCCTTGGAGCCTCCTTTCTTCTGCCTACTTGGACTGTGGTCACTACAGACGCAAGTCTAACAGGTTGGGGAGCTGTTTGGGACTCCAAGTGGGTGCAGGGAGTATGGTCTCCTCAGGAGGCGAGGTTTCCCATCAACATTCTAAAACTTTGTGAGATCCTTTGGGCTCTTCATTCATGGGCCCTGCTCATTCAGGAAAAATGAATCTGCAGTCAGACAACATCACGGCTGTAGACATCAATCATCATGCAAGAAGTCTCTCGCATTCTATCTTGGGCAGAGAAAAACTACTGCACACTGTCTGCTGTTCACATTCCTGGAGTGAACAGCTGGGAAGCAGATTATTTAAGTCATCAGTCTGTACATCCAGGAGAATATTCTCTTCATCAGGACGTGTTCGATCAGCTAGTCCTCAAATAAGATCTTCCAGATATATACCTTATAGCATCCAATCTGAACCCCAAACCTCTGGTTTATTTAGCAAGGTCAATAGATCAGAGAGCTCAAATAATCAATGATTTTGTTTGTCCTTGCAACTTTCATATGACCCATCTATTTCCCCTGTTTGTTCTTCTTCCAAGATTCATTGCAAGAATCAAACAGGAACTAGCGTCAGTAATCCTAATAGCTCCAGCATTGCCATGCAGAACTTGGTATGCAGATTTCATCCAGATGTCATCCTCCCTTCCTAAAACTCTTCCTCTCATGGAAGACCTGCTGTTGCAATGTCCCTTTTATCAGTAGGAGCTCCGATCTTTGAATTTGATAGCGTTGTGTTTGAATGCCTAGTCCTCAGGAGTAGAGGTTTCTCGGATTCTGTAATCTTTACTCTTCTGCAAGCCAGAAAACCGGTTACTCAGAAGATTAAATGTTACAATTTGGAAATGTTATTTTCTTTGGTGTTCTTACAAAGGTTTCTCTTGGAAATCATTTAGAATTCAAAGAAATGATTCGGTTTCTCCAGAATGGTCTGGAGAAAAGTTTATCGGCTAGTTCTTTAAAAGGTCAAATCTCTGCCTTGTCTGTTTTGTTTTATAAAACGTTGGCTAAGTTGCCTGATGTTCAAACTTTTTTCAGGCCTTGTTCAGAATTGCCCTGTTATTAGGTCTATTTCTCCACCTTGGAATCTTAATCTGGTTTATCTGTTTTGCAAGGTCCTTCTTTTAAATATATGCCTATTTTGGATCTAGAATTGTTTTATTGAAATGTTCTTTTTCTTCTAGCTATCTCTTCAGCTTGATACGTTTCTGAACTCTAAGCTTTTTCTTCTGATTTCCCCTTTTTGTTTTTTTACCAGGATAAAGCAGTTCTTAGAACAAAATATAATTTTCTTCCAAAGGTTGTCTATTCTGAGAACATTACCCAGGAAATTGATGTTCCTTCTCTGTTCCCAAATCCTTCTAATTCTAAGGAACATATTTACAGTTTGGATCTGATTAGAGCCTTAAAATATTATCTTCAGGCTACTAAGGATTTTAGCAGACCTGTAAGTTATTTTTCCATTTTTCAGGTAATAGAAAAGGTCAAAAGGTCACAGCAGTGATTCATGGCTGAAACAGACAATACATAAAGCTTACTCGGTTGTGGGAAAACCGCCTCCTAAACAAGATACTTCACATTCCAATAGATCTGTATTAGATATGTGCATGGCGAAAAAATTTGGTTCGGTTCGGATCGATTCAGATTTTTTCAAATTTCGGTTCGGATCGATTCAAATTCGGAAAAATTCGAATCAATTTGGTTCGGATACGAATAAATTCGGCTGGATTTGGTTCAATTCGGTTCGGTTTGGAAATTCGGAATTCGGTGGGATGTGCTGTGTATTAGACTAGTATTATGTACTGTATATTAGGTGTAACCCATAGCAGAGTGATATAAACTAATATACTGTACAATACTAGTGTAATCCATGGCCATCTGAATATACTGAATACATCTGAATAAATCCAAACTAATTTGGATTTATTCTGTAAATTCGGCACTATTTTAATTCGGAAAACCGAATTGATCCGAATCCCGAATTTTAAGAACTCGTCCGAATTTCCGAATTGATCCGAAATGAATTGCACATGTCTAATCTGTATCTACTTACTGGGCCTTCAAAATTGAGGCTCCCTTGGAACAGATTTGCAAAGTGGCAACTTGGTCATCTCTTCATACATTTTCCAACTTTTAGCGTTTTGATGATTATGCTTCTTCAGAAGCTGCTTTTAGCAGGAAAGTTCTTCAAGCCGCAGTGTATGGCAAATAGGAACTGCCCTTTATTTGTCCTACCTCTTCTTAACCTGGACTCTCAGCTTTGGTTTGTATCCCACATTTTATTTTTTATTATTGAGACTTGTTCAAAGGCAAACAAAACATACATGTCAGTAAAGGTTTTACAGAAAAATAATTTCCACATACTCAACCAAATATAACTAGTGGCTAGATTACAAGTTTTGCAGTAAGAGTGGTGCAGTAATAACTAGCACATTATTGTCACCGCTCACTTTCCTACAGCGCTGGTATTACAGGTTAGCAAGAAGTGAGCATAGAGCAAAATTGTGCTCCATACCGCACTCCAATACCAGCGCTGCTTAAGGCAGCGGTGATCTGGTTTTACGTGCTCGTGCACGATTTCCCCATAGACATCAATGGGGAGAGCCGGCTGAAAAAAAGCCTAACACCTGCAAAAAAATAGCTTAAAGTTCTGTAACGCAACCCCATTGATTCATTTGGGGAAACTAAATTTATTTTTACACCTAACACCCTAACATGAACCCTGAGTCTAAACACCCTTAATCTTACACTTATTAAAGGGACAGTATACTTAAAAATAGTTTTTCCCTTAATGTGTTTACAATTGCTTTTTTTACCAACTGCAGAGTAAAAATGTATGAAAATTAGCTTTTTAAGTTTTTTTTGTGTATATTAAAGCTCTGATTTTGTGTTTTGAAGCCACAGCCTAATAAAATGGGTTGAGATTGTAGGTATAATCAGATCTCATTACTGTATCACATTGTGTACATATACATGTTTCTTTATCTTATATCTGTCCATAAAACAATCACCAGTACTTGGAGAGAACAATGGAAAATCAACATTTTATTACCTTATCTCTGCTATATCCCACTGGGAGTATAATGTCTTCTGCTGGCTGTGTTTACAAAGTTTATCTATAGCTTAACCCCTAATCTGCCGCCCCCGACATTGCCGACACCTACATTATACTTATTAACCCTTAATCTGCCTCTTTGGACATTGCCACCACTATAATAAACATATTAACCCTTTAACCGCCGCCCTTCCGCATCGCAAACACTAGTTAAATATTTTTAACCCCTAATCTGCCGCCCCTAACATTGCCGCCACCTACCTACATTTATTAACCCCTAATCTGCCGCCCCCAATCTCGCCTCCACTATACTAAAGTTATTAACCCCTAAACCTAAGTCTAACCCTAACCCTAACACCCCCCTAACTTAAATATAATTAAAATAAATCTAAATAAAAATTACTATCATTAACTGAATAATTCCTATTTAAAACTAAATACTTACCTATAAAATAAACCCTAAGCTAGCTACAATATAACTAATAGTTACATTGTATCTAGCTTAGGGTTTATTTTTATTTTACAGCTAAGTTTGTATTTATTTTAACTAGGTAGAATAGTTACTAAATAGTTATTAACTATTTACTAACTACCTATCTAAAATAAATACAAACTTACCTGTGAAATAAAACCTAACCTTACACTACAATTAAATAAATTACCTAAATTAAAAACAATTACCTAAATTACAAAAAAAAACCAAACACTAAATTACACAAAATAAAAAAAGAAATGATCAGATATTTAAACTAATTACACCTAATTTAATAGCCCTATCAAAATAAAAAAGCCCCCCAAAATAAAAAAACCCTAGCCTACAATAAACTGCCAATAGCCCTTAAAAGGGTCTTTTGAGGGGCATTGCCCCAAAGAAATCAGCTCTTTTACCTGTACAAAAAATACAAACACCCCCCAACAGTAAAACCCACCACCCACACAACCAAACCCCCCAAATAAAAACCTAACTAAAAAAACCTAAGCTCCCCATTGCCCTGAAAAGGGCATTTGGATGGGCATTGCCCTTAAAAGGGCATTTAGCTCTTTTTCAATTGCTAAAACTCACCCAATAAACCCTTAAAAAAATCCTAACACTAACCCCTGAAGATCCACTTACAGTTTTGAAGAGCCGCCATCCATCCTCAATGAAGCCGGGAGAAGTCCTCAGCGAATCAGCCAATAGGATTTTTTCACCTTTAATTCCGATTGGCTGATAGAATTCTGTCAGCCAATCGGAATTCAAGGGACACCATCTTGGATGACGTCCCTTGAAGGAACCTTCATTCTTCAGTCGCCATCGTAAGAGAGGGATGCTCTGCGCTGGATGTCTTGAAGATGGACCCGCTCCATGCTGGATGGATGAAGATAGAAGATGCAATCTGGATGAAGACTTCTGCCCGTCTGGAGGACCACTTCTCCCAGCTTCGTTGAGGACTTCTTGCCACTTCGCTGAGGACTTCTCCCGGCTTCGTTGAGAATGGGTTCGGCTCTTCAAAACTGTAAGTGGATCTTTAGGGGATAGTGTTAGGTTTTTTTAAGGGTTTATTGGGTGGGTTTTAGTTTTAGATTAGGGTTTGGGCAATTGAAAAAGAGCTAAATGACCTTTTAAGAGCAATGCCCATCCAAATGCCCTTTTCAGTGCAATGGGGAGCTTAGGTTTTTTTAGTTAGGTTTTTATTTGGGGGGTTTGGTTGTGTGGGTGGTGGGTTTTACTGTTGGGGGTGTTTGTATTTTTTTACAGATAAAAGAGCTGATTTCTTTGGGGCAATACCCCACAAAAGGCCCTATTGGCTGTTCCAATCAATTAGTCGGGAATCGTCTGAAGAAGAGGATGCTCCGCCCCACTAAAGGCCCTTTTAAGGGCTATTGGCAGTTTATTGTAGGCTAGGGTTTTTTTATTTTGGGGGGGGGGGCTTTTTTATATTTATAGGGCTATTAGATTAGGTGTAATTAGTTTAAATATCTGATCATTTCTTTTTTTTATTTTGTGTAATTTAGTAGGTTTCTTTTTTTGGAATTTAGGTAATTGTATTTAATTTACGTAATTTATTTAATTGTAGTGTAAGTGTTAGTGTAACTCAGGTTAGGTTTTATTTTATAGGTAACTTTGTATTTATATTAGCTAGGTAGTTAGTAAATAGTTAATAACTATTTAGTAACTATTCTACCTAGTTAAAATAAATATAAACTTAGCTGTAAAATAAAAATATAACCTAAGCTAGCTACAATGTAACTATTAGTTATATTGTAGCTAGCTTAGGGTTTATTTTATAGGTAAGCATTTAGTTTTAAATTGGAATTATTTAGGTAATGATAGTAATTTTTATTTAGATTTCTTTTAATTATTTTTAAGTTAGGGGTGTTAGGGTTAGACCTAGGTTTAGGGGTTAATAACTTTAGTATAGTGGCGGCAACGTTGGGTGCGGCAGATTAGGGGTTAATAACAGTAATGTAGGTGGCGGCGATGTTAAGGACAGCAGATTAGGGGTTAATTATATTTAACTAGTGTTTGCGATGCGGGAGTACGGCGGTTTAGGGGTTAATATGTTTATTATTGTGGCGGCGATTTCCGGAGCGGTAGATTAGGGGTTAATAATTTTATTTTAGTGTTTGCCATGTGGGAGGGCCTTGGTTTAGGGGTTAATAGGTAGTTTATGGGTGTTAGTGTACTTTTTAGCACTTTAGTTATGAGTTTTATGCTACAGCTTTGTAGAGTAAATTTCATAACTACTGACTTTAGATTGCGTTATGAATCTTGCGGGATAGGCTGTACCGCTCACTTTTTGGCCTCCCAGAAAAAGCTTGTAATATCGGCGCTATGGAGGTCCCATTGAAAAAAGACTTACGCAAATTGTGTAAGTTAATTTGCGTTAAGGCCAAAAAAGTGTGCGATACAGCTGTACCTACAAGACTCGTAATAGCATCGGTAGTGAAAAAGCAGCGTTATAACCCATAACGCTGCTTTTTTACTCATAACGCAAAACTTGTAATCTAGCTGTAGGTTATTTAAACAAAATGTGGCTATATGACATTAAATAGCTTGTTCAAAGGCATACAAAACATAAATGTCAGTACAGGTTTCACAGAAAAAATATTTTCACATACTCGACTAAAAATATTTTCACATACTCGACTAAACAAAATGTGGCTATATGACATTACATACACAAATTAGGAAACAAAATAGTGCCAATAAAGCTCTGTACCTTCAAAATAACCTTGAAGGCCACTCTTATGACAATATAAACGTAGCTAAAGAAGGCAACTTTGAAAATATGGAGACCACTCTTGGAGCTCTTATAATGAGTCTCTGTTTCCTGGTTTTATATGGTTCAGATCAATTAGTTAAACTTTGACTGAAAACTTCTATAGAATTATTAACTGAAACATAAATAAAAGAATATAAGTGCACTGGATATAGATCCGTATTAAGTTAGTAATGTGCCTGCTTCTGTCTCTGGAGTATTATAGTCCGGGGGTCCATGAGGCCTGGGTAAAATCAGAGGACTGTGCAGATATATTTAGCAAAAATATTAGCTCACCAAGCTATGGTTATAATATTTTGAGTAGTATATTGACAACCTCACAGTCCAACAAAAATCCTGGACAAAGATTTTTCAAACTATATACCTATGCGGACCTTCCTGTCATCTTTGCAATCTCACTATATTAGGAGTTTCAATGTAAGGTTAAAGTCAGTGTGTGGATAAATTATCCTATTATATAAGGTATATATCTTTAGAAACTACAGGGATCAGATTCTTAACTGAGAGAGGTTTGGAGGAATAAGCTGTAGTATCATGTTAGTTATGTCTCATGAAATTATTATAGGGGGTATCTAATATTACATGTGGATCTTCGTAAGTACCATATAGACTAGGGGGGCTCCTTGTTACAGCTTGAATTTTAAAAAAATGTATCTAAAACAATACTATACCGCAGGTTCAAGGCATAGAAGAAGATAAGTAATGAACCTCAAATCTGTCAGTGTCAGCTTGCTCACTAAAAAACTAATGGTATATAACAGCGTCCAAAGATAAAATTGGCATATCGTCCTCCTCAGCAATGCTATCTTTGGGTAATGAAGTGTAGCTGGCATCAAATATATAAAAGCACAAAAATGTGATCTATACAACTACAGGTGATCTCTGTATTAGAGTATATATCCAGCTAGGGGTTAGAATTCAATAATCCAGGTGGCATGGAGGATGTTTCTGCATGGTTTCTCTCATAAAGGGCTATATTATGTTAATAGAAAATTTAGAGCTCAGTTGCACCATTTCGGCCGCAGACAGTGGAGCAACATTACTCCCAATCCATGCCCTAATTTCCACCATGAATTACCCATGGTCAGTGAGTGCATGTAAGGTCTCTTAATAATTTGAGGTTCAAATTATCTCTAATTAGTATTGCTTAAGTCTAATTAAACATTGAGTAGTCCTATTGGGTAAACTACGCTACAAATGAATCACAGGTAGCAAGTAGCTCTGAAACGCAGCATAGGTGATATGGTATAAAGGATCACCAATTTGTTATGGGTCACTGTATCCCTGCCCAATTAAAATGCAATTAAAAGATAACAGTGGAAATTGATGTCATATTACAGATATAAGATATTTACCTGAAGTCTACCTAAGCCTCTCAGCGGTAATTCAGGTCTCAGGAAAGGTT
This sequence comes from Bombina bombina, assembly GCF_027579735.1. Classification (NCBI taxonomy): domain Eukaryota; kingdom Metazoa; phylum Chordata; class Amphibia; order Anura; family Bombinatoridae; genus Bombina; species Bombina bombina. Next base: position 1,089,228,624 of record NC_069499.1, read on the forward strand.
CAAATATAAGGTTCAAAGCAGCTCAATCTCATCAGAGGCACTTAATACTATATACGTTATCTAAGGTATGAATAATTAACTGGTATTAGGTAATTTTTAAATACAGCGTAAATCATATGGTAAAATCTAGGAGATGAGAAAACAAGCGCAAGCCCATATCAAGGTAGACGTTTCTGAAAATTTATTACAACACACGGTTAAAAACACTCACAATGTTAAAATGGTAACAAGCCTGTCTCCCATATAGGGATTGTAGAACGAATCCAAATGTCCAGATATCAAACTTTCGTGTAACCAAGTACACAAAGCTGGATACGATACTCTCTGCCAGTTAGTTTGTATGGAGCCACCCGAGCTCCGTTCCCAACGCATTTCGTCTTCCCTTAGCAGACTTTGTCAAGAGGATAGTAAAAAAGGCTTATACCTGTAAGTCCCCGGCAAACCTTAAGACGCTGCTAGTTCCATCCGATTGGATATCAGTCCGGCCTATACGGTGCATTAATCCCGACCGGCCTCTGTATGAAGGGGCGTGTTCCATCATCTCCATGTAAGCCACCAATGATACGGTAAGAGCCCCCACTGTGTCACTGGCCCATCTGTATCCGGCAACAATAGCGTGATCATCGTAAGGCATCAATTCATAAGCAGAGAACAGCACAGATATATTAATTGAAAACATATTGCTTGTAGAAATGTAAATACAGGAAAAACAATGTTAAAATGCTAGTATGCTGATCGCTTATTAAAAACCCATTTGTAAAAATTAATTTGTAAAAAAATATGTACATTACACTTGCAGCATTTTGTCATTCATTTTGTGTAAAACATTGAGCATTAATCATAACTCTTAAATACATAATTCATTAGACAGAAGACAATTATTGACACATAATACAAAAATAAATAAATAAATACCTTTTAAAAACTATAAGGAGTCATGAAATACTTGCTATATCCAAAAATAAACAGTTGGAACTTATTATGACTAATTGATATATATATATATATATATATATATATATATATATATATATATATATATATATATATACATATACGTTTAGCAAAGATGTGCACTCTCACTTATTTGCAACAACCAGGGTGCTAGTGAAATAAATACAATATCAGAAAAAGACCTTGCACTCGCTGGATTTTTTAACAAACTTTTTTACTTGGCAAAATTAGTGACGTTTCGGGGACAGTGTATCCCCTTCCTCAGACAGTGAATGCTTCAAACATTAGTGAATTTATACAAACAAACAAATAACCCCTCCCCCCAATTAGCAAAAAAAAAAAACGCCAAAAGTGTTGCTATGGTGACCATATGTCACAAAGTGAACATCGTATATAGGCTGTAATATAAGCGATCAAATGCTGTGACAGTGAAAATATTCATATTAAAAGACCTATAGCAGTATAAACATGGTAAACAACTTAACATTCCACAGTAATGGTAATCATAACATACCCCTTATAACCGTTATTATCTGGGGAGCCAACCAATATTCAAAGCCTTATATGTTGTTACCTAGGTGGTCAGGCATAAAGTACATATATGTGTACAAACTCACAACCTACCATGATTGCAAAACAAACAAAGTTCTAATGCCGATCGCCGTGTACCACGCCACCACAACTGCACCCGCACTAGGAAAGGCAGACAAACCCGGAAGTGCATCGGCCGATCACGTGTGTGGCGATGCACCAATCACCCGGGTTGCGGTTGGGGTTGCCATGGCGATGGGTCACAACGATCCAAATAGCAACAAAGAAACAAGTCTACGATATTCTATAACGAATTGGCTACTAAGCGTAATTAACAGCACCGGGACACTGAACCCTATCATTGTTATAACACATATCAATCAATACTTATATTTATAATGCGCGCTGCTACAGTAGCTATACTACTACTATAAAGATAATCAATAAACAATATATACAGCATAACAATCCTGCCGTACTATGATGGGGGTATATTAATATCATAAACTGAACCCTAAAGCGCATATCTATTGTAGTGGGCGCTGCTACAGGGACTATACCACTATTGTACATTTACTATCCAATATGTACAGTGTACCATGATGGGGGGTATATACAAATCTAATACACGGTAGCACAACCCATTAGAAGAGGGTGGTCTGAGATGGCACAACCCATGAACCATCCCAAGAGAGAGTACCAAACACCCCAAAGAAAAAATAATAAACCAGAAAGTGAATGAAAACACAAACTAAAATAGTGATAAAATATAAAATGGGATGAAACATAATCAGAAAAGAATAAAAATAAAATAAAAATAGACACCGAAGACAAAAAAAGACAATGGGACACCAATAGGAGAAACAAGAAGGGAAAAAGAGAAAGAAAGAAGAAAGAAAAAAGGGAGAAAAAGGGAAGAGAAAAACAAAAGAAGAAAAACACGAAAAAAAAGAAGAGAAACACGAAAAAAAAGAAAAAGAAAAATTAGAGAACAAGATAGTAGAAAAACAAAGTATCAACAACCCACAAGTGAGGCAGAATAGAAAGTTAACAGCAAGAAGGGAATAAGAGGTAAACTAGTAACCAACAAAACATCGAATAGAGTGTGGACTCTCAGGTAGAAAAGTCAGGATAACATGGACTCTCATGGTCAATAAGGCAGATCTCCATAAGGGCTGGATCTAATTTACAAGAAACAATGCCAGTCAAACATAGTATTGAGTCCATGTGGTTGCAGGGTATTTAAACAAAAGATCCATTTAGCCTCAACTTGTAGGAGAAGTGTATCCCTATCACCCCCCCGCCTTAATGGGGGGACATGATCAATTAGGGTGAATCTCAGATCATGGAGTCCATGGCCTTTCTCCACGAAGTGCCGGGCCACAGGTTGATCACTAGAGCCCTTCTTAAGAGCCGTTCTGATGGATGACCTGTGGTTAGCGAACCTGGTCCGGGCATCGTCAGTTGTTTTTCCCACATAGAACCGCCCACAGCTGCAATTTAGTAGGTATATCACATGAGAGGTGGTACACGTTAGCACATGCCTAATCTTGAACCTCTGATTGGGGTGGGGATGTCCAAACGTTGGTCCTGGAATCATGGCGTTACAGGTGGTACATCCCACGCACCTATAGCATCCTGGTTTCTTTCTCTGTGTCAACCATGTCTCAGGGTTGTAGCAATGGGTGGGATCCGTGAGCATCAACAGATCTTTTAAATTTTTATCACGTTTGTAACCCACTCTCGGAGGTTGCCACTTGTTGAATGGGAGAGAGGGGTCACCTTGTACGATGTGCCAGTGTTCTCTTAGTGTTACACCTAAGGCTCTAGTTGAAGGACTATATACCGTGGTAAAAGTAATCCGCTGCTCATCTTTAGGATCGGTTCGGGTAGACATCGTGGTATCACTTTCCACTCCCATTCTACTTTGTTTAACAAGGTGCAGATTATATCCTCGTTGTACAAATCGTTGCTGCATCTCATCAAGTTGCTGGTGTCTTCTGGTCTCATCACTATTATTTCTTGCGGCCCGCTGCAGTTGGGCTTTCGGAATAGCCCTGAGGAGTGCAGTCGGATGGTTACTTGTGGCGTGTAGGATAGAGTTCCTGTCCGTGGGTTTCCTAAACAACGAGGTACCCAAATAACCACTCTCTGTTTTGAAGATGTTTAAGTCCAGGAACTCAATACTTTCCAAATCGTGTTTGAGTTTGAGTTTCACTGGATTATTGAGTGAATTCAATTCTTCAAACCATCTTTCCAACTCTGTAGCTGTACCCCTCCAAATAATTAGCAGGTCGTCTATATACCGTTTGTAGTATATTATTCCTGGATTCTGGTATATCTTCATCACATGTAGTTCGTAGTGCTCCATGTATAAATTGGCCAGTGAGGGGGCCACGTTTGATCCCATGGCCGTACCTGATATTTGTTGATGGTACTTTCCTTCGAACCTGAAATAGTTGAGACGTAAGCTCAGGTCTAGTAGTTTTATCAGGAAGTCTCTAGGGGGACCAATATAGGGATGTTTGTCCAAAGCATCAGCCACATACTGTTTCCCAGTCTCATGTGGAATAATTGTATATAAACTATTTACATCTGCTGTGGCCAAGATATATGGCTCCTCGAACTTGATAGTTTTCAGTACTGCAATCAGCTGTGACGAATCCCTAAGGTATGACCTCATATTTCTCACGAGGGGCTGAAGAAAATGGTCCACATAGATAGCTAACCTAGAGGTGATAGAATTCCGGGCAGAGACAATTGGCCTCCCCGGAGGCTTCTCCAAAACCTTGTGGATTTTGGGAAGTGTGTACAGTATGGGACAGACTGGATGTTTAATCCTCAAGAAACCTGCTATGTCTTCATCAATCCACCCTTCATTCAATCCTTCTTGAACCGCCTGATGTATCAGAATTTGGAAATTATTAGTTGTATCCCTTTGAAGTGGTTGGTATGTCTCATTGTCACTAAGTTGCTGTTTGATTTCATCACTATAGTATTTGTAATTTAGTACGACTACCGCACCGCCCTTATCCGCGGTGCGGATCACAATGTCAGGGTCCCTAGACAACGTAGTGATGGCAGCCTTTTCTTCTGGACTTAGGTTAGTGTGGTATTTATTGGACTCATATCTTCTCAGATCTTGAGAGACCAATCTCATGTAAGTTTTGATACTTGCGTTGTTGCTTGAGGGGTCAAACAAGCTTTTGTTCTTAAACTTGTGTGTGTCACCATCTGCAGGCTGGACATTGAAGAATTCTTTTAGTCACAGAGACCGCTGAAATTTCTGGCAATCAATGTAATTAGTGAACTCATCACTCTTGCCAGAGGGTACAAAACTCAAGCCTCTATTTAACACCCTTCTCTCTACCATGGTTAAAACTCTGTCACTGATGTTTACCACTAGGTCCTCAACAGGACCAGTGGTTGTTATTTTCTGGTCGGGAGTGGCGGTTTTCTCTCTCCAGCCCCCCCTCCGTATGTGTGGCCTCTTCCTTGTCCTCTCTGGCCGGCTCTGGTAGTGACCCCTTGAAAAACCTGTTGCCCGGAGGGTTGGCCCCCACTTGCTCTATCTTGGGTCAGTGGTGCTTCTGTGTCAGATCCAGAGCTGCTGTCTACAGTTTGGAGAGATTGTTTTGTGTGGAATCTTTGTCTCCTACGCCGCTGGGGGAATGGTCTTCTGTTCTCGCCACTGTTTAACCATCGATAAACAGTTTTATCCTTATGGTCTTCGATTACTGTTTGTAACTTTCTGTTCTTGAATTGCACAAGGGTCTCTTTATATTCTTTAATCTGGGAAGACAATTTGTCAAGCCACTGTTCAGATGAATCCTCGGTCAGTACTGGAATCTTATCTCTTTCCCATTCCTGTATTTCCACTTTGACTCTTTCAAGTTGGTTTCTCACCTCTTCTGTGACCAAGAGAATAAGGTCCAAGGAACATTTATTGAGTATTGCGCACCAGCGCTTGCAGAACTCAGGATTGTTGCGTCCAATAGTAGGTTGATTACGTATCCTGAAGCCCCTAGGAATCATGAGCTTCCTATAATACTCTGAGAGATAGACCCCATGTAGTCGTAAATCAACTTCCTTCTTTTTCAATTTCACCAAAGCCAAATAAATGGCTTGTGCTGTGTTGCCACCAGTAGTCTCCTCTTCAGGATTAAAAAGAATTCTGGCTGCATCATCCACCGTAAAGGTTAGGGTCTGTGTGCTTTCTACATCAGGTTCCATTGTAAATTGCCACAGGTCAGGTGTGGTGTGAAGTGTTGGTGGTGAATAGACAAATGTCTAATTGGAGAGAGGTTTCTATCATGTGGGTGCAACAACAAGTTGATATCCGTTTAGCAAAGATGTGCACTCTCACTTATTTGCAACAACCAGGGTGCTAGTGAAATAAATACAATATCAGAAAAAGACCTTGCACTCGCTGGATTTTTTAACAAACTTTTTTACTTGGCAAAATTAGTGATGTTTTGGGGACAGTGTATCTCCTTCCTCAGACAGTGAATGCTTCAAACATTAGTGAATTTATACAAACAAACAAATAACCCCTCCCCCCAATTAGCAAAAAAAACCGCCAAAAGTGTTGCTATGGTGACCATATGTCACAAAGTGAACATCGTATATAGGCTGTAATATAAGCGATCAAATGCTGTGACAGTGAAAATATTCATATTAAAAGACCTATAGCAGTATAAACATGGTAAACAACTTAACATTCCACAGTAATGGTAATCATAACATACCCCTTATAACCGTTATTATCTGGGGAGCCAACCAATATTCAAAGCCTTATATGTTGTTACCTAGGTGGTCAGGCATAAAGTACATATATGTGTACAAACTCACAACCTACCATGATTGCAAAACAAACAAAGTTCTAATGCCGATCGCCGTGTACCACGCCACCACAACTGCACCCGCATCTCTTATTCCCTTCTTGCTGTTAACTTTCTATTCTGCCTCACTTGTGGGTTGTTGATACTTTGTTTTTCTACTATCTTGTTCTCTAATTTTTCTTTTTCTTTTTTTTTCGTGTTTCTCTTCTTTTTTTTCGTGTTTTTCTTCTTTTGTTTTTCTCTTCCCTTTTTCTCCCTTTTTTCTTTCTTCTTTCTTTCTCTTTTTCCCTTCTTGTTTCTCCTATTGGTATCCCATTGTCTTTTTTTGTCTTCAGTGTCTATTTTTATTTTATTTTTATTCTTTTCTGATTATGTTTCATCCCATTTTATATTTTATCACTATTTTAGTTTGTGTTTTCATTCACTTTCTGGTTTATTATTTTTTCTTTGGGGTGTTTGGTACTCTCTCTTGGGATGGTTCATGGGTTGTGCCATCTCAGACCACCCTCTTCTAATGGGTTGTGCTACCGTGTATTAGATTTGTATATACCCCCCATCATGGTACACTGTACATATTGGATAGTAAATGTACAATAGTGGTATAGTCCCTGTAGCAGCGCCCACTACGATAGATATGCGCTTTAGGGTTCAGTGTATGATATTAATATACCCCCATCATAGTACGGCAGGATTGTTATGCTGTATATATTGTTTATTGATTATCTTTATAGTAGTAGTATAGCTACTGTAGCAGCGCGCATTATAAATATAAGTATTGATTGATATGTGTTATAACAATGATAGGGTTCAGTGTCCCGGTGCTGTTAATTACGCTTAGTAGACAATTCGTTATAGAATATTGTAGACTTGTTTCTTTGTTGCTATTTGGATCGTTGTGACCCATCGCCATGGCAACCCCAACCGCAACCCGGGTGATTGGTGCATCGCCACACACGTGATCGGCCGATGCACTTCCGGGTTTATCTGCCTTTCCTAGTGCGGGTGCAGTTGTGGTGGCGTGGTACACGGCGATCGGCATTAGAACTTTGTTTGTTTTGCAATCATGGTAGGTTGTGAGTTTGTACACATATATGTACTTTATGCCTGACCACCTAGGTAACAACATATAAGGCTTTGAATATTGGTTGGCTCCCCAGATAATAACGGTTATAAGGGGTATGTTATGATTACCATTACTGTGGAATGTTAAGTTGTTTACCATGTTTATACTGCTATAGGTCTTTTAATATGAATATTTTCACTGTCACAGCATTTGATCGCTTATATTACAGCCTAAATACGATGTTCACTTTGTGACATATGGTCACCATAGCAACACTTTTGGCGTTTTTCTTTTTTGCTAATTGGGGGGAGGGGTTATTTGTTTGTTTGTATAAATTCACTAATGTTTGAAGCATTCACTGTCTGAGGAAGGGGATACACTGTCCCCGAAACGTCACTAATTTTGCCAAGTAAAAAAGTTTGTTAAAAAATCCAGCGAGTGCAAGGTCTTTTTCTGATATTGTATTTATTTCACTAGCACCCTGGTTGTTGCAAATAAGTGAGAGTGCACATCTTTGCTAAACGGATATCAACTTGTTGTTGCACCCACATGATAGAAACCTCTCTCCAATTAGACATTTGTCTATTCACCACCAACACTTCACACCACACCTGACCTGTGGCAATTTACAATGGAACCTGATGTAGAAAGCACACAGACCCTAACCTTTACGGTGGATGATGCAGCCAGAATTCTTTTTAATCCTGAAGAGGAGACTACTGGTGGCAACACAGCACAAGCCATTTATTTGGCTTTGGTGAAATTGAAAAAGAAGGAAGTTGATTTACGACTACATGGGGTCTATCTCTCAGAGTATTATAGGAAGCTCATGATTCCTAGGGGCTTCAGGATACGTAATCAACCTACTATTGGATGCAACAATCCTGAGTTCTGCAAGCGCTGGTGCGCAATACTCAATAAATGTTCCTTGGACCTTATTCTCTTGGTCACAGAAGAGTTGAGAAACCAACTTGAAAGAGTCAAAGTGGAAATACAGGAATGGGAAAGAGATAAGATTCCAGTACTGACCGAGGATTCATCTGAACAGTGGCTTGACAAATTGTCTTCCCAGATTAAAGAATATAAAGAGACCCTTGTGCAATTCAAGAACAGAAAGTTACAAACAGTAATCGAAGACCATAAGGATAAAACTGTTTATCGATGGTTAAACAGTGGCGAGAACAGAAGACCATTCCCCCAGCGGCGTAGGAGACAAAGATTCCACACAAAACAATCTCTCCAAACTGTAGACAGCAGCTCTGGATCTGACACAGAAGCACCACTGACCCAAGATAGAGCAAGTGGGGGCCAACCCTCCGGGCAACAGGTTTTTCAAGGGGTCACTACCAGAGCCGGCCAGAGAGGACGAGGAAGAGGCCACACATACGGAGGGGGGGCTGGAGAGAGAAAACCGCCACTCCCGACCAGAAAATAACAACCACTGGTCCTGTTGAGGACCTAGTGGTAAACATCAGTGACAGAGTTTTAACCATGGTAGAGAGAAGGGTGTTAAATAGAGGCTTGAGTTTTGTACCCTCTGGCAAGAGTGATGAGTTCACTAATTACATTGATTGCCAGAAATTTCAGCGGTCTCTGTGACTAAAAGAATTCTTCAATGTCCAGCCTGCAGATGGTGACACACACAAGTTTAAGAACAAAAGCTTGTTTGACCCCTCAAGCAACAACGCAAGTATCAAAACTTACATGAGATTGGTCTCTCAAGATCTGAGAAGATATGAGTCCAATAAATACCACACTAACCTAAGTCCAGAAGAAAAGGCTGCCATCACTACGTTGTCTAGGGACCCTGACATTGTGATCCGCACCGCGGATAAGGGCGGTGCGGTAGTCGTACTAAATTACAAATACTATAGTGATGAAATCAAACAGCAACTTAGTGACAATGAGACATACCAACCACTTCAAAGGGATCCAACTAATAATTTCCAAATTCTGATACATCAGGCGGTTCAAGAAGGATTGAATGAAGGGTGGATTGATGAAGACATAGCAGGTTTCTTGAGGATTAAACATCCAGTCTGTCCCATACTGTACACACTTCCCAAAATCCACAAGGTTTTGGAGAAGCCTCCGGGGAGGCCAATTGTCTCTGCCCGGAATTCTATCACCTCTAGGTTAGCTATCTATGTGGACCATTTTCTTCAGCCCCTCGTGAGAAATATGAGGTCATACCTTAGGGATTCGTCACAGCTGATTGCAGTACTGAAAACTATCAAGTTCGAGGAGCCATATATCTTGGCCACAGCAGATGTAAATAGTTTATATACAATTATTCCACATGAGACTGGGAAACAGTATGTGGCTGATGCTTTGGACAAACATCCTTATATTGGTCCCCCTAGAGACTTCCTGATAAAACTACTAGACCTGAGCTTACGTCTCAACTATTTCAGGTTCGAAGGAAAGTACCATCAACAAATATCAGGTACGGCCATGGGATCAAACGTGGCCCCCTCACTGGCCAATTTATACATGGAGCACTACGAACTACATGTGATGAAGATATACCAGAATCCAGGAATAATATACTACAAACGGTATATAGACGACCTGCTAATTATTTGGAGGGGTACAGCTACAGAGTTGGAAAGATGGTTTGAAGAATTGAATTCACTCAATAATCCAGTGAAACTCAAACTCAAACACGATTTGGAAAGTATTGAGTTCCTGGACTTAAACATCTTCAAAACAGAGAGTGGTTATTTGGGTACCTCGTTGTTTAGGAAACCCACGGACAGGAACTCTATCCTACACGCCACAAGTAACCATCCGACTGCACTCTCAGGGCTATTCCGAAAGCCCAACTGCAGCGTGCCGCAAGAAATAATAGTGATGAGACCAGAAGACACCAGCAACTTGATGAGATGCAGCAACGATTTGTACAACGAGGATATAATCCGCACCTTGTTAAACAAAGTAGAATGGGAGTGGAAAGTGATACCACGATGTCTACCCGAACCGATCCTAAAGATGAGCAGCGGATGACTTTTACCACGGTATATAGTCCTTCAACTAGAGCCTTAGGTGTAAAACTAAGAGAACACTGGCACATCGTACAAGGTGACCCCTCTCTCCCATTCAACAAGTGGCAACCTCCGAGAGTGGGTTACAAACGTGATAAAAATTTAAAAGATCTGTTGATGCTCACGGATCCCACCCATTGCTAAAACCCTGAGACATGGTTGACACAGAGAAAGAAACCAGGATGCTATAGGTGCGTGGGATGTACCACCTGTAACGACATGATTCCAGGACCAACGTTTGGACATCCCCACCGCAATCAGAGGTTCAAGATTAGGCATGTGCTAACGTGTACCACCTCTCATGTGATATACCTACTAAATTGCAGCTGTGGGCGGTTCTATGTGGGAAAAACAACTGACGATGCTCGGACCAGGTTCGCTAACCACAGGTCATCCATCAGAACGGCTCTTAAGAAGGGCTCTAGTGATCAACCTGTGGCCCGGCACTTCGTGGAGAAAGGCCATGGACTCCATGATCTGAGATTCACCCTAATTGATCATGTCCCCCCATTAAGGCGGGGGGGTGATAGGGATACACTTCTCCTACAAGTTGAGGCTAAATGGATCTTTCGTTTAAATACCCTGCAACCACATGGACTCAATACTATGTTTGACTGGCATTGTTTCTTGTAAATTAGATCCAGCCCTTATGGAGATCTGCCTTATTGACCATGAGAGTCCATGTTATCCTGACTTTTCTACCTGAGAGTCCACACTCTATTCGGTGTTTTGTTGGTTACTAGTTTACCTCTTATTCCCTTCTTGCTGTTAACTTTCTATTCTGCCTCACTTGTGGGTTGTTGATACTTTGTTTTTCTACTATCTTGTTCTCTAATTTTTCTTTTTCTTTTTTTTCGTGTTTCTCTTCTTTTTTTTCGTGTTTTTCTTCTTTTGTTTTTCTCTTCCCTTTTTCTCCCTTTTTTCTTTCTTCTTTCTTTCTCTTTTTCCCTTCTTGTTTCTCCTATTGGTGTCCCATTGTCTTTTTTTGTCTTCGGTGTCTATTTTTATTTTATTTTTATTCTTTTCTGATTATGTTTCATCCCATTTTATATTTTATCACTATTTTAGTTTGTGTTTTCATTCACTTTCTGGTTTATTATTTTTTCTTTGGGGTGTTTGGTACTCTCTCTTGGGATGGTTCATGGGTTGTGCCATCTCAGACCACCCTCTTCTAATGGGTTGTGCTACCGTGTATTAGATTTGTATATACCCCCCATCATGGTACACTGTACATATTGGATAGTAAATGTACAATAGTGGTATAGTCCCTGTAGCAGCGCCCACTACGATAGATATGCGCTTTAGGGTTCAGTGTATGATATTAATATACCCCCATCATAGTACGGCAGGATTGTTATGCTGTATATATTGTTTATTGATTATCTTTATAGTAGTAGTATAGCTACTGTAGCAGCGCGCATTATAAATATAAGTATTGATTGATATGTGTTATAACAATGATAGGGTTCAGTGTCCCGGTGCTGTTAATTACGCTTAGTAGCCAATTCGTTATAGAATATCGTAGACTTGTTTCTTTGTTGCTATTTGGATCGTTGTGACCCATCGCCATGGCAACCCCAACCGCAACCCGGGTGATTGGTGCATCGCCACACACGTGATCGGCCGATGCACTTCCGGGTTTGTCTGCCTTTCCTAGTGCGGGTGCAGTTGTGGTGGCGTGGTACACGGCGATCTGCATTAGAACTTTGTTTGTTTTGCAATCATGGTAGGTTGTGAGTTTGTACACATATATGTACTTTATGCCTGACCACCTAGGTAACAACATATAAGGCTTTGAATATTGGTTGGCTCCCCAGATAATAACGGTTATAAGGGGTATGTTATGATTACCATTACTGTGGAATGTTAAGTTGTTTACCATGTTTATACTGCTATAGGTCTTTTAATATGAATATTTTCACTGTCACAGCATTTGATCGCTTATATTACAGCCTATATACGATGTTCACTTTTTGACATATGGTCACCATAGCAACACTTTTGGCGGTTTTTTTTGCTAATTGGGGGGAGGGGTTATTTGTTTGTTTGTATAAATTCACTAATGTTTGAAGCATTTACTGTCTGAGGAAGGGGATACACTGTCCCCGAAATGTCACTAATTTTGCCAAGTAAATAAGTTTGTTAAAAAATCCAGCGAGTGCAAGGTCTTTTTCTGATATTGTATTTATTTCACTAGCACCCTGGTTGTTGCAAATAAGTGAGAGTGCACATCTTTGCTAAACGGATATCAACTTGTTGTTGCACCCACATGATAGAAACCTCTCTCCAATTAGACATTTGTCTATTCACCACCAACACTTCACACCACACCTGACCTGTGGCAATTTACAATGGAACCTGATGTAGAAAGCACACAGACCCTAACCTTTACGGTGGATGATGCAGCCAGAATTCTTTTTAATCCTGAAGAGGAGACTACTGGTGGCAACACAGCACAAGCCATTTATTTGGCTTTGGTGAAATTGAAAAAGAAGGAAGTTGATTTACGACTACATGGGGTCTATCTCTCAGAGTATTATAGGAAGCTCATGATTCCTAGGGGCTTCAGGATACGTAATCAACCTACTATTGGATGCAACAATCCTGAGTTCTGCAAGCGCTGGTGCGCAATACTCAATAAATGTTCCTTGGACCTTATTCTCTTGGTCACAGAAGAGTTGAGAAACCAACTTGAAAGAGTCAAAGTGGAAATACAGGAATGGGAAAGAGATAAGATTCCAGTACTGACCGAGGATTCATCTGAACAGTGGCTTGACAAATTGTCTTCCCAGATTAAAGAATATAAAGAGACCCTTGTGCAATTCAAGAACAGAAAGTTACAAACAGTAATCGAAGACCATAAGGATAAAACTGTTTATCGATGGTTAAACAGTGGCGAGAACAGAAGACCATTCCCCCAGCGGCGTAGGAGACAAAGATTCCACACAAAACAATCTCTCCAAACTGTAGACAGCAGCTCTGGATCTGACACAGAAGCACCACTGACCCAAGATAGAGCAAGTGGGGACCAACCCTCCGGGCAACAGGTTTTTCAAGGGGTCACTACCAGAGCCGGCCAGAGAGGACGAGGAAGAGGCCACACATACGGAGGGGGGGCTGGAGAGAGAAAACCGCCACTCCCGACCAGAAAATAACAACCACTGGTCCTGTTGAGGACCTAGTGGTAAACATCAGTGACAGAGTTTTAACCATGGTAGAGAGAAGGGTGTTAAATAGAGGCTTGAGTTTTGTACCCTCTGGCAAGAGTGATGAGTTCACTAATTACATTGATTGCCAGAAATTTCAGCGGTCTCTGCGACTAAAAGAATTCTTCAATGTCCAGCCTGCAGATGGTGACACACACAAGTTTAAGAACAAAAGCTTGTTTGACCCCTCAAGCAACAACGCAAGTATCAAAACTTACATGAGATTGGTCTCTCAAGATCTGAGAAGATATGAGTCCAATAAATACCACACTAACCTAAGTCCAGAAGAAAAGGCTGCCATCACTACGTTGTCTAGGGACCCTGACATTGTGATCCGCACCGCGGATAAGGGCGGTGCGGTAGTCGTACTAAATTACAAATACTATAGTGATGAAATCAAACAGCAACTTAGTGACAATGAGACATACCAACCACTTCAAAGGGATACAACTAATAATTTCCAAATTCTGATACATCAGGCGGTTCAAGAAGGATTGAATGAAGGGTGGATTGATGAAGACATAGCAGGTTTCTTGAGGATTAAACATCCAGTCTGTCCCATACTGTACACACTTCCCAAAATCCACAAGGTTTTGGAGAAGCCTCCGGGGAGGCCAATTGTCTCTGCCCGGAATTCTATCACCTCTAGGTTAGCTATCTATGTGGACCATTTTCTTCAGCCCCTCGTGAGAAATATGAGGTCATACCTTAGGGATTCGTCACAGCTGATTGCAGTACTGAAAACTATCAAGTTCGAGGAGCCATATATCTTGGCCACAGCAGATGTAAATAGTTTATATACAATTATTCCACATGAGACTGGGAAACAGTATGTGGCTGATGCTTTGGACAAACATCCCTATATTGGTCCCCCTAGAGACTTCCTGATAAAACTACTAGACCTGAGCTTACGTCTCAACTATTTCAGGTTCGAAGGAAAGTACCATCAACAAATATCAGGTACGGCCATGGGATCAAACGTGGCCCCCTCACTGGCCAATTTATACATGGAGCACTACGAACTACATGTGATGAAGATATACCAGAATCCAGGAATAATATACTACAAACGGTATATAGACGACCTGCTAATTATTTGGAGGGGTACAGCTACAGAGTTGGAAAGATGGTTTGAAGAATTGAATTCACTCAATAATCCAGTGAAACTCAAACTCAAACACGATTTGGAAAGTATTGAGTTCCTGGACTTAAACATCTTCAAAACAGAGAGTGCGTGGGATGTACCACCTGTAACGACATGATTCCAGGACCAATGTTTGGACATCCCCACCGCAATCAGAGGTTCAAGATTAGGCATGTGCTAACGTGTACCACCTCTCATGTGATATACCTACTAAATTGCAGCTGTGGGCGGTTCTATGTGGGAAAAACAACTGACGATGCTCGGACCAGGTTCGCTAACCACAGGTCATCCATCAGAACGGCTCTTAAGAAGGGCTCTAGTGATCAACCTGTGGCCCGGCACTTCGTGGAGAAAGGCCATGGACTCCATGATCTGAGATTCACCCTAATTGATCATGTCCCCCCATTAAGGCGGGGGGGTGATAGGGATACACTTCTCCTACAAGTTGAGGCTAAATGGATCTTTCGTTTAAATACCCTGCAACCACATGGACTCAATACTATGTTTGACTGGCATTGTTTCTTGTAAATTAGATCCAGCCCTTATGGAGATCTGCCTTATTGACCATGAGAGTCCATGTTATCCTGACTTTTCTACCTGAGAGTCCACACTCTATTCGATGTTTTGTTGGTTACTAGTTTACCTCTTATTCCCTTCTTGCTGTTAACTTTCTATTCTGCCTCACTTGTGGGTTGTTGATACTTTGTTTTTCTACTATCTTGTTCTCTAATTTTTCTTTTTCTTTTTTTTCGTGTTTCTCTTCTTTTTTTTCGTGTTTTTCTTCTTTTGTTTTTCTCTTCCCTTTTTCTCCCTTTTTTCTTTCTTCTTTCTTTCTCTTTTTCCCTTCTTGTTTCTCCTATTGGTGTCCCATTGTCTTTTTTTGTCTTCGGTGTCTATTTTTATTTTATTTTTATTCTTTTCTGATTATGTTTCATCCCATTTTATATTTTATCACTATTTTAGTTTGTGTTTTCATTCACTTTCTGGTTTATTATTTTTTCTTTGGGGTGTTTGGTACTCTCTCTTGGGATGGTTCATGGGTTGTGCCATCTCAGACCACCCTCTTCTAATGGGTTGTGCTACCGTGTATTAGATTTGTATATACCCCCCATCATGGTACACTGTACATATTGGATAGTAAATGTACAATAGTGGTATAGTCCCTGTAGCAGCGCCCACTACGATAGATATGCGCTTTAGGGTTCAGTGTATGATATTAATATACCCCCATCATAGTACGGCAGGATTGTTATGCTGTATATATTGTTTATTGATTATCTTTATAGTAGTAGTATAGCTACTGTAGCAGCGCGCATTATAAATATAAGTATTGATTGATATGTGTTATAACAATGATAGGGTTCAGTGTCCCGGTGCTGTTAATTACGCTTAGTAGCCAATTCGTTATAGAATATCGTAGACTTGTTTCTTTGTTGCTATTTGGATCGTTGTGACCCATCGCCATGGCAACCCCAACCGCAACCCGGGTGATTGGTGCATCGCCACACACGTGATCGGCCGATGCACTTCCGGGTTTGTCTGCCTTTCCTAGTGCGGGTGCAGTTGTGGTGGCGTGGTACACGGCGATCGGCATTAGAACTTTGTTTGTTTTGCAATCATGGTAGGTTGTGAGTTTGTACACATATATGTACTTTATGCCTGACCACCTAGGTAACAACATATAAGGCTTTGAATATTGGTTGGCTCCCCAGATAATAACGGTTATAAGGGGTATGTTATGATTACCATTACTGTGGAATGTTAAGTTGTTTACCATGTTTATACTGCTATAGGTCTTTTAATATGAATATTTTCACTGTCACAGCATTTGATCGCTTATATTACAGCCTATATACGATGTTCACTTTTTGACATATGGTCACCATAGCAACACTTTTGGCGGTTTTTTTTGCTAATTGGGGGGAGGGGTTATTTGTTTGTTTGTATAAATTCACTAATGTTTGAAGCATTCACTGTCTGAGGAAGGGGATACACTGTCCCCGAAACGTCACTAATTTTGCCAAGTAAATAAGTTTGTTAAAAAATCCAGCGAGTGCAAGGTCTTTTTCTGATATTATATATATATATATATATATATATATATACACACACACACAGAACAGGGCTCTACACCATAAATGCCTGCAGGTCCAGGTCAATATTTAACCCCTTCTGTGCCATACAGTCTAACATATGAATCCATTTTGTCTCACATTCCCTCAATTTCATTAGTCTCTGCTGTTCATTGCCTGCAGACGGTGGTATAATCTCCAATATCTTAACAAATTATTTGCCCTTTGGCCATGTGTTAATTTGAAATGTTCTGACACACTTCGGTTCTCATAGCCTGATTTTATATTCTCTATGTGTTCATATATGCGGCAATTTACCCTCCTCTTGGTTTTACCTACATAGATTTTATTACATTCGCAAGTAAGGCAATACACCGCATACATGGACACACAGGAAGCTTTGTCCCTGATTTTAAACTCTTTAGTTCGATCCCAATTATATATAGTATCTCCTTTCTGAATTAAGCTGCGCATATAGCAGTTTAAACGACCGCATTTAAAAGTCCCTCCTTTATTCAGAACCCACAGGCTTGTTACCATTTTAACATTGTGAGTGTTTTTAACCATGTGTTGTAATAAATTTTCAGAAACGTCTACCTTGATATGGGCTTGCGCTTGTTTTCTCATCTCCTAGATTTTGCTGTATATAGAGTGTTGATAACACACCTCTGAAAATAGCTGCAGCCCGTGGATCCAGGTGGGAGCTGTTTCCTGATTATATCTGGACATTTATAAACAGGATTGGGAATCATTGATTCAACAGCATTCAGCTGAAATTCTGTGGAAGTGGTAACAACAATAGGCTTGGACATTTTAAAGTGTTGAGTATATAGAACTACCATTTTACTGTGTTACCTATAAGATATCTTGATCTGTATTATCATTTTTATTTTTAATTTTTTACTTTTATTTTCCCTTTACATTTACCCCTCAACTATTTTTAGCGTTGTTAATATTTTGTTCTAGTAAATCATATGGTAAAGAGGATTGTCACTTTCTATGTGTTTCGGTTTCGCTGCCCAGAAAGAATGCAGATAAGACATAGCAGTGGCTGCAGTTATTCTATTTTAAATATAGTCCATGAATCCAACCAAGTCTCTCAGAGGCAGTATTGAGTCAAAGGAAAGTTTAGGTGTAAGGATCAGAGCGACTTGATCCTGTCATAGACTCATAATTCTTTTTATCCCACTCTGGACCTGTCTATACATACTGTTGGGAGAGGTGTTGATGACCACGAGATAATCAGCCTTTCAAAGCATAGACTCACGTTTCCAATATCTGAGCTTGCTCCATGTAGAGACAGTTCTCCTTCTAAAACCACTGCATGTTTAGCTTGACAAGTCCAGTAAAGATGGGTATGGATCAATCATGAAGCACAATTCCTGGGGTGAGTATTTAATTTCTGTGGGACTGTAGCGGAACTATGCACATCCTGCACATAGAGCCCCTTTCCTATTTCGGGAGCGATTATATCAAAACCGCTGTTAACAGCCGACTTGTGAACGCCATGTCCCCCAATCTAGCTCTCAATGTGTTACAATTCCCTAATGGTAGTTATAGCAATCATTAAAGTTTGAGGGTAATTATATAAAACCCCTGAAGGGTCAGATAAAATAGGTGTACTAATATGTATGTGACACAATTTTAACAGCAACTAGCAGTTGCAGGTGTTGACACTGTGTCTTATTGTGTCCTGGTATGACTACGTTTAACATATAGATAACATTAAACAATGTCAGGCCAGGCAAAGAAGCAACTACAGAAAACACTATTGTGTGCTTTAGGAAACAAGTATGATTGCTGCAGACAGGAATCTTACACAAACTGCTTTTACCGGACTTGTGGAGGCAAATAAGTATATAACACACTTCCTGGCATAGAGGTATATTCAGCACGCAGTGTAAGATGAATATGTTTACACAACCTGTCAGCTAGATCTGTTTTAACCTTAGCAGATGAACGACTTGTTCCAGAGTGTCCCTGAGCTGTGGTTGCCAGTACAGAGCGGCTGAGAGCGGCAGTGAGATGCGTGAGTAACGAAGGCTGTGTGCTGTGAAGCCTGGAGTCCCAAGCTGATGACATCACCAGACCGGAGGATGCAGTCCTCTTTGACAAGGAGAATGGTGCCAGCATCTCAGTAGGTAACAAGTGGATGCTAGACACCATGCAATCCAGGTTAGTGTGGCTTGGAGTTAGGAGATATGCGAAGCACAGTCAGAGAGCTGAAAAGAACTTCATCCAAACAGGCTGAATTAACCCGGCATAAGAGCCTAGAGGTTCACAGGGATGCAAACCAAATTGATCCAGCAACGTCTGGAAGGAAGGAAGGAGGAGCTTATAAAGCCCTATAAAGCTATTTCCTTAAAGTGGCAGACAACCATAATAGTGGTAAAGGCAATGGGCTCATGACACAGAGGTAGGAAAGGTTCGGTAGGCTTTAGTAGAAGAGGGTTCTTCACTTGCACTTGGCTTGTTGTGTGGGGATATATCTGTAAGGGCCAGGCACAACTGCTGTTCAAATCACTTAAAATGCTTAGAGATCACCTGCATCAGCCTCTGTTACCATAGAGTTACTCGTGCATTGGCCTGTACAGAGCATCCGCCATGTGGGTCATTTCCCCGCAGCATGGTTTCCCTCTGTGTAAAAGCGGGCTTGGAACATATAAGAAGACAGATTGTCTGACATATATCAGTGCACATATTGTACAGCTAGGCACCATATACAGCGTGTAAGCTGCTGCCCTCTTCTAATTTTTTAGGGGGGGGGTGTTAAAGGCCTCTCTTTGTGGGGTTGCGGTAGGCCTCAATGCTCCAGATTGGCAAATCAGCATGGAACTTAGCACATCTGGTATCTGGAGATTCAGTATGGTCTATAGGTTTCAAATATCTTGTCAGAAAAGGTAAATGGCCTCATATACTGGAGATAATCAGCAGTCCACGCAGAGCAGCCAATATTACTACCACTCAAGGTACTGCCCAGAGACACGCCCCGTATCCCACCTTTTATGGACACCCATGGACTCTCCTTATTATACGAAAGAAAACAGAATTTATACTTACATTGGGAGACTATTAATCAACTAATCCACTCACTGGTAATTTCCCAACTTGACTACCGTAATAATCTACTAACTGGCCTTCCTCTTTCTCACATCTCCCCCTTTTATCCATCCTGAATACCTCTGCCAGGGTAATCCATTTTACCAGCCACTCTGTATCTGCTGCCCCTCTCTGTGAGTCCTTCCACTGGCTCCCCATTCACATCAGAATTATCACCCTGACTTACAAAGCCCTTACAAATGCTTCCCCTCACTACCTTTTTCACTAACCAACAAATATACTACAGCCCCTAAGGTCCAACAATGACCTGCTCCTTGTATCTTCTGCCATCACCTCCTCCCTTGCTAGACCAAAGGACTTATCTCAAACCACTGGAACATACTTCCTCACGCTATCAGATTTTCCCCTAATCTGTCCTCCTTTAAATGCTCCCTAAATACATTTTTGTTCAAGGAATACTACCACCCATCTTAGTAACAAATTAATTCCACTTATAATTGCCTTAATCTAACTCTGTACTAACATCATTCTTACCCTTGCAGTCCCACCACCTGTTTCTCACCCTAACACCCTTATAGACTGTAAGTTCCCACAGTAATAGGGATCTCAATTTGTGCTGTACAGTATTTGTTTGATAAAATTTGTCCTGGCTCTTAAAAATATTGTATACAATCCAATGGCATCCAGCACACAGTCCCAATGGTTAGAGCCACCCGGAGTTACTACCAAAGTCCAAAAAATCTATGAAGTAAAAGAAGGATGGAGGCTCTCCAAATATGCCAATATTATTTCTTTATTAGAATAATTGCAAACGATGTTTTGGGGTTATGTGCCCCTTAACCATGATTAAGAGGCTCATAACCCCGAAACGCCGTGTCTGTTTGACTTTGCAATTATTCTAATAAAGAAATAATATTGGCATATTTGGAGAGCCTCCATTGTTCTTTTACTTCTTAAAAATATTGCATCATCGCTGTACTTTTATCTTTTGAGCCATGGACAGCGCTGCTGAATTTGTTGGCTCTTTATATAAATAAAGTATAATAATAAAAATAATAATGATGATAATAATAATAATATACTAAATGTGTATGTGTATATATATATATATATATACAGTATATATATATATATATATATATATATATATATATACTGTATATATATATATATGTAGAAAGTGTTGCTTGGGTGTTTCTTGATCTGCGCTGTGTATGTTGCAAATGGTTATTTTGCTCTAATTAGTTCCTCCTGATATATTTCAATGGCAGCTAGTTTCTGAATATTCCACTATCATCAAATGGAATGTGAAGGAAAAAGGTATGGAGTTGAGTTTCAGAGTTCAGCGCACATAGAATGGAGAAAAACAAAAACAAAAACAAATTATGGTGCAGTATGTCAGTACTAGGCAATCAAAAACTAAACGTGAGATTTAAATGTGCTACCCTCTGATGAAGTGAATGTAATTCACGAAACGCGTAAGGGCATGCCCACTTCTGAAGTCACTTCCTGTCCAGGGAGACCAAGCTTCAAACACTTCAGCAACGGACCCTGTCACTGACAGGCTTAAGAATCCACATCCATCCGGATATTGTGAGCTATCTAGAGCTCAAAAAAACACAAGGAATCATCATCTAGCTGTATTTACAGCAGTTCAGGTAACTATTAATTACGGTTTTCCATCATAAACACCAACTTATCCACCTGAACTCTGGGAGCTTTTCAGAGCTCAAAACCACCGCAAGGAATTTACCTTCAGCTGTACTTACAGCATCCTATACCACAATATCAAAATTTTTTATCAGCTAGCTGTTTTTGCACCAGCCCTGATAAGAATAAAACTCACTACCGGATTTAGAGAAATATACTATATTTCATCTGCTCACCTATTTCTGTCCCTGATCTGGACTATTATCAAAGAGGATTTCTGTTTATCATTTTTTATTGGACATTGGAAAATAAAAGTGTTTTTATTTTAAATTTCACTTTGTGTCCTTGCAAGCATCATTTATACACATCTCATGAGTGCTGCAATTAATATCCACAATTGATCTCATAGTATGTAAACTGAGCACTAATTGGTTTGCATACATAAAGTTTATACCATACTCCAGAGAGGAGAAGCCTTTCAAGTATAAAGAAGGGGAAAAGAAATAAACAGCAACAAGGAAAGAAATCCAGCAAAAAGAATTAAAGTGTCTCTACCTAACTCCAGAGAGGAGAAGTTTGTCTGAAATACCAACATATTTCTACTCCAGGGATATCAAGATTTCCACTTGCTAAAAGTTTCTGCATACCAGCTGGAAACATCTTTACCACAGATAGGGATTACATCCCCTCCATGCTTCCAACATACCTCACATGTTTGAGGTTAAACAAGGTGAGCACATTTAAATCTCACGTTTAGTTTTTGATTGCCTAGTACTGACATACTGCACCATAATTTGTTTTTGTTTTTGTTTTTCTCCATTCTATGTGCGCTGAACTCTGAAACTCAACTCTCTCTCTCTCTCTATATATATATATATATATATATATATATATACAGTATATATATATATATATATATATATATATATATATATATATATATATATACAGTATATATATATATATATATATATATATATATATATATAAAATATATATGAGTACCAGCACTCCTAGTATTATAAATGTTGAGAATTTAATACATAGAGTATAATAGTGTTCCCCATTTAGGGATACACCTACTATGTAGTGCACGGTAAGGGCTAATGAGTGAATATACTATACAAAAAAGATTAATAGAGCCCTTATTAGTTCCAGCAACAAACTGTATCTCACATCATTGATTCATAAACCTAAGTTATGACAATAAATAACCATTTACACAGCTTACTCTTTCAACTTGATATATTTGTAAAGTTTGATAACTTAGTAACATAATTCAATTCTCTGCATTAAAACATGATCGAGAACAACAAATCAACCCAGGTTGACATTAGAGAGACTAATTAAAGTCTAGAATATAAATCAATTGTCCCGGTCATATATCCAGCCTCTCACAGATGTATATTTTGTAATCCACTTGTGTAATGAATGAAAGCGTTAATGCAGTCCCACTACTATGCCAAATTTGACTCACACAGGTATTATCATGAAAATTTAGAACTGTAATATGAAGGAACTCCATTGCATATAAAGTAGAAAAATCTCAAGAATAATTTCACTTAGAAAAATAGAAATTTACTGTATGATAGTGCCCCTATAAAATTCAAAATAAAATATAATTGTATTATTCACACAGCTAAATCCACCTACAAATTAAAGTATTGTTGAGACAATACAAGCTCTCAAGGAAAATGGAGATCCATTGATTAAATGGACATTCTACTCAATATTTTTTATTTTAAAAAGCTAGATAATCCCTTTATTATCCATTCCCCAGTTTTGCATAACCAACACTGTTATATTAATACATTTTTTCCTCTTTGATTACCTTATAGCTAAGCTTCTGCAGACTGCTCCCTTATTTCAGTACTTTTGTCAGACTGGAATTTTAGCCATTCAATGCGGACTAATAAATAACTCCACAGGAGTGAGCAAAATGTTATCTATATGGCTCATATGAACTAGCTCTGTCTATCTGTGAAAAACTGTCAAATTGTACTGATATAAGAGGTGGCCTTGAACAGCTTAGAAATTAGCATATCAACCTACCTAGGTTTAGCTTTCAACAAATAATACCAAGGGAACAATCCAAATTTCATGATAAAAGTAAATTGGAAAGTTGTTTTTAATTGCATGCCCTATGCATGCGCTATCTGAATCATGAAATTTTAATTTTGATTAGACTGTCCCTTTAAATCATGATAAAAAAAATGCATATTTAAATATGGTGGAGCGCAAAATTATTACAAGTGGCTGGTTATTGTGACCGCAAACACGCGGTAGCATTTAGCACTCTGAAAATTAACCAGAGATTAGATCCAAATAGAGGGCATTGTAGTTTTTAATTTAAAAAAAATATAGCAATTTTTAAAAAAAATTAAAAACAACTGCACTAGGCAGCTTTTGGGGTCTAAAGTTGGTGGGAGTGGGGTGTTAGAAAAAGAATGGCACTGCGTTTTCTCATAGACTGCAATGAAAATATATATGTGTATGCTTATATACATACATATTTATGTGTTAATATATGTATATACACACATTAATACATACATATATATGTATATATTCATATTCATACAGTATATATTAACAAAATGCTGTCCATCATTGCGCTACTTACCTCCTTCACTGTGTGAGGTTCTGATGCCATCTGAGGGCCAAATGACAGGTGTAGAGCTATATATCAATTGTGAGCAAGCGATATTAGTGCACCACTTTGTAATACAAGTTAAACGCAATGCGAACGCTAGCTCGTTTTCGCATTGCTAGGAAGCATTGCGCTCATGAGAGTGCGCTTTCATAGATTCCTATGGGAGCCTTGTTCTGATGCCGTCACAGACGGCATTAGAACTTTAGCTCCAGCGAACAGTTTAAGTTGTGCAGCGATGGCAGCAATCAAATATATATGTATATGCATATATACATATATATTTATGTGTTAATATGTATATATACACATATTAACACATAAATATATATGTATATAAGCATATACATATATAGACCACAATGTAAAGGCACTTTTCAGTGCCATTTTTTTTTCTAACACCCCATTCCCACCAACTTTAAAACCCCAAAACTGCCTAGTGCAATTGTTTTTAATAAAAAAAATGGTAATTTTTTTTATATTTAGAAACTACAATGCCCTCTATTTTGAGGGTATTTGGGGCACTTTTTGAAAACTAAATAGAGGTCTGACCTCTGGTTAATTTTCGGAGCTCCACTAGTAATCTGGCCCTTATTGTCCACAAATGAGTAAATGTCAGGAACATTTTTTTCTTGATTTAGGTGATTAGTGTTAGTATTTAATTTAGGGTTAATAGTGTAGTTGGATACTCATTTGATGTAACAAGTTGGAGCCAAAATAAACAGTTGGAGCTCATAAACAGTGTAGCATGTAGCAAGGTCAACAAGTTGGAGCCAGAATAAACAGTTGGAGCTCATAAACAATGTAGCATGTAGCAAGGTCACGAATAAAAGCCTCTCTTAACTAAGAGGTGAACACTCACATTTTAGTGAATAGTAAAAGTTTTAAAATAAATAAAAAATATATTTTGGTATTTTTACTAAGCTTAGAAATATACATTTAATTGGGTTATATTCAGTTGAGTGCCCTTTTTCAATTTCCCGTTGTTTGTTTCTTTAACACAATAACAGCAAGCAACCATAAAATGTAATAACCCTTCTCTGTTTGCCATATGGACCTCTAAAGGAAATCAGGTTTGTAGTTTATCTTGATTTGAGGTTACAAATTAAATTATTAGTTCTTTAATCTGAATTTGTCAGAGGACACACCCAGAGTATTTTGTTTTATAAACTAATTTAGCAGTTTACTTTACTAGTTAACTCTTTTCGTGTTTAATGTGATAAAATAAAAAAATAAAAAACAGCTGAACAGTTAGATTGAACTATAATGAGAGTATTATCAACTATGTACCGAAAACAGTTTACAGCATAAGGAAAGACTTTTAGAATACATGTTTTATATCGACTGCAAAATAATCAGAGATCCCCTTCGATAAAATTTAGAATTGATGAGCAACCAGTCTGCAGACCACATGCAGACAACTTGATAAATTCTGAAAGAATAAAGCAGTCAAATAAATTGTAATAGATTTAGCAAATAGATCTATTAATCCAATCTCAAGTATAGTTAGGTATGTTAAATGAATCAATTTCTTTGACTCCATCTTAATTCCTAGAGAAAAGGAGATTAGCACATACAACTTAAAATGTATTCCTAATCTATGAAAATCATGAATGTAATTCAATTTAGCCAAACAGCCATTTCTGCTAGTAATTCAAAGCAGGGATATAGGATGTAGTTTAATGGTAAATGGGGAACATTCAATTTAGACTTTCAAACTATAGTAAATAAACATCGGTGGTAATCAACCTATATTGGGCTGGATTACGAGTGGCACGCTAACTGTTGCACACAAGCGAAAAGGGGTTTATCGTGGAAGTTTGCATGTGTGTGTTTTGTCGCTCATATTACAAGTTGAAAGTGAATGCAATCGCTTGAGCACAATTGAATTTAACACACGTCGGGTTAGTTCAAGCTCAGATCTCTGGTTAAATGTTTTGCAAAACAAAAAAGTGTCACAAAACGCATCAAAAGTGCATTAGAAAGTACAGTTACACTAATAATAACATCATCTGATTACAATTATTGCAAAAAAATATTTAACCAAAAAAGTTATAAGGTCTCAAAGATATGAGGTCTCAGGTGTTTGAAAAAAAGGAATGCAAAGGGCTGTTTCATTGAGATACCTACATATACTGTACATGTCTGTACTGTACATGTCTAAATATGGATATGTATGTATGTGTGTGTATATATATATATATATATATATATATATATATATATATATATATATGTGCAAATGTATTTATGTATTTATATGTGTATTTATGTATTTATATGTGTATTTATGTATTTATGAATATGAATATTTATGAATATGTATTGTAAAATTGGCTTTAAGAGGATGTTTATGCCACACATTCTAACTCACAAATACAAAACATTAATTAGATATGATAAAATCATGGGAAAATAAAACTGTTTTAATTGATGTTAAAACAAGCAGGAAATGCATGTTTCTTAACAAATGATTCACAGAGTGCTTCACTAGTTATTAATAGCAACTCCTCTGTCTTATTGGTTTACATCAACAAAATAAGGAGAAAAAGTAATTGTATTCAGGAGAGGAAAATCAAATAAAAATACATTTTAATACACACTTATTGTACAACACAGAAATATTTAATTCTAACTTACTAGTTTTGGCTTCAGAATACCCATATCCAGTCCAATAAACAGACCAAGATCTAAAAATCACTCTTTTTAGTGTACACAATTTTGACATCAAGCTAAGCGCAATATATAGTTACATCACTTACATGGAGATGCTTTAGTTGGTAAATTGATCATCTGCATTACCTATTCAATTTTCAGGGCAGCATATTTTATTTCTGGCTTAGTCAATTAAGCCTTTCATTTTCCTTTGGTCAATATATTGAGTACCATTAAGTTGGGGATTAATAACAACTAATATTTATCAGCTGCCATTAACTGACCCAGTGCAAGGCTGCAAATGAAATGCTTTGACTAACCTGAGATGAAAAACTACTATATAAATAATATTATTATTATTGTTTCATGGCCGTTCCATCAGAAGTCTGTGTCAGTGTCTAGATTGGATTCATTACATTTGTTGTGCCATTACAACAGAAAAGAGGTTAACCCTTAAGTTATATGAGAGCTGCTTCCTTATAGAAAGAGCTTCTCTCAGGGGACTTGTTTAACACTGGTAAAACCACTTTTTCAAGCAAATGCAAATTATCATTTGAAGTATTTGTATACAATATATATATAGAGAGAGAGATAGATAGATAGATAGATAGATAGATAGATAGATAGATAGAAATGTTAGAGATCCAGCACTCACATTAACAGCCAACTTCAGGGGTGCATTTCAAGTTAAATAAACATATGAAGAAATCAGGAAGGTACTCGCTGTAATAACAGGTTATTTTAAACATGTGATTAAAATAACCTGTTATTACGGCGAATGCCTTCCTGATTTCTTCATATATATATATATATATATATATATATATATATATATATATATATATATATATATATATATATATATATATATATATATATACTGTATATACACAGAAGACTGAGTGTCTGAGCCTTCCTTCAGAAGTGGATTCATAAACAGATGTAGATGGTATGGTCCTGGAAATATACAATATGGGGTACAAAACCCCTATCACCACACACTTACTTCTAAAAACCTCAATCAATATGAGGTAAGTAGCCGCCGTACTAGAACAAAGCCAAATTGCTGATGTCTCCAGGCTGTTAGGTAGTTGAAAATCGGAAGAGGTATTCAGCAGTGCAGATCCTGAAGTATGGTAGTTAGACTACTTCAGTATGTATCCTTACTTTGTCTCAGATAGAGGAAGAAAAAAATTACCCAAAATAGTGAAGTACATTTATTTCAAACAACTAAAACACAAAGGTAAAAGATTTCCACTCACAAGTCAGACCTCAATCATAATGAGGTAAGAATAAAGCATAAAATAGAGACAATGTCACATAGGATAAAATAGGCACTGAGGAGGATACAAGTACAGGAATTAAAGTCACTCAATATACATTAGTACAAAGTCCCTGACGCATTTCAAAGTTTCCTTCTTCCTCAGAGGGATGCATTTACATACAATTACACAAGTTTAAAAGGCAGCGGTTTGGAAGTCAGAGCGACATACCTGACCTCCGATTGGACAACATTCACAGCTGCTAATTGGGCAAGAATCTTAATATGTGATAGGATGCCGAACATCATGTGTAATAGTCACATGACCGTAATATCTTAAAGAAGAATTTTTAAGGTGGACCATTCCTATACTCGCTTATTCTTGCCCAATAAATACAATACTTCATACGGACTAAATGGCAGGCTACGTTGAAAGATATATTATTTACACTATAATTCATCCAAACTAAAAAGTACAGAATTATCATACTGGTAAATACATAGATATTAAAATAGATATCTATATCTTAGTAAATATACTCACGTGAAAATTTATACAAAAAATGAATGATTAAAAAGCAGAAAAAAACAAAATAAAATAGACACATACAGGTGAAACTCGAAAAATTAGAATATTGTGCAAAAGTTCATTTATTTCACTAATGCAACTTAAAAGGTGAAACTAATATATGAGATAGACTCATTACATGCAAAACAAGATAGTTCAAGCCGTGATTTGTCATAATTGTGATGATTATGGCTTACAGCTCATAAAAACCCAAAATCTACAATCTCAGAAAATTAGAATATTGTGAAAAGGTGCAATATTTTAGGCTCAAAGAGTCCCACTCTAATCAGCTAATTAAGCCATAACACCTACAAAGGGTTCCTGAGCCTTTAAATGGTCTCTCAGTCTGGTTCAGTAGGAATCACAATCATGGGAAACACTGCTGACCTGACAGTCGTGCAGAAAACCATCATTAACACCCTTCATAAAGAGGGAAAGCCTCAAAAGGTAATTGCAAAAGAAGTTGGATGTTCCAAAAGTTCTGTATCAAAGCACATTAATAGAAAGTTATATGGAAGGGAAAAGTGTGGAAGAAAAAGGTGCACAAGCAGCAAGGATGACCGCAGCCTGGAGAGGATTGTCAGGAAAAGGCCATGCAAAAGTGTTGGGGACTTTCACAAATAGTGGACTGAGGCTGGAGTCAGTGCATCAAGAGCCACCACACACAGATGGATCCTGGACATGGGCTTCAAATGTCGTATTCCTCTTGTCAAGTCACTTCTGAATAACAAACAATGTCAGAAGCGTCTTACCTGAGCTAAAGAAAAACAGACCTGGTCTGTTGTTCAGTGGTCCAAAGTCCTCTTTTCTGATGAGAGCAAATTTTGCATCTCATTTGGAAACCAAGGACCCAGCGTATGGAGGAAGAATGGAGAGGCACAAACTGCAAGATACTTGAAGTCCAGTGCAAATTTTCCACAGTCTGTGTTGATTTGGGGAGCCATGTCATCTGGTGGTGTTGGTCCACTGTGCTTCATTAAGTCCAGGGTCAATGCAGCCGTCTACCAGGAGATTTTGGAGCACTTCATGCTTCCTTCCGCAGATGAGCTCTATGGGGATGCTGACTTCATTTTCAAGCAGGATTTTCCAGCACCTGCCCACACTGCCAAAAGCACCAAAACCTGGTTCAATGACCATGGGATTACTGTCCTTGATTGGCAAGCAAACTCGCCTGACCTGAACCCCATAGAGAATCTATGGGGCATTGCCAAGAGAAAGATGAGAGACATGAGACCGAACAATGCAGAAGAGCTGAAGGCCGCTATTGAAGCATTCTGGTCTTCCATAACACCTCAGCAGTGCCACAGGCTCATAGTTTCCTTGCCATGCCGCATTGAGGCAGTGATTGCTGCAAAATTGGCCCAAACCAAGTACTGAGTACATACAGTATGCATGCTTATACTTTTCAGAGGTCCGATATTGTTCTATGTACAATCCTTGTTTTATTGATTACATGTAATATTCTAATTTTCTAAAATTGTGGATTTGGGGTTTTCATGAGCTGTAAGCCATAATCATCACAATTATGACAAATCACGGCTTAACCTATCTTGCTTTGCATGTAATGAGTCTATATCATATATTAGTTTAACCGTTTAAGTTGCATTAGTGAAATAAATTATATTCTAATTTTTGAGTTTCACCTGTATTATACTTAATAAATAGCCAAGTAAAAATAAAAACCAGATAAAAGCATATGTAATTAATTCAAAATACAATATGCTAATACAAATCCTAAAAGTTGCTTAAATGTTCAAAAACAAGATAAACTACTGTGTATACATACAAAAAGAAATAACTAGGATATATAAAATAATCACCTATAAAAATAAACTTAAACTTCATAGAGAACCAAATTAGAGAAATATATAAAGAATTAGAAAGAATAATAAATGAAACGACAATAAATGAAAAAAATCATCCTATATATGCACAATTTCATATGTATGTATATATAAGAATAAGAATAAAAACAAGTAAATAATGAAATACTAGGAATTCTGTGAATAAATATTTGTTCTACTTCAAGGAGAAAAGCACCAATTTTGAAAATTCTAAAACCTATCAAACTATTTTATTCAGGACCAATATATATATATATATATATATATATATATATATATATATATATATATATATAGTAAACACACTCTGTAATCCCGCTACTCCAGAAAGAGGACTTGAGATATTTGTTTAAAAAAATTCAAAATTTATTCATCACAAAAGTTAAAAGTTTCACAACAGTCACAGGCCTGCAACAAGATGTTCAGGACTAAAAATATATATATATTGAATTAAATATATATGAATTAAAAGCTTGGTTTATAGGCGCAAAACAGTGCTTATGACTAAAAATTAGTTAATTTACATTCATGAGGTCAATAGATAAATTAGTACAAGTTAATATAGAAAATCCAAAAGATATAATACAATGAAAATGGAATATAAATTGTATAAAAAATACACTTTAAAACATGTATATTTCAAAGATATATATATATTTATAAAAAAGTCTGGTGACTATAGTCCAAATATAAAATATATAGCTAAATAGCTAAAAAGTTCCCACGTGACGTGACTAAAGCAAACTCCAGGTAAGTTGGTGTGCCAACAGAGACCAATAATAGAAGATAGACTTCCTACTTACAAGAAATTACCTCAATCAAAATGAGGTAAGTGCCGCACAGATTTGTTAAGTAGTTGGTTGTCTCTAGTCATTGGCTCCTTTTATGTATGTGTGGATCCACTCCTTCCGAAACCCCAGAAATAATTTTTTTCTCCTGATCTAGTTGTACAGTCTGTCACCCCGCACACTCAGTATCAGCCTAGCAAAACCTAGACTCCACCTCTCTCAAGCTTGCTTATATATATATATATATATATATATATATATATATATATACTACATATATATATATATATATATATATATATATATATATACTACATATAAAAAAAAGTAATAACCTTTATAGTACATGTAAGACTTACAGTGGATTCATACCAGGAAAGCTGCCAGGTCAATATCTTTATTAAGACCTTTAGGTATTTTAGTTTCCAAAGTATGGATCCAGAAAGTCTCCCGTTTTCTAAGAGCCAATTCCCTATCTTCATTCAGAATGGCTCTAATTAGTTCTATAATAGTATCTCTAAGACAAGAGGGATCCTTATTATGGAAATGTCTATAGTGTGCTGATAAATTTTTGGGATTCTCTTCATTTTTGATGTTAGCAATATGCTCCAATAACCGCTTATTATAAGGGCGGGTTGTGCGGCCTACATATTGTAGGCCACACCCACATTGCAGCAGATAAACAACAAAATCTGTTCTATAGTTTACTAAAGCATTCACTTCTATAATTTTATAATTAGTACTAGATGTGATACTTTTAGTTACTTTGTTACCAGAATAATGATGGCGGCAAGATATGCAATTGGCCCGATTGCACTTAAAAAGCCTTTAGATTTCTTTTGTAGCCAACTTGTATTTCTCTGGTGGCTCTTTAATTTACTAGGAGCCAGGACTGATTTTAGATTTTTATTTTTTCTAAAAATTACACTAGGTCCATTTTCAGTAATATCTTTAAGTAGAACATATTTTTGAGGATGTGCCAATGTTTACTGAGAATCTTTTTTATGTCATTAGCTCCTTTATAATATGTAGTAATCATATTTACACCTGAAGTTTTATTTTTAACATCCTTTTTAGTTTTATTTGAATTATAGCCACAATTGTATTTTACAGGACTTATATTATAGGCTATCAAAGAATCCCCATCCAGATTAATTGCTTTGTTATAATCAATTTCTGTTGTTTTTTTAGGATAGCCTTTAGCCAAGAATTTATTTTTCAGTACAGAAGCTTCTAATTTAAAGTGTTCTATTTTACTGCAGTTCCTTCTCAGGCACTGAAACTGGCCATATGGAAACATTTTTATCCAGCCAGGATGATGGCAACTTTTTGCACTTATACCCATTATTGTCCATAGGCTTTTTATATAGTTTAGTGAAGATCCTATCATTTTCATGAAGTAGAATGAGATCCAATAATTCAAT
Organism: Bombina bombina; assembly: GCF_027579735.1. Lineage (NCBI taxonomy): Eukaryota > Metazoa > Chordata > Amphibia > Anura > Bombinatoridae > Bombina > Bombina bombina. Next base: position 1,089,261,379 of record NC_069499.1, read on the forward strand.
TTAATTTCTATTCATTTTGTCAGTAAATGTTAAATTGTAGTTGTTATTATTAATATAAGTAATGAAATATTTTAAAGACTCATCATCTCCATTCCAAATTAACAGAATATCATAGGAGAGAAGGCAAGGCATTCCGATAATTAAGCCAACATTTAATGGCTTCCAAACCTAGAGTATGAGGAATGTTGGTATATAGCACACTCATGTCAATGGTCACCTATTTGAAATTTGGTTCCCATATAATGTTACAAAAATAATTTTTATTGTATGAGGACTATCACATGTATCTACGTACTCCGATAAGTCTACCTGGGAGGCATGTAGCACACTTTTATGAATTTAGGAAAATTATAAAAAATCGCCAATTTTGGAAATTTGTGATCTAAAAATTTCTATTAATTTTTATTCAGAATATTATGATATTTAGCAGTATTAAAAAGAGATTTGTATTCCCTAAGAAATACCTCTGTTGGATCTGAAATCAATTTAGTATATGTTACAGTGTCATTTAGAAGTCTATTTGCTTCTGTCAGATAACCCTATTCTGTATAACAATGCTATCGCACTTATCTGCTTCTCTTATTACAATCTCTCGATCATTACCATGTCCAGAGTTTGTTTCTCTTTCTTGGAGAAATTATCCTTTTTGATCTTATAATTGTTACAAAACTCATTTAGATCTTCCTCTACCATATTTGCAAAGACTGGACTGAAATTCCCCTTAGATTGAACAGGGAAAAAGGAAGACGGAGGTTTTATTTGTGTATGTGTATAGTAAATCAATAAATCTTCTCTTATGTCTTTAGATTTCACTGAATCATTTACTTGTGGTGTAATAGTAGTGGCCAATTCATCTAGGATTAAGATGGTATCTAGATCGTTATCATCTAGTGTAGTAGTGTCTAGCTCCTTTAGATATGCAGATCTATCTTTTTTCGCTTTTTTAAAAGTCAACATTCTGATAAATTATGTAGATCTTCAAACAGATTAAAAAAGTTTGGTCCTTTAGTCGGAACAAAAGATAAACATTTTTCTATGATAAATTAAAAAGTTTTATAGACAATTGACCTTGTTTTTTTTTTATTAAACTCTCTTTCCTGCTCTACATCCTCTCTTTCTCAATCTAACCTTCTTTTTTGTTGTGGAATCCATCTCCATTGTGGTGTTTGTAAAGGAGTTTGTAATATTTGTCTGTCTGGTGGACTATTTTTTTATTTGTTTGGTATGAGAATTTTCTTGGCTACATGCCTAAAAAATGGTGCTGAATACAAAAATTATTTTTACTTTGTTGTTTGTGTCCTTTTTGTTGTTGTTTATATGTGGGATAGTTATCTGACTGTGACTTATGTCCGTAATTGGGATAAAATCCTTAATAGCTATTTTTGTTTCTATTCATCCCTTGATATCCCCTTCTACTATTATAGTTATAGTTATATTTATTATTTGTTTTTTGGAATAATGCCAGTATTATGGTTAGAATTGGGATTGGAATTAGAGGATTTCCTTTGATTTTTGTTCTGAATATGAGTAACCGTGCCTTGTATTTCTTTTTGTTTTTCGTTAAATTTAATAGAGTTTTTGAAATCTTTATTTACAGCGAAGTCTGGTGAATATATCTGTTCTTCCAGTATTTGCAAATCCTGTTTGGTACCAGGTTTCCCTACTTCTATATTATCGAACCAGACTTCATCCTCATTATTCTCAGCCCCACGTTCCATCGGCTCACTATCGTTATTAATTTGATTTTGATTTTTGTTGTGATAGTAGTCCCTTAGGAATTTATTTTACTTTTTATTCTCAACTGTTTTCTCAAATGTGTTGATTCTTTGTTTGTTGCTAGCATCCAATTCTTTATAATAAACATCTCCCTTAAACATATTACGTTTTTCCCTCGTGTCCCTAATTTGTTCTGTCAAAGTTTCTACTTTCTTATTTCTGTATTTAATTAGGATATTAATAAAAGTCAGAGAACAGGTCTCTAAGGCTGTTTCCCATTCTGTGAGTAATTCTATTTCAGAATCTTTGGGGGTTTCTCCACCCTGAGACCTTTTGGTATGATTTGATACTTAATGCATCTTTCAAAATTATTGCTATCATACCAATTCAACAACTGTTTTTTACTTAGTTTTTCTAATTTTTCAATTTCAATTAAATGCTCACTAACGACCTTTAGGTTCAGGGAAGCCTATCACCCAAATCAATAACTAATGAACTCCACTTGCCTAATAGTTGTCCTCATCTAACTCCATACTAACATCTCACCTTTGCAGTCTCCATCTCCTGTTTCTCACCCGCCTACCCATATAGATTTTAAGTTCCCATGAGAATAGGGCCCTCAATTCCCCCTGTATTTGTTTGTTACATTTTATCCGGTATCTTATATTGTATTGTATCACTGTTGTACTTTTATCTTTGTACCCATGGAAAGCACTGCGGAATCTGTTGACACTTTATAACTAACGAATAATAATAATAATGAATATGTGCAGGTACATATAAAACCATAAATACACATGAATATACATATATATACCGTATATATATATATATATATACACACACATACGCATATTATAAAAAAAAATAATATATATATATATATATATACAGTGTATGTGTGTGTGTATGTATATATATATATATATATATATATATATATATATATATATATATATATACAGTATATATATATATATATATATATATAAATATATACAGTATATATATATATATATATATATATATATATATATATATATAGCCCTTTCCGCTCAAATACCTTGTCATAAATCATATCCCTTTTAACCCTTATAAAACATATTTATATGAGTGTTTTTATGAGAAAGTGTATATATGTGTAATATTTTATTTTAAAATGTTTTTAATATATTTTGACAAAAAAAAGGGCTAATAATTTGAGCGCAGACTTTGCTTGTAGTCGCGCAACCATTTACTTTCAACTTGTAGTGTGCACATTAGTGCAGTCGCAATATTGTTTATCTCATCCCGCACTGACATTAGCATACTACTTGTAATCTAGCCCACTCTCGTAGAAAAGGCTTCAAATTTACACAATTTTAATGTTGAATCCGCAATATACTTGTCTGTTGATCTTGTGTCAGCCACTAATCATTTAAGCTTTATATAGATATAGATAGATAGATAGATATAGATTTTTCATCAGTATTTTTTAACCACAAGCAAAATGTTTGTGAAATAAAAGAATTAAAAAAATAGTAAAAAAAAAAATAATAATAATAAAAATAATATATACATGGAGCTGTGGGTCATAGCGTTCTTTAAGTTTTAGCTCATATTTTATTTTTTTACCTCATTCACAGTGTGTGTGTTTTTCTTGAATAAAACCCTACTTTTTTTTTTTTTGGAGCTCATTGGATCTTCGTCTTTTGTCTCTTTGCATCTACTACATTCCGGCTAGAGCACCGACTTTGGGTCTAACAACCGTTTCCAGTGGTTGCACACAGCGTTCTATGTCATCGAGGGTGGACACAAGCTTGGCACGCACAGCGTTATCCACGCAGCGTTCAGAGCCGCATGGAGTGGTGTCCCCGGTGAGGATGGGGATATAGCTGATCTCAGGATGGATCGGTTAACTAGTGCAAAGCAAATCTCTGACAATACAGCGCAAGGTAGAGCAGACCAGCAGTGAATGAAATAAGCAGCACACTGTGAGAATACCACTTTTTTGTTATCGACATACAGTATATGTAGAGACTGCGCAAACTTGAAGAGACTTGCACAGGTTATTCTTAATCGATCACGCTAGGCATGTGTGTTTGCTGTGTCCACACCCAGGACTTACATTCCTTTGAGGATTACTTGATATATATTTACTAAGCTTGGAGCGTACAAGCAAATGTGTTCTTTGGACTAACTTTTACTCATTTGTGTTTTGGCCTTTGCGTGGGGTCAGTGTTTGTTTCTCCTAAACGCTGTGTGAAATACTTTTAAGGTATATCCCCTCCAATTTTCCACTGCTCCCTATTTAAGAGTGCTCTCATCCTTCAAGCCTTGCCTGAAAATTGAAGTATTTCCTCTCAACTATTATTGAGACACTTCTAAATTCTGTAGCAGGTTTTATTCTAACTTATAACCGGAGTTATAACTCTAATCCCTTTAATTATCTTATAGCGCTTTAGACTAAGCTTGTGTTTTGTTTTCTGTTACCTTTGAAAAGAAATCGCTGATCATCTCTGCTGGAGATCACTACTACCTCCTGCATCAACTCTGGATCTACTTTCCTTAGCATTTCGGGAAGTCAGAAACTCTCACACCGGACTCCTCTCAGAACGCTCCAGTCATGCTCACACCGGTCTCCTCTCAGAACACTCCGGTCACGCTCGCAGTACAGCCACAGAGTACAGGTAATATCTGCCCCTTGTCTTTTACGGACATTCAGCTAAAACTCCATCTGAAGGTGTTATAAGGCAAACAGACTCAAGGTATTTAAGTTATATATACTTTCCACTGACTTTCAACAACTTGCTGGGGCTTTATGATACGTCATTTCTAACTACTTTGTTCCTTATGTTATACATTTGCCTCTATTTTACAGCCTAAGGATATTTTGGCAGAATCTGTATCTCTGTTATTACGCTAAACTGAATGGATGGATCATGTATATATTTTAGTATGAGAGTGTGTGAAGAAACACCTTGTTACAAAGCTGGATTAACTACCACTAATCAGACTGACTTCAAGAGCTCCACAAGATATATTCTCTGGTTTATAAAATTCATCTTAACCATTTAGTGAACACACCAGAATCCACTGATACTATTTAAATACAGATCAATCTGTTAAAACTCTGTATTACTTTGATTGGGATAAATACATTGTATCTCAACAAGTATGTAACAAGGGTTTGGGAAGTGTATTAAATACCAGGGGTATGTACTACACTGAAGGCGCTAAATGTTTGCCCTGTATAGGATGGAGCTGCTGGAGTAAGCCTGATGAATATGTGAATATTGCCCTCTGATATCTTCACATAGAATGTAGGTATGAATGAAAGGAGTGGTGAACTACACAGCGCTGACCAATATCTCACACAAATAAATACAACGTATTATGATTGTGCACCCAGGTGGAGTGTTGCGTATCGCCGTGGTACATACTTATTGCGCTGTAAGAAACAACTCTTTAAGACTAATCCGAGAGATATGGTACACAAAAGACATTCAGAGGGATTAGTAGCAAAACCATCCAATGTAGCAAATAGAGTATTTTTCTATCCGTTAAGCCGGATTTCACCAATTTGATATACAGTTTAAATGTAACAATAGGCGTTATGTAGAATCCTGGCTAGTTAGATACAGATGAAAGTCCATATATGAATAGTGCAGAATTCAAATTTGCAGTTTCTATGTGTAACCCGTGGTTAGGTGGATTTGTGATAGGCAGTTGGAGTATATGTCCATGTGCAAACCAAAACAGATTGAGGTATTAGCGCATTTATGCTATGCACAGCCAGAAACTTGTCTTGAAACTTTGAATCCTATTACGGTATCACAATCTACTTACATGCCGGAACCTCAATCGTATGAGGTAAGGAGTGGATGACGATTCGCAATTAAAGATGGAAGCGTCTTCCCCCGGTGAGTGTAGGTCCTCAACTCGATCGTAATAGGAGCTCTACCCCCTCCACACATCTGTGTTCTGGCGATGAGTTAAATTCTTTCCTCCTCTCTCCCGTGTGTTTATATTAAAATGAGAAAGAACAGCACATAGTATAATTCTGTTTACAAAATGCCGGTTTTATTAACATAAAAAGCAGGGGTACTCACAAGTATGTCCTCAATCTATAGGACTATCGTTACTATCGTTACAGCGTATAAATAGTATAAAAAGTGCTGCACCGAGGCAACACTGACAGAGTCCGAAAAACTGCTGGAAACAGCCGAATTCAACACCCAAATAGCAGCCTGACGCGTTTCAAAGTCTAAAGTGACTTCTTCATCAGAGGCGGTGTTGAATTGGGCATTATTGAAAGTATTTGTAATCTCCCGCCGTTTGCGTTAAGGGGCCAGTACAGTGGTGAAAGACACAACGTTATAAAATATATACATACACATTTGAGCGAATATCTAACAGTAAAAAACATATAAAGTAATATAGTCCTTTTAAAAAAAACGTATGTTCGATTGCTCAATTTCCGTTTGCAGTGCCTTGACCCCAGACAAGGTAAAATGATTTGAAAGCAACTTAATATAGTGGTCTGCCGTTACCTTTTAATATGAAATACTTTCCTTGTCTGGGTTCTAGGTCTAATAATAGGTATCTGAATTTGTTAGGTTAAATTTGTACAGAAAGTATCTCATAGTGAGCGGAGTGCTGTTCTCGAGCGGACAAGATGACAGCCATTTAAAATACCGGTAAAGTGTAACTTACACTCAGTACAGAGTGAAAGACACAACGCTATAAAATATATATACATACATATTTGAGCGATTATCTAACAACAAGATACATATAAAGTAATATAGTCCTTGTAAAAATAGGTATATTGGATTACTCAACTTTTTATATCGGACTCTGTCAGTGTTGCCTCGGTGCAGCATTTTTTATACTATTTATACACTGTAACGATACCTCATATAGATTGAGGACTTACTTGTGAGTACCCCTGCTTTTTATGTTAATAAAACCGGCATTTTGTAAACAGAATTATACTATGTGCAGTTCTTTCTCGTTTTTAATATAAACACACGGGAGAGAGGAGGAAAGAATTTAACTCATCGCCAAAACACAGACGTGTGGAGGGGGTAGAGCTCCTATTACGATCGAGTTGAGAACCTACACTCACTGGGGGAAGACGCTTCCATCTTTAATTGCGTATCGTCATCCACTCCTTACCTCATACAATTGAGGTTCCGGCATGTAAGTAGAATGTGATACCGTAATAGGATTCAAAGTTTCAAGACATCTGGCTATGCATAGCATAAATACGCTAATACCTCAATCTGTTTTGGTTCACACACTGACATATACTCCAACTGCCTTTCACAAATCCACCTAACCACGGGCTACACATAGAAACTGCAAATTTGAATTCTGCACTATTCATATATGGACTTTCATCTGTATCTAACTAGCCAGGATTCTACATAACGCCTATTGTTACATTTAAACTGTATATCAAAATGGTGAAATCTGGCTTAATGGATAGAAAAATACTCTGTTTCCTACATTTGATGGTTTTAATAACTGTATATCATTGCAGAACGCAGCATTCCGCCGGGGTGCATGCGCATAAATATATATATATATATATATATTTATTATACCTCACCACATTTGCATTTGAGAAACATTTGGGGACGTAGCGATCATTTATACAACGTAATACTATGAATGCGGATTAGTCTTAAAGAGTTGTTTCTTACCGAGCAATAAGTGTGTACCACGGCGATACGCAACACTCCACCTGGGTGCACAATCATAATACATTGTATTTATTTGTGTGAGATAGGGGTCAGCGCTGTGTAGTTCACCACTCCTTTCAGTCGTATCTCAACAAGTGTTTACTTTTTATATCAGCAATTGTCTCACTGTATATTTCCAAGTAACACAGATATTGTTACTTGGAAGATACTAATTAAGAGCTACAAAACACTTTAAAGAAGCTTCAGGCTTTGCACTGTGAAACTCAAACAAGTGCATCACATAATTTTCAGGCCACATAAGTAATTTATTCAGGTGTTTGATATATATACTGTAGCAATATGAATCCTGAAGAGATTAAAAATGAATTACTAATATACACCAGAAACTAGACTATTTAACTCATGACCTCACAGAAGTGCAGGCTGAAAACATTGCTTTGAAAGGAATTATTAAAGAATGCATGTCTCCTATAGAAATTGAAATACCAGAACCTCATATTCAACACTCACTACCTTTCTCTGGTAAACAAAGTGACTTTATGGACTTTAAAAATGCATGTAATTTACTATTCTCTCTAAAGCCACGAACATACCACACAGACCGGATTAAGGTATGCACAGTAATATCTTATCTACAGGGAGATATGATATTAACAGATTTTTTGAGAACAATAATCCCATATTAGACTCCTTACAGGATTTTTTCACAGCCATGACAAATTAATATGAGGACTCAAACACACATTTAAATGCTGAGACTAGATTGCGCATGTTGAAGCAGGGTAAACGTACAGTGGAAGAATACACTACAGACTTCCAGATGTGGTCAACAGTTTCTCGGTGGAATGAGATAAGTCTCAAAAACCAGTTCCGCCTGGGTTTATCAGAGACCCTTAAAGATGAACTCTCACGCATGGAGATTCCTGAGAGCTTTTCATCCCTTATAAAGTTAAGCACAACTCTGGATAGAAGACTACGGGAAAGGAGAGCCCGAAAGAGCATCATCTGAGACTACCCAACGACGCCCTTACACCTCTGGCTCAGATAGAATATCTACGTCCCCCATTCCAAAGGAGATTGGTACCATCAAGGGACCCCTCACCCAGGAGGAAAAAACCAGAAGAAGACTCGGAAATCTTTGTTTATACTGTGCTCATAAGGAACATTCAGTTTCGTCCTGCCCCTTACTAGCTAAGCAGAAAAAGGGTAAGCCACTCGACTCAAAACATATACATAGTATAATGAAATTGAATTATATGGTAATCCCTTTTTCTATACAGTGGGATCAGACAAATATCCAAGCTAAAGGATTAATTGACTCAGGGGCATCTGGGAATTATATAGACGCCACTTTTGTTAAAAACAATAAAATCCCAACTGTGTGTAAGCAAAACCCTTTGTTTGTTAAGTTAATTGACGGGACTTCTATACAGAAAGGACCCATAACCCACCACACTGTACCTCTACTGATAACAACTGACACAGGGCACACAGAATATCTCACATTTGATGTAAAACCTATATCCATACATTCTATAATATTGGGTTTCACATGGTTGAATAGACATAACCCCACTATAGACTGGATCCTACATGACGTAACACTCAAATTACCTTACTGTTTAAATAAGTGTTATCCACACTGCACCATATCCTTAACTCCTCCAGGTATAACTAGACCTTATCAGGATCTGGCTGAAGTATTTAACATGAAGGAAGCAGAAAACCTCCCTCCACATAGGACCATTGATTGTCCTATAGATCTAATATCAGGTTCACAAATACCTCATGGGAAAATTTACCCTTTGTCTCAGAACGAACTAACGTACTTAAGGTCATATTTGGACGAGAACTTGAGGAAAGGTTTAATTTCTCATTCTACCTCACTCGCTGCTGCAGGCATGTTCCTAGTAAAAAACAAGGATGGTATGTTACGCCCGATAATAGATAACAGATCTCTAAACGCTATAACCATCAAAAATAGATATCCCTTACACCTCATTCTGGAGTTGCTAGAAAGGCTTAAGGGAGCCACAGTTTACATGAAATTAGACTTAAAAGGAGCCTATAATCTAATTTGGATCAAACAAGGGGTCGAGTGGAAGACCGCTTTTAGAACAAGATATGGTCTATACCAATATAATGTGGAAGACCGCTTTTAGAACAAGATATGGGCCTCTAGTTATCAATGTGTCTACTTACCTGCCTTCGCTGGCCCTAATACACCCGCCTAAGCTCGCCTACCATCACCGCCACGGACCTGAATAATCTTGCCAAAGTTATCAATAAAGCTGTCAAAAAGCTGTCAAAAAGCCGCGCACCAAGTATGGGGCAATGAGCAGCGGACTGTGTTAGTTATCACTCACGCTGCTCTTCGGCTTTTTCCCAGCTTTATTGCTAGCCTGTCACTATGCACCCACACTAAACTACACTGTTCTACCCCATATACCGGCACCCCCGGAGCCCCCCGCAATTAAATAAAGATAGTAACCCCTAAACCGCCGCTCCCGGACACCGCCACAACTATAATAAAGGATTTACCCCTAAACTGCTGCTCCCGGAGCCCACCGCCACCTACATTATACCTAGTAACCCCTATCCTGCCCCCCTATACCGCCACCACCTATAATACATGTATTAACCCCTATCCTGCCGATCCCGGACCCCGCCGCAACTAAATAAATGGTTTAACCCCTAAACCGCCCCTCCCGGACCCTGCCGCCACCTTTATTAAACTTATTAAACCCTAATCTGCCCCCATTACACCTTCGCCACCTATAATAAATTTATTAACCCCTATCCTGCCCCCCCATACACCGCCGCAACCTATAATACATTTATTAACCCCTATCCTGCCCCCCTACACCGCCGCCACTATACTAACCCTAACACCCCCTAACTTAAATATTAATTAAATAAATTTAAATAAATATTACTCTTATTAACTAAATTAATCCTATTTAAAACTAAATACTTACCTTTAAAATAAATTAAGGTAGGAAAAATCTGATTGGCTGATTTAACCAGCCAATCAGATTGAAGTTCAATCCGATTGGCTGATCCAATCAGCCAATCAGATTGAGCTTGCATTCTATTGGCTGATCGTAACAGCCAATAGAATGCGAGCTCAGTCTGATTGGCTGATTAAATCAGCCAATCAGATTTTTCCTACCTTAATTCCGATTGGCTGATAGAATCCTATCAGCCAATCGGAATTCGAGGGACGCCATCTTGGATGACGTCACTTAAAGGAACCGTCATTCGTTGTTAGTCCGTCGGTAGAAGAGGATGGCTCCGCGTTGACTCGTCTGAAGATGGCTCCGCTCCGGATGGATGAAGATTGAAGACACCGCCTGGATGATGACTTCAATCAGATGGAAGACCTCTTCAGCGCCCCTTGGATGATGACTTCAATCAGATGGAAGACTTCTTCAGCGCCCCTTGGATGATGACTTCTGCCGCTGCGGATCTCCTCTTCTGTTCCATCGGTGGTCGGCTGGCTGAAGACGGCTAAAGGTAGGATGATCTTCAGGGGGTAATGTTTTCTTTGGGGCATGCCCCGCAAAAGGCCCTTTTAAGGGCTGGTAATAGAGCTGTTAACTTTTTAATGTAGAATAGGGTAGGGCATTTTTTTTATTTTGGGGGGCTTTGTTATTTTATTAGGGGGCTTTGATTAGGTGTAAGTAGTTTAAAATTGTTGCAATATTTTTGAAATGTTTGTAACTTTTTTTTTTTGTAACAGCTTTTTTTATTTTTTGTACTTTAGTTAGTTTATTTAATTGTATTTAATTGTAGTTATTTGTAGGTAATTTATTTAATTAATTTAATGATAGTGTAGTGTTAGGTTTAATTGTAACTTAGGTTAGGATTTATTTTACAGGTATTTTTTTATTTCTTTTAGCTAGGTAGTTATTAAATAGTTAATAACTATTTAATAACTATTCTAACTAGCTAAAATAAATACAAAGTTACCTGTAAAATAAATATAAACCCTAAAATAGCTACAATGTAATTATTAATTACATTTTAGCTATATTATGGTTTATTTTACAGGTAAGTATTTAGTTTTAAATAGGAATAATTTATTTAAGTATAGTTTAGTGTTAGGTGTAATTGTAACTTAGGTTAGTTTTTATTTTAAAGGTAATTTTCTCTTTATTTTAACTAGGTAGGTATTAAATAGTTAATAACTATATAATAGCTATTGTACCTAGTTAAAATAAATTGAAAGTTGGCTGTAAAATAAAAATAAATCCTAAAATAGCTACAATATAATTATTATTTATATTGTAGCTATATTAGGGTTTATTTTAAAGGTAAGTATTTAGTTTTAAATAGGATTAATTTAGTTAATAAGAGTAATATTTATTTAGATTTATTTAATTAATATTTAAGTTAGGGGGGTGTTAGGGTTAGGGTTAGACTTAGGTTTAGGGGTTAATAATTTTATTATAGTGGCGGCAGTGTAGGGGGGGCAGGATAGGTTTTAATAGGAATTATGTAGGTGGCGGCGGGGTCCAGGAGCGGTGGTTTAGGGGTTAACATATTTATTATATTGGCGGCGGGGTCCGGGAGTGGCGGTTTAGGAGTTATTCAGTTTATTATAGTGGCGGTGGGCTCCGGGAGCGGCGGTTTAGGGGGTAATACATTTATTTAGTTGTGGTGGTGTAGGGGGGGGACAGATTAGGAGTGTTTAGACTCGGGGTACATGTTAGGGTGTTAGGTGCAGACATCTCCCTTAGGAATCAATGGGATGTCGGGCAGCAGCAAACATGAACTTTCGCTATGGTCAGACTCCTATTTCCATTGAAAACCAGGTACGCTGGGCCGGAAAAGTGCCGAGCGTACCTGCTAGTTTTTTGATAACTAGCAAAAGTAGTCAGATTGTGCCGAACTTGTGTACGGAACATCTGGAGTGACGTAAGAATCAATCTGTGTTGGACTGAGTCCGGCGGATCGAAGCTTATGTGTCTAAATTCTACTTTTGCCGGTCTCCAGCCTTTGATAACTAAGGCGAATCAGCCTCGCCACAAATACGCTGCAGAATTCCAGCGTATTTGAGGTTTACGACTTGATAACTAGGGGCAATGGTCTATACCAATATAATGTTATGCCGTTTGGTTTAGCAAATGCCCCCGCAACCTTTCAATTTTTTATAAAAGAAATATTTCATGATCTCATAGACATTTGCTTAATTATATATTTGGATGACATTCTAATATATTCTACAGATCAAGCACAACATGAAAAACATGTACGTTGGGTGTTAACCAGACTAAAGGAGCATGAATTGTATGCTAAACAAGAAAAATGTTCTTTTCACGTGCATCAAATAAAATTTTTGGGTTATATGGATCCAGAGAAAATAACAGCCATATTGGAATGGCCTACACCCACCACTGTAAGAACTTTTCAAAGATTTATCGGATTTACAAACTTTTATAGAAAGTTTATCCGAAATTTTTCTTCCATAGTGAAGGCTTTAACACAACTTACAAGTAAAAAACATACATTTCGATGGACAAATGAAGCTCAAACAGCTTTTACCATTCTGAAACACCATTTCACAACAGCACCAATATTTTCTATGCTAGATAACAATCTTAAGTTTGTTTTAGAAGTGGATGCCTCCAATACTGGAATTGGTGCTGTATTGTCACAATGTGACAAAGATACATCCGACTTACATCCGATAGAATATTTCTCTAGGGCATTAACAGCAACAGAAGCAAACTACAGTGTAGGAGACAAAGAATTATTAGCCATAAAATGTTCACTTGAACACTGGAGACATCTTTTAAAAGGCTCCAAAGAAGCCTTCAAGATATACACTGATCACAAAAACCTTGAATATATTAAGAAAAACAATACTCTAACAGCTCGTCAGGTACGTTGGTCCCTATTTCTGGATCAATTTAATTTCCTCATAACTCACAGACCCGGAAACCAGAATACAAAAGCTGATGCTTTATAACGTTTAAAAGAACTCACCCCTGAACAAGAGGCAATATAATCCATTATTCCTCCCGAAAAGTTCTTAGGAAACTTCACAACATTGGAAGAAGAAGTGTTAACAGCATTAACTGATGAGATAGACCATCCTAAAACCTGTATCGAAGATCCCCTCAAAGGATTATTATATCATGACAACAAATTGTACATCCCAAAGACAGTGCAGAAGGTAGTTCTTGCACATACCCATGATAGTGTTATAGCAGGACATTTGGGTATACAAAAAACTATAGAATTAACTAGGATAAACTTCTGGTGGCCTGGAATGGAACAAACCATTCAAGATTATGTCTCTACCTGTGATACTTGTGCTCAAAATAAAGTAGAACATAAAAAACCTATAGGTTTTTTGATGCCTCTGCCGATTCCTGATAGGCCTTGGTCCACAATATCTATGGACTTCATAGTAGATCTACCCAACTCACAAGATTTTAACACTATACTTGTTGTCATAGATCACTTAACAAGGTTAGCACATTTTGAACCACTTAACCACAGCTAAGGTATTTATGAACACAATAGTTCGGTTACATGGACTACCTACTAGAATTATCACTGACAGAGGTACTCAATTTACCTCCTCGTTTTGGAGATCTCTATGCAAAATATTACATATAGATGCTAGATATTCTACTGCTTTCCATCCACAAACAAATGGTTTAACTGAAAGACTAAACCAGACATTAGAGCAGTATCTGCAATGTTATATAACCTACCTCCAGGATGATTGGGAAACATACCTCCCCATGGCAGAATTTTCGTACAAAAACTCCATATCCTCATCAATTAAGATGACACCATTCTACGCCACATATGGATACCATCCAATCACCATAACTCTTACCAAGACACCTGTCAACACTCCTAGTGCTATAGATTAAACTTCAAATTTACAACACAGAATGGAATTGCTCAAAACACATCTGACGGAAGCCAAATACCATCAGAAACGACATTATGATCTGCGACATAGACCCAGTCCTGAATACAAAGTGGGTGATCAGGTATAGCTATCCACCAAACACCTCAAATTACATTTGCCAAGTAAAAAAATAGCCAAACAGTTTGTGGATCCTTTTACTATTAATAAAATCATAAACCCCAATTCTGTAGGGTTAAGTTTACCTAAAGATTACAGGATACATCCAACATTTCATATATCCTTACTGAAACCTTATAGATTGGATACCCAAAGGCTCAACCGAAATACACCACCTCCAATTCTTATTGAAAACTGAGAGGAGTTTGAAGTTCAGGCAGTCCTGGATTCTAGAGTACATAGGAATAAATTGGAGTATTTAATTAAATGGGATGGTTATGGACCACAGGAGAATTTGTGGCTACCCTATCCGGATGTTCATGCTCCTTGTCTACTTAGAAACTTGCATGTTAAGTACCCATGAAACCCTCTTTGCGGACCCCGGGGGTGGCCCCTTGAGGAGGGGGATATGTGATATACCTTTAAGTTATATCCCCTCCCATTTTCCATTGCTCCCTATTTAAGAGTGTTCTCATCCTTCAAATTGAAGTATTTCCTCTCAGCTATTATTGAGACACTTCTAAATTCTGTAGAAGGTTTTATTCTAAGTTATAACCGGAGTTATAACTCTAATCCCTTTAATTATCTTATAGCGCTTTAGACTAAGCTTGTGTTTTGTTTTCTGTTACCTTTGAAATGAAAACGCTGATCATCTCCGCTGGAGATCACTACTACCTCCTGCATCAACTCCGGATCTACTTTTCTTAGCGTTCCGGAAGTCAGAAATGCTCACACCGGACTCCTCTCAGAACGCTCCGGTCATGCTCACACCGGTCTCCTCTCAGAACACCCCGGTCACGCTCGCAGTACAGCCACAGAGTACAGGTAATATCTGCCCCTTGTCTTTTATGGACATTCAGCTAAAACTCCATCTGAAGGTGTTATAAGGCAAACGGACTCAAGGTATTTACGTTATATATACTTACCACATACTTTCAACAACTTGCTGGGGCTTTATGATACGTCATTTCTAACTACTTTGTTCCTTATGTTATAGATTTGCCTCTATTTCACAGCCTAAGGATATTTCAAAGAATATTGCGAGAATAATTTCTCATACTGGTACACACACACAGGGGGTAAAATTAGCTTTTTCTCTCTTCAATCACTGACTGACATGGACACTAACAGATTATCTCTTGAAGATACCTTTATCAGGCAACAAGAAACACTGGACATTAGTGAAATCTTTCTGTTATTGGAACGGACTCTCATTAATGAATATCGGACGTGGTAGGACAAGAGAGCCCTGGAAAAGTATCTCCTACTTGAACTTATACCTAGGGGGCTACGTTTGTAAAAGTTTCCCACTTTTCAAGTGGATGACTATGATTTCATTAATGAGTGGAATTTAGCACTCTCTGACTGTTCCAAAGTACTAATGGGTTTGATAATTATGTTTAAAGACAAACAACTCATTAACATAAGAGAGGAATTAGCTAGTGTCCAGGTCCAGGTAAATGATTTCATAGAGCATCCTAAATATGATGACCTGGACAAGGTACTAAAAGAAAATGTAGATAAATTCAGGGTATAACATGATAACTTCAAGTTAAGAAAATGTAACCATGATAATGATGATTACATCAATAATAAGGTTTATGTCTGGCATACATCTAATAGAACAAACAGACAAAAGAGAAGGTGGTCTAATAAAAAGCACAAAACACCAGGCAAAGAAAAGAGGGTTACATTTTCTGACTTTGAATTTACTGATAATGAGCAAACTGGTTATTCTACTAAAAGTGGCTCTAGTGACCAATCAGATGAGGAGGAGTTAGTAGTCTGGCCCAAACAGGGCAGTAAGATAATACGTGGCAAACAAAAATCCACTTCCACTAGAACTGAACCAGTGGTTACTAGGAATTTTAGCCAAATAGATAGAAACCAGGATAATGCAGACATGAGACGCAGGGAATTTTTGAGTGACAATGAGAGTGATCCACTGACACTAAGTGTTACTATTAAACCATGCCTTAAAACCAATAACCAGCCTAGACAACACCCTTTAGTGCAGGTGGGGATGGAAACAGAATGGGGAGGAGGCAGAGGAAGAAACACAGGAAGAGGTCAAATAGGTCGAAGGGGCAGAGGACAATACAACAAATACAGAATATAAAAATCAATAACCTCTCTAATTCCATACTAAATGAGGATGAAATATCAGTTCTGAGTTTAGGTTTGGGTTTGGATATTATATATTTTGGGGAAGCATGTGATTACTTTCTACTTCATGATTTAAATTATGAATCTAATACTCCTAATCCCTTTGCCAAAACGACACATGGAGGTTTCAAACCCAGGTCAATCTTCTATCCCACTAAAGAAAGGGGCCCCTTTTTGGAGGCTTTCCACTGAAGGGTTGAAGAATATCTCATACAACTGTCAAGATACCACAATGCAACCCCCCTAATCTCACTCAAGTACAGAGACATGCTCTAGATAATTTGAGTAAGAGAGACGACTTAGTCATTAGACAAGCTGACAAGGGGGGGGGGGCAGCATTGTGGTACTGGACAAAACAACATATGTTAAAGAAGCTGAAAGGCAAATTCATGATACAGAGGTCTACCTTGCCCTCCCCAGAGACCCTACTAATATTTTCAAGTTGCAACTCTTGGATTTTCTGGATGATAGACTGCAGGAAGGTATTTTTGACCAGGATAATTTTGACTATCTCTACGTGAACTCACCATTTATTCCCATCTTCCATCACCTCCTCCAGGTGCACAAATCATTGGAGGATGTGAGATGAAGGCCTAGTGTTTCTGGAATAGGTTCTCTTTTTGAGAGAGTTTCTGGTTGTGTGGAGTCTCTCCTGTAGCCCATTGTCCAGCAATTACCATCTTTCCTTAAGGATACTGCACACTTGCTAACCATCTTAGAGCAGTTAATTTGGAGTACTGACTGCTCATGGCTAAATGTTGATGTAGTGGGGCTATATTCATGTATTCCACATGAATATGGTCTGGAAGCTATTAAATACTCTCTAGATACAGTATGTACAGTAATTATGATGTAAAACTGAAAGGGTATTTGATAAAAAATTTGAATTTCCTGTTAGTTCATAATTACTTTAAATTTGGTGATTATTTCTTACTCCAGAGGCATGGGACCACGATGGGTGCTAAATTGGCACCCGCCTATGCAAATCTCTTTATAAGTTGGTTGGAGAGGTCTTTGGATATAGAAATCCATACAGGGGTAATATACGGGCATACAAAAGGTATATTGATTACCTTCTTTTTGTATGGACAGGAATGGAACAGGAAATGGATTTCATCACTTATCTTAATAATAATCACCTAAACCTTCAGTTTATATCAACTTTTGCTAAAGTCAAAGTACCCTATCTAGATCTTTATTTGATTGGTGATCCAGCTAGCCTACGAGTAATGACCACACTATACAGAAAACCCATTACGTATAATACGATTTTGCATGCTAGGTCCTGTGATCCCAAACAAACTGGTTTTGGGGTGGCTAAAGGCCAGTTCATTAGGTTAAAAAGAAACTGTTCAACAGATATTGATTTCCAGAAGGAATCATACACCTTGAAAAACAGCTCCAAGAAAGAGGCTATTCTCACAAGATTATCAGTAGAGCTTTCCAAGAGGTATATAGAATGTATAGAATGGCGATGTTACAGCAGACTAGGCACTTTTCAAATTCCAATTTTGATAGCCTTAAGCCAAATTTCACTACTACATATAGTCCACAGTTCACAGAAATCTGTGGTATTATAGGTAAACACCTACCATTTCTAACAGGAGAAGATAGCCTCAAAAACATGGTTTCATATGGTTGTAATTTCATACCTAGAAAAAGCCGCACACTTGGTAATATTTTAGCCCCAAGCATGTTAAAGAAATCCGTTACAGGAGGAAGCAGTTGGCTTCAGGTCAAAGGGCACTTAAATGCCATTTTTTAAATTGCATTGCATGTAGGCATGCTAGTGTTACCAATAGGTTTCAATCTAAGGTCACTCAAAATGTCTTTCTTTCATCAAATTGCATGAATTGTCGTACCAGATATGTGATCCATCTAGTAGAATGCACTGACTGTGATATGCAGTACGTGGGGTCTACCACATGTGAGGCACGTTCACGTATCAGAGAACATCTTAATAATATAGACAAAGGAATTGATGTTTCAGATTTGGTACACCACTTCATAATGGATCACAATAAAATGGTTAATACCCTTAAATGGCATGTTATTGATTTTTAAAAGGGGGGTATATATTTTGTAAAAAGATTTTGTACAAAATATAAATAAGGTACGCCAAAAAATGGGGGGAAATGACGATAGATTGTATCTGTTTTGCAAGATAATTAGTGTTGGGTTAAAAAAGTGTATATTCCACCAAGTGTGGTGGTATTGGAGGAGTAAAAGATAATATTATATCGATTACTATATATAGCAGAAAAAGTATTATATACACACAGTGATGTCTACAAACAACTAAAACAAGTAACAGTGGTTGTATTCTATAAAGTGAAAAAAAGTTCCAGCATAAAATGCTGATGCAAACCCAAAAGTCAGTTTTTAGATAGGAGTCTTGAGAGAGTCCAAAAATCTTCCTGTGTAACAAGGCTGCTTCTCTTGGTGCTGTTGGTGAGTCAGGTGTCTAAATGGTGAAAAGAAGAAGAGAGCGCCTCATAGTGCAGATGTCACTTATACAGTGTAAAATATAGTATAGACCAAAAGCAGGTACTCACAAGCAGAGTGGCACTTTTCGTTAAAAAAAATTCAGGCAGGCAGGCTGACATTTCCAGCAGTCAGTACGCTGACCAATGCGGTGTGATGTGAATCCGTGGGTGTCTCGCGGTCGGGATTGCCTCCGGTATAGCCCAGGTGGTATTGAGAGCCGTACTCAGGAAGGTACCTCTTTAACCCGACCAAGATCAAATCCTCTTAAGCAGTGTGAGTTGTTAAACGACTATTTTTTCAAGTCTCTTTGTGTATAAAATAGAACACAGTCCAAACTGGGTGGTTAGAAAATGTGTTTAATGGAGCAGATAACGTGTTTCTCGGCCATTAGCTCCTGGCCGTTTCATCAGATCTATTACATACAATGTTAAAAAGTACCTTTAAAAAGGTGTGCGTATCACCTAATTGGATAAAAAAGAACCAATGAGTACATTGGTAACATTGTTACAAAGAGACCATTTTGTTAGGCATTTTTCTCTATGGTTGAGGACAGGTAGCCAATATCAAAGGAATTGACTTGGTTTACAATGTAATATAACATTAAAAACATGATATTAAAGAATAACAAGTTGTAAAACATATATGTATTTTGCACTAAAAAATATATAATAAAACAGACCAATATTTGGCATGATTGGATAAGAAACTATTATAACTTGTAACAAAAGATTTTTTGTGTAAAAGAGCTACAAATTTACCCGATATGGAAAAAGTTTTTTCCTTTTATTGGAATAACTATATACTGAAATCCCTGATTTTGTGTTCTCGTTTGTTGAAAAAGATCTTATACAGGGAGTGCAGAATTATTAGGCAAATGAGTATTTTGACCACATCATCCTGTTTATGCATGTTGTCTTACTCCAAGCTGTATAGGCTCGAAAGCCTACTACCAATTAAGCATATTAGGTGATGTGCATCTCTGTAATGAGAAGGGGTGTGGTCTAATGACATGAACACCCTATATCAGGTGTGCATAATTATTAGGCAACTTCCTTTCCTTTGGCAAAATGGGTCAAAAGAAGGACTTGACAGGCTCAGAAAAGTCAAAAATAGTGAGATATCTTGCAGAGGGATGCAGCACTCTTAAAATTGCAAAGCTTCTGAAGCGTGATCATCGAACAATCAAGCGTTTCATTCAAAATAGTCAACAGGGTCGCAAGAAGCGTGTGGAAAAACCAAGGCGCAAAATAACTGCCCATGAACTGAGAAAAGTCAAGCGTGCAGCTGCCAAGATGCCACTTGCCACCAGTTTGGCCATATTTCAGAGCTGCAACATCACTGGAGTGCCCAAAAGCACAAGGTGTGCAATACTCAGAGACATGGCCAAGGTAAGAAAGGCTGAAAGACGACCACCACTGAACAAGACACACAAGCTGAAACGTCAAGACTGGGCCAAGAAATATCTCAAGACTGATTTTTCTAAGGTTTTATGGACTGATGAAATGAGAGTGTGTCTTGATGGGCCAGATGGATGGGCCCGTGGCTGGATTGGTAAAGGGCAGAGAGCTCCAGTCCGACTCAGACGCCAGCAAGGTGGAGGTGGAGTACTGGTTTGGGCTGGTATCATCAAAGATGAGCTTGTGGGGCCTTTTCGGGTTGAGGATGGAGTCAAGCTCAACTCCCAGTCCTACTGCCAGTTTCTGGAAGACACCTTCTTCAAGCAGTGGTACAGGAAGAAGTCTGCATCCTTCAAGAAAAACATGATTTTCATGCAGGACAATACTCCATCACACGCGTCCAAGTACTCCACAGCGTGGCTGGCAAGAAAGGGTATAAAAGAAGAAAATCTAATGACATGGCCTCCTTGTTCACCTGATCTAAACCCCATTGAGAACCTGTGGTCCATCATCAAATGTGAGATTTACAAGGAGGGAAAACAGTACACCTCTCTGAACAGTGTCTGGGAGGCTGTGGTTGCTGCTGCACTCAATGTTGATGGTGAACAGATCAAAACACTGACAGAATCCATGGATGGCAGGCTTTTGAGTGTCCTTGCAAAGAAAGGTGGCTATATTGGTCACTGATTTGTTTTTGAATGTCAGAAATGTATATTTGTGAATGTTGAGATGTTATATTGGTTTCACTGGTAAAAATAAATAATTGAAATTGGTATATATTTGTTTTTTGTTAAGTTGCCTAATAATTATGCACAGTAATAGTCACCTGCACACACAGATATCCCCCTAAAATAGCTATAACTAAAAACAAACTAAAAACTACTTCCAAAACTATTCAGCTTTGATATTAATGAGTTTTTTGGGTTCATTGAGAACATGGTTGTTGTTCAATAATAAAATTAATCCTCAAAAATACAACTTGCCTAATAATTCTGCACTCCCTGTATGTTCGTTATATGTATGGATACTAATAGTGTTTATCCGCAATCTATGAAAATAAAGGGGTATTTAAGTAATAATCGGTTCTTTAAAAACTTGTTCTCCAATTATCGTTTGTTGAAGAGGCGTTTATAAATAATCCTCTATGAGATGACACTTCGCCTTTTGCATAAAATATATATATATATATATATATATATATATATATATATATGGAGTGATCGGTGAAGAATAGGATTTTTTGTGTTTCAGATAGACAAATCAAATCAAATAAAAAAATCAAATAGAGTTATATTAAACCTAAGCAAAAAAAGATGAAGGGTATAGTGTAAATATTGGATATTAAAAATATATCATTTAATGGCGATTAATTTTGGATGGAAAAAAGGGGGGACTTGTTTATTATCTAGAAGGCAATTGACACAAGAAAGAGTGGAGAAAACACATATGAGAGAGGGGAATGAATGATCTCTAGAACGAACCATGCTTCTGTGTATGTATGTTTATATAAGTAGAAAAATAAGTGGTATGTACAAGTTAGTTAAAGGCAGCTAAGTCCAAGTTAGAGTTGAGGCCTGCTGGATGCAAAGTTTTTAATTTATGTATCCAGAAGGTCTCACGTAGTCTGAGTGAAACCAATCTATTATAGTCTGTGGAGGGAGGGATAAAATCTATGGGATAAAATTTGAAAATGGAAGGATTGCCACCATGTTTCTGTAGGCAATGTTCAGGTATACTGTGTTTGATAATTGTCTTTTTGCAATTTTTGCAGTTACACCAATGTTCACCCCAACGTGTTCTAGCTTTTCTGGAGGTGCGATCCACGTACTGTACCCCACAAATGCATTTCAGGACGTAGATCACATAACTGGAATTACAATTGAAAAATCTAGTTATTTCAAAGGTTTCACCCGTTAAGAATGATTTAAAAGTTTTTTTCCCTGATGTAATATGTTTGCATGTTTGGCATCTCTTCATGCCACATTTATATACTCCCACTTGTTTCAGGAAAGAGTTTGCTTTTCTGGGATTAGAATTGGAAATTTTGTGTTTTACTTTTTTGCTAGGGGCCAGTCTGCTTCTTAGTGTGGGAGCTCTGGTATATACAATGTGGGGGTGATCTGATAGTAATGGTCTTTCTTTCATCAAGTTGCATGAATTGTCATACCAGATATGTGATCCATCTAGTAGAATGCACTGACTGTGATAAGCAGTACGTGGGGTCTACCACATGTGAGGCACGTTCACGTATCAGAGAACATCTTAATAATATAGACAAAGGAATTGATGTTTCAGATTTGGTACACCACTTCATAATGGATCACAATAAAATGGTCAATACCCTTAAATGGCATGTTATTGATTTTATATCTAATACTCCCAGGTGGAAGGCGAAACTTCTAAACTTTTACATAGAGAGGCCTTCTGGATATTTACTTTGCAAACTAGATGCCCTAAAGGCTTTAATGCAGTGGGTGATATTATCAATCAATGGCAACATAGATTAGGATGGAAGGTGGATATTTACCCATCATCCTCATCTGATTTGGTGGTAAGGTGTCTATATTCTGTGATTAATTGAGTATATGATAGATATTAGACACAATATTAAAGGAGGCATTCTCTTATAGTATATATATTTATACACTTTAGATACCATATATGGCTATTGTTCACAGTCATCCAGATTACTTTGGGTTTCTAAGTATATATATATATATATATATATATATATATATATATATATATATATATATATATATATATATATATATATATATTTATTTATATATATATATATATATTTATATATATATATATATATATATATATATATATATATATATATATATATATATATATATAAATCACTAAAATACAACCCCCCCCCCCCACACACACACACACACACACACATACTGGAGGTTATAATCATTGTTCTGGACATTGTTATAGTGGCAAGAATAATTAGAATTCCCTATTGTCCCTAAATAATGATTATTATGGGTCCATGCAAAGCATAGAGCACCCTTTCATTTTTGATTGACTCATATCAAGCCTATTATAGTGCTTTATAGGGACTTCTCGTTGTCACATTTCTGTAAGAATTCAGACTAAGTGTTTTTCTATGTCTTTGCACAAATTATTCTATTACTACACTTTGATGTTATATTGTATGTCATTTTCCATGTATAATATGTCAGTTGGTTATATGATACGTTATCACCCACAGCTGCTCACCCTTGATAGACCATTATGGGGCTATTTAAGGGCGATAACCGGATATCCGATTGTGGTCTATGATTAAGGCTTGCCGATCATAGCGTTCTTTAAGTTTTAGCTAATAGTTTATTTTTTACCTCACTCACAGTACCCTATAATCAGACAGTGCCACACATAATACAGTAAATGCCAAAGTAAATGAATAAACAAATTAGAGGTACCCCATTTATCTATTAGGGCATAGTATATAGATGCTATCATATAAGTAGTATCACTTCCCCCAAATTTGAGGTCGTTTTTATGAAAACAAATAAATAATATAAAATAAAAACTGCAAATACAAAGTCCAATGCTAAAAAGCAAAAAGCAAAGTCTAAAATTGAAAAAATAATAAAAAAGATCTTTTTTACTTGATCCAATAGATGAAATGGGGTTGCTGCTCCTTATATGCCCAGCGGTGTCTGTTCCCAGGATTCTGTTAAATGTATGAGAATAGAAAGTTCTCTAGAAGAAGAGACAAAACAGAGCACATCCACAATCTAAGTGCAGTTTAAAAAGTCACACTTTATTATAAATATAAAACAACAAATGCATATGAGGTATGTCTGTTCCTTTAAATTGTTTACACAATCCTGAATACACAGTGGGACATTCAAGAGAAAACACAGCACTGCTGAAGTGGGATTGTGTAAACAATTTAAAGGAACAGACATAACTCATATGTTTGAGGGCAACTTTGTGAGTGTGCATTTGTTGTTTTATATTTATAATAAAGTGTGACTTTTTAAACTGCACTTAGATCGTGGATGCGCTCTGTTTTGTCTCTTCTTCTAGAGAACTTTCTATTCTCATACCTCACTCACAGTTAGGGATGGGCGAATGTTTCTAAAAATTCGAAATTTAAAATGAATTTTGATACATTAGTTCGTTCAAATCGAATTTCGAATGTTTATATAACATTCTAACATTCTATTTTCGAATTTTTGTTTTCGAATTTTTTAATAAAATTCAAAAATATTCGTTTGAATAATAGAATGTTTAGCTATGTATTCATTCAATTTATAAATGTAATATTCGAATTTGAATGTGACATTCGAATTTGAATGTGACATTCAGATTTGAAATAGTATTTCTAGTCTACAACTGTGTTTAATGAATGTAATATTTTAATTTGAATGCTACATTCGAAATCGAATGTCACATTCGAATTTGAAATAGTATTTCTAGTCTAATACTGTGTTTTAAATGTGATATTCGATTTGAATGTGATATACGATTTGAATGTGACATTTGAATTTGAAATAGTATTTATAGTCTAATACTGTGTTTTATAAATGTAATATTCGAATTTCAATGTGACATTCGATTCAAATGGGATATTCGATTCGAATGTGATATTTGATTCGAATGTGACATTCGAAATAGTGTTTCTAGTCTACAATTGTGTTTTATAAATGTAATATTCGAATTCCAATGTGATATTCGAATGTAACATTCGAATTCGAATGTGACATTGAATTCGAATGTGACATTCGAAAACTGTAAATAACATTTGAAAATCGAATTTTTAAGAATATTCGTTCTTATCAACATTCTATTCTGTAAATCGAATTTCTACAATAACATTCGTTCTAACATTCGAATTCGGACATAAACACATTCGCCCATCCCTACTCACAGTGTGTGTGTTTTTTCTTGAATAAAACACTACTTCTTTTTTTTTGGAGCTCGCTGGATCTTCGTCTTTTGTCTCTTTGTATATATATAATTATAATAATTATATAATTTGCGATGTATATAGCGCTTTTCTCCCTGTGAGACTCAAAGCACTTTACAAATATACTGTACCAACATAAGACATAAAAGTTAGGAGTTTCATAAGGTCAGATAAGCGGACTGAATGCCTGATGGAAGAGGTGGGTCTTTAGCTTTTTTTTAAAAGTCTGTAAGGACGGTGCCTCTCTGATTGCGCATGGTAAAGAGTTCCAGAAAGTAGGGGCAGCGTGGCAGAATGCTCTGGAGCCTGAATTTGTCCTTATTCTTGGCACTGAGAGGAGGGATGTGTTGGCTGACCTAAGTGAACGGGATGGGATGTAGGGTATCAGGAGCTCTTTCAGGTACTGTGGGCCTTGGTTGTTTAAGGCTTTGAAGGTCAGCAGGCCAATTTTAAAATATGTTCGCCATTTAATTGGAAGCCAATGCATGGAGTGGAGAACAGGTGTTATGTGGCAGGAGCGAGTTTGATTGGTCAATAGTCTTGCTATATATATATATATTCTGGGGGGAAAAACACAAGCGCAACCCAGATTCAAGTAAAACAATATTTATTAAAACACAGTGTGCTATATTGTACTTACAAGATTGCAGGTAAAAACAGGCACATCAAAGATATCCTTGCCATAAACAGCTTCACTGACAGCTCAGGATCCACTGCAAGTCCAGTCTTTCAAAAGTCAAATCTTTGCAGGTTTAAACAGCTGATTGCTTCCAGGACCAGTAATGTATGCAGATCCTTTTGAAATCTTTTAGCTTAAAACTCTTTAAATCTACACGTTTGTTTGTTTTTAAAGACTGGGCTTGCAGTGGATCCTGAGCTGTCAGTGAAGCTGTTTATGGCCAGGATAAATAATACAATTTTTTAATAAATTTTGTTTTACTTCCTTGAATCTGGGTTGCGCTTGCGTTTTTTCCCCAGAGTTTGTTCCATTTGATGAAACAGCAACAACTTATTTCCTAATTCAAGCAGCACCCAGGGATAAGTCCATTGGATAATATTGTTATTGGAAAATACTGCAATTGATCAGACATATCTACTAGCAAGTTCCTTTTGGATATCATTCTCTCAGAATTGGAGCATTCCTTAAAGCATTATACCACATTGGTGACTATGACTTTGTTTGTCCTATTCTAATTCATGGACATTTTTAAATACATATATATTTTTATACACACATTTTTAAAGGCTAATAGTGGTATCTACTAATATCCATTTCTGCTTCTTCTTATATATTAAGCATTATATTTATCCTATACTGTTTGATTCCTGGTTGCCTTCTCAGTGCTGTGTTTTTTTTGTTTGTTTATATATATATATATATATATTGTACATCTTACATTTTGCTTTGGGAATTTGCCAGCAGGTTTTTAATCATTTTGCTTCCTGATAATTCAATAATATATTGTAACCATCTGTAATTCCATAGGAAATAGGGTTAAAAATGTTTCCCATCTCAGATTCCACATACACTGCATTTATATCTGATCAAAAGCTGGCTGGCAGACACATTGAGTAAGCATTGCCATGGCAACAAATACATTTTTATATAATTATTCTTTTCCCACATTCTCCATGTTTTGTTTATTTTATTAAGTTTTCAAAAACATGAAAAAAATGACTGGAAACTATTTTGAAAAAAAAAATGTTAAAAAAAAAAACACTTATATGAGAAAACATTGCTCAATTACTTCTTACTGCAGAGGTAAAAATTAAGATATTTATTCCCACATAAGTATTAATTATCTTTTTTGTAAAAATACCAGATGTGACCATTCATCCAAATACAATATTTCTAATATTTTCCCTTGGCAATACTACACAAAGTTTCAGTATTTTTTTCTTTACTGAAGTTTTCTTAGAGTCTTGGGGACCTAAAAAAATACAGCTTTACAGAAACATGAATCGATAGTTCCAGAAATACGCTTATAGAGACATTAAAGTATTTGTTGTACCTAGGATAATACATAAAGGGCTAGATTACAAGTGGAGCGCTATTTTAAGGTGCACACGTAAAGGGGCAAATTTGCCAGTTTTCTGGCACATGCTAAATAACCAGCCATTAAAAGTCAGACCTTAATTAATGAAAAAAAGAGTGCCTCAATTACCCCCAAAATAAAGAGGACAGTTCTTTAGTCTAAAATAAAAATATAAGCATCTTTATTATTTTTTTTTTATTTTCTGAAAATGCCTTTACTGGAAATGCCTTTCTGAAAGTGCCTTTACTTTGAGGTGAATGGGGACTGTGTTTTCACTATAAATATATATGTAAATGCATATATATATATATATATATATATATATATATATATATATATATATATATATATATATATGTGTGTGTGTGTGTTAATGTATATACACATATACACACATAAATATATATGTAAATATTCATATACATATCTATTTTTATTTTTATGCCCAACACTGCACAAATTGCCCCCTGCACTGTGCTAGGTGCTTTACCGTGTCTAATGGCATAAGAACGAGCGTCCTATTGAAACCTATGAAGGCTTGCTCTCCTGAGCGCAAGGCTTCCAGGCAATGCAAAAACGAGATTGTGTTCATATTGCACCTAACTTGTAATACCAGAGCACATTTATGTGAGTTGGTATTTCTAAGTGGAGTACAAATATTGCACTTGCGAAGGGGCAATATTGTGCTCCGTTCATAATCTAGGCCAAAATGTATTCTTGATTCTTCAAAAAAAATTTTTTTTTTTTATTGAAGTTCAATTTATGGC
Source organism: Bombina bombina (assembly GCF_027579735.1). NCBI lineage: Eukaryota > Metazoa > Chordata > Amphibia > Anura > Bombinatoridae > Bombina > Bombina bombina. Next base: position 1,089,289,628 of record NC_069499.1, read on the forward strand.
ATACAAACAGCATTTGTTAATGCAGTCAATACAGAAATAAATAATTAGTAAGACAGTTCCAACTGTACATATCAAAGTTGTAGAGTATTAAATAAACAGACAATAAACATTCTATTCGCCTATGAAGCTAAGAGCCTTCCAAATAGTAAGTGGGGCCACTTTTGGGCCTCACACAATGAAAAAGAAAATAAAGCATTAGAAGGCTACCCTAGATGTTAGGGGACCTCTTTTGGATCCCAGACAGTGAACTTCAGTTTTTTTTTTTTTTTTAATTTATAGACCTATAAAATCACAAGCTTAAATGAGGATGATAGATAACATATAGGATATGGTCAACATTATACTGTTTTGCAAAAATACTTACAATAAGGGAAGTTAAGGTACGCTATTCATAAGGTATAATTAGGGTAGTATGTAGTTATGAATGCGGTATTTTACACCTCAGGTTTTAGTGTTGTTAAAAAGTGAATAGGATTGCGGTATAGGCTAGACAAACCGCTTGTTTAGTCCTCCTGCAGTGGAAGGCTCATTATGTAATTAGGAGAAGACAGCAGGAGTGAGAGTTCATGGTGTGTAAAAAAAAAAATGTTTATGACACTCTAGGGCCTAATATACAGGTGTATTGCACAGGTGGTACAGTTTTAGGTATAGCTCTCCCAAAACTATCATATCTGCTCTACAGGGTGTTTGTATTATATTAAAAGATGTATCTAAAGAGTCTGTATCAGCTTACCTATGATCTCTGTATGGGGTAGACTGAAGTAAGGCATGCCAAGATCTTTAAATCTACGAGAGTAACTGTTATCTCTGATATGCCCTCTATACATATGAACACGTATCGTAAATAGGGTATGTGTTTAATGAACAAGGTCAAAACATTTAAGAGAGCCTGCTCCCGTATTCAGTACTACTCAAACTTAACTTAGTGTCCTCATTGCAGTGCACACCGCTCCGCACTATCCCCCAAAGCAAATGTGTGATGTTAGTTTTAGCTTGGCACAATGTTCTATTTAATAGGTAGCTGGTAGACTCTTCTACTTTGAAAAATACCCTTTAAGCAATGTTAATGTACATCTGCAGTTTCAAGTAACAAACTACATATCAGCCTCTCCTATGCATTGAAATTGTAATGGGGGATAAAATATATCTAGGCATGCTACGTACAAAAAGGCTTGTATTGAAAAAAAATTCATAGAAGTAGCTCTGATTTAGTGCACAAGTTTTACGCGGGAAATAGTATCAGACTTAGCACAGTTAACTAAAGAAATATGCATTGACAACAAAAAGCTCATTTTAACTTAACAATATGCTTGTATGAGCTCCATTGAATAGAAGAGAGCAAAAATAAAAAAAGACCTTAGCCATAACTCAGTCAAACAACATATATAAGATAACAGATGTAAAAAATATGCTCAAACAATAGTCTGTGAGACCGCCTGGGAAATGCAATTTAGCTGACTCTGACGGTATCAGGAAAAGGTTATCTAACACCAGGTTAAGTGTTAGAAAAACTGTGTCTCATATTCATTTTATCCAATCCCAATTCTGAGGGTTAGGAATAGCTGGATAACCCCTGGAATCAGACTTGCTTGCAAGTGATAGGTCAAGTAGTTAGGGACAATAGAGTCCTTTGCCATTAATACGTGTGAAAGTCTCCCAGGTATCGGAAATGTAATCTCCCTGATCCCAGTACTTATCTTAGCAGGCTGCAAAAGTTCTCTGAGCTCCGTCAAGACCAAGGGACCAAAAGGTGAGCAGTGGCATGGCTCGTGCATTGACCTCCCTAGAGCTCTGGGCAGAGTGTCTATGTTATACGCAAGATCGCTGACAGCTATTTCTGATCGATGGGACTCAATCCAACCACGTGTAGGGAACTGTGGGGTGGCGGTAGGGCCCAGGGCCGTCGTCAGTGCAGGAGCAAAGCCTGTCTTGTCTAGGGAGCCAGATCGCTCAGTAGGTCGCTTCTGGGGAACAACTCGGTGGGCCAAAGCTGTAAGGAGAAAGGAGGTAAGATCCATCTTGAGTCGTTGGTGGAGTTGCGACATAGCTTCCTGCACTGTGCACTCCCATCTCACCACAGCCTCCATAATTGTCCCTGTATGCCCAACTAGGCTCTCCTGTATTTAGAATGGGTGCAAACCGTTGTGCAATGAGTTGTAAAGTATTCAGTTTATAGTTAGCCCTAGAGTGAGCTGATCCTGCTGACCCCGGAGAACCGGGGGGGGGGGGGAGATGTTACTGGTGTTCTTGCTAGGCCGCCTCTTATGATCCACCGCCGATTGCGGGACTTTCAGAAAAGTAGATTGGAGGTTTTTGGCATCGTTGAACTTGGCAGATCTTCCTCATTCAGGGTAGTTGCTTTTATGTAGGTAATGATGAGTATAAAGGAAGATAGCCAGCTAGGAATTAGAGATCTATGCAGAGCTTCCTTTTGTTGCGGCTTATCATGGCCGCCGCTTGAACACGCCCCCCTTCAAAAATTGATATTTCTGTACTGATATTTTTTTTACTTATGCCTGTAGGGTATGTCACTGCCCACCAATAAGCTGTAGGTGTTTTGGGTGTTAGGTGTTAGCCAGGCCTGATGATAGAATAATCGTCAGACCCACGAGAAATGGCCTTTTTCTATCTCACCAGTCCTAAAATCCGTGGGTAAAGCAATATTTTATACAAAAGTGAGCTAACCCTTTCTTTCCTGACTAGTGGCAATGTTCCTTCAATAGGAAAAAATAGGAATCGCAGTTTGAGCAAAAATCCGCTTACATTGCTAGTGATATTGGATCTTGGCATTGGGGAGAAGTACTATATTCAAAACCTGTTTACAAAACATAGGATGTGCGTTCACTAAATATAAAAATGGTTTATGTGTAGTAGCAGTTCGAATAATACATATGCAAACAAACTTTTACTGTGCACTGTAATTTTAAATCTAACCACTGAAAAGCTAATGAAACGGACATTTGTTAAAAGGTGCATCTAAAATAGAAGATAGTCTTTTTAAAATCAAAAACTCCCGGCAATGTTTGCCCATTGAAATACAGGTTACTTCCAAGAAACTCCCACAAAATGCCTATTTATTCACTATGTATGCGATCAGCATTTCTAATAAATAAATAAAAGATAAAAAAACACATTAATAATAAACCTATAGGGGCTGGGAGTGTGTGGGCATATTATACATCTCTATATACTATATTATATGTATGTATTATATTGTAAAATGCTATAATATGTTTGTAAAGTATTTTTATGATTTAAATTAACGTAGAAGACAGTAGCCGTAGCTTTTTTGTTTTTACCAAAGTTGCGCCTAGATTTAGAGTTCTGCGTTAGCCGTCAAAACCAGTGTTAGGGGGTCCTAATGCTGGTTTTGGCCTACCGCTGGTATTTAGAGTCTTGTAGGTAAGGGTCTAACGCTCACTTTCCAGCCGTGACTTTTCCATACCGCAGATCCCCTTATGTCAATTGCGTATCCTATCTTTTCAATGGGATCTTTCTAACGCTGGTATTTAGAGTCTTGGCTGAAGCGAACTCTGACGACAAGACTCCAGCCGCAGGAAAAAGTCAGGAGTTAAGAGCTTTATGGGCCAACGCCGGTTCATAAACCTCTTAACTACTGTGCTCTAAAGTACACTAACACCTATAAACTACCTATGTACCCCTAAACCGAGGTCCCCCCACATCGCCGCCACTATTTTAATTTTTTTTAACCTCTAATCTGCCGACCGCACACCGCCGCAACCTACATTATCCCTATGTACCCCTAATCTGCTGCCCCTAACATCGCTGACCCCTATATTATATTTATTACCCCCTAATCTGCCCCCCCCCCAACGTCGCCGCTACCTACCTACACTTATTAACCCCTAATCTGCCGACCGGACCTCGCTGCTACTCTAATAAATGTATTAACCCCTAAAGCTAAGTCTAACCCTAACACTAACACCCCCCTAAATTAAATATAATTTAAATCTAACAAAATAAAATAAATCTTATTAAATAAATTAATCCTATTTAAAGCTAAATACTTACCTGTAAAATAAACCCTAATATAGCTACAATAAAAATAATAATTATATTGTAGCTATTTTAGGATTAATATTTATTTTACAAGCAACTTTGTATTTATTTTAACTAGGTACAATAGCTATTAAATAGTAAATAACTATTTAATAGCTACCTAGTTAAAATAATTACAAAATTACCTGTAAAATAAATCCTAACCTAAGTTACAATTAAACCTAACACTACACTATCAATAAATTAATTAAATAAACTACCTACAATTATCTACAATTAAATCAACTAAACTAAATTACAAAAAATAAAAAAAGATTACAAGAATTTTAAACTAATTACACCTACTCTAAGCCCCCTAAAAAATAACAAACTCCCCCAAAATAAAAAAATGCCCTACCCTATTCTAAAATAAAAAGTTTACAGCTCTTTTACCTTACCAGCCCTTAACAGGGTCTTTTGCGGGGCATGCCCCAAAGAAAACAGCTCTTTTGCATTTAAATAAACATACAATACCCCCCCCCAACATTACAACCCACCAGCACATACCCCTAATCTAACCCAAACCCCCCTTAAAAAACCTAACACTACGCCCCTGAAGATCTCCCTACCTTATCTTAAGTCTGCACCTAACACCCTAACATGTACCCCGAGTCTAAACACCCCTAACCTTACACTTATTAACCCGTAATCTGCTGCCCCCGCTATCGCTGACCCCTGCATATTATTTTTAACCCCTAATCTGCCACTCCGTACACCGCCGCAACCTACGTTATCCCTATGTACCCGTAATCTGCTGCCCCTAACACGCCGACCCCTATATTATATTTATTACCCCCTAATCTGCCCCCCAATGTTGCCACTACCTACCTACACTTATTAACTCTTAATCTGCCGACCGGACCTCACCGCTACTCTAATAAATGTATTAACCCCTAGTCCGCCTCACTCCCGACTCAAAAACCCTATAATAAATAGTATTAACCCCTAATCTGCCCTCCCTAACATCGCCGACACCTAACTTCAAGTATTAACCCCTAATCTGCCGACCGGACCTCGCCGCTACTCTAATAAATGTATTAACCCCTAAAGCTAAGTCTAACCCTAACACGTTAAATATAATTTAAATCTAATGAAATAAAATAAATCTTATTAAATATATTAATCCTATTTAAAGCTAAATACTTACCTGTAAAATAAACCCTAATATAGCAACATTTTTTTAATTTTTTTTTAAACGGTTATTACAAAATTTGTTTCTGACTTCGGACCCTCTTCTGGACCTCTTCTTGTCGGATAGGATGAAGACTTCGGACCCTCTTCTGGACGGATCGGTGATACCCGGCGTGGTGAAGATAAGGTAGGGAGATCTTCAGGGGCGTAGGGTTAGGTTTTTTAAGGGGGGTTTGGGTTAGATTAAGGGTATGTGGGTGGTGGGTTGTAATGTTGGGGGGGGGGTTATTGTATGTTTATTTAAATGCAAAAGAGCTGTTTTCTTTGGGGCATGCCCCGCAAAAGGCCCTTTTAAGGGCTGGTAAGGTAAAAGAGCTGTAAACTTTTTATTTTAAAATAGGGTAGGGCATTTTTTTATTTTGGGGGGCTTTGTTATTTTTTTAGGGGGATTAGAGTAGGTGTAATAGGTTTAAAATTCTTGTAATCTTTTTTTATTTTTTGTAATTTAGTGTTTGGTTTTTTTTGTAATTTAGTTTAGTTGATTTAATTGTAGATAATTGTAGGTAGTTTATTTAATTAATTTATTGATAGTGTAGTGTTAGGTTTAATTGTAACTTAGGTTAGGATTTTTTTTACAGGTAATTTTGTAATTATTTTAACTAGGTAGCTATTAAATAGTTATTAACTATTTAATAGCTATTGTACCTAGTTAAAATAAATACAAAGTTGCCTGTAAAATAAATATTAATCCTAAAATAGCTACAATATAATTATTATTTATATTGTAGCTATATTAGGGTTTATTGTACAGGTAAGTATTTAGCTTTAAATAGGATTAATTTATTTAAAAAGATTTATTTTATTTCATTAGATTTAAATTATATTTAACTTAGGGGGGTGTTAGTGTTAGGGTTAGACTTAGCTTTAGGGGTTAATACATTTATTAGAGTAGCGGCGAGGTCTGGTCAGCAGATTAGGGGTTAATACTTGAAGTTAGGTGTCGGCAATGTTAGGGAGGGCAGATTAGGGGTTAATACTATTTATTATAGGGTTTTTGAGTCAGGAGTGAGGCGGACTAGGGGTTAATACATTTATTAGAGTAGCAGTGAGGTTCGGTCTGCAGATTAGGAGTTAATAAGTGTAGGTAGGTAGTGGCAACATTGGGGGGGCAGATTAGGGGGTAATAAATATAATATAGGGGTCAGCGGTGTTAGGGGCCGCAGATTAGGGGTACATAGGGATAACGTAGGTTGCGGCGGTGTACGGAGCGGCAGATTAGGGGTTAAAAATAATATGCAGGGGTCAGCGATAGCGGGGGCAGCAGATTAGGGGTTAATAAGTGTAAGGTTAGGGGTGTTTAGACTCGGGGTACATGTTAGGGTGTTAGGTGTAGACTTAGGAAGTGTTTCCCCATAGGAAACAATGGGGCTGCGTTAGGAGCTGAACTCTGCTTTTTTGCAGTTGTTAGGTTTTTTTTCAGCTCAAACTGCCCCTTTGTTTCCAATGGGGGAATCGTGCACAAGCACGTTTTTGAAGCTGGGCACGTCCGTAAGCAACGCTGGTATTGAGAGTTGCAGTGGCGGTAAATATGCCTGTACGCTCCCTTTTTGGAGCCTAACGCAGCCCTTCTGAGAACTCTAAATACCAGCGTTGTTTAAAAGGTGCGGGGGAAAAAAAACACGCGTAGCTAACGCACCCCTTCTAACGCAAAACTCTAAATCTAGGCGTATGTTTTTTAACTTTCCACTGTGTAAAACATGTTTTTGCAATTGATAGTTTAATTTTTTACATTTTATTTTTATAGCTGATATAAAATCACACTGCACAGGCAATGTTTAACTTACAATATCGTGACCACACTGTAACAAATGTGTTCTATATTAAAAATACATATTAAGGTATTACTGAATGTGCTCTCATGGTTATGTAACCTTTGAGCATAATTGTATGTATCAATAAAGTTTGTTTTTGTAACTCCTGCTTTTAACAGGAAGTTTCTAATAAAGTTGTTGCACTGAGAAAGGCAAACAGAGTGTACATGTATGTTTTTCATCTACTGTCATATAAAATAGTTTATATGCCCGATTATCCTACTCTCACTCAAATGGCAGCAGGTTGTGGGCCCAGAAGGGATGCAGGAAATTGATGAAGCAGGCTTTGTTTTGATGGAGATGAAAAGAATAACATACTTTGGGAGAAAAAGCTCTTGGGATATTTACAGCTGATAAATATCAAGGAAACTATCCATGGTGTGCCAGCAGATGCCGAAGATGAGGATGAGGATGAAGACAGACGTAAGATCAGGATGAAGACCGACTTGAGGAAACGTATACTGAAATAATTCAATTCTTAGATGATAAAAGTTTGTATTTAGTCATGAAAGAAGCAATCGATAATGATTGAAAGCTCTCCAATTACTGAGAGACTATTACGTCTTTTCAGAAAGCTGTAAGCGAGTGCGTGAAGAATTATATCATACATGCAGAGACAGTCATTACAGCACTAAGAAATGTAGGAGAAACTTTAAGTGATGGACTAATAATTTCAATGGTTTACCTGAATCATTTAAACCATTCACCATCCATATTACACAGGGTGAAGGAAAAGTGACTTTTGCAGAATTCAAAAGACATTTGAGAAGTTTTGAAGATACAGAAAAATATTGTGCTAGTCCAAATGACTTCAACATTTAAAGCTAGAGATGACATATTATCTGTTACAATTGTGTCCAAAAAGGACACAGAGCTTATGTATGTTTAAACAGTCAAAGTAAAAGTCAGTCACTGTGGTGCAGCCAATGCAAAAGCTTGACACATAAAGAAGCAAACTGCAGGCGCAAAAGAAAAGACAATGTTAAACAAGTGACAGAAAATAATAATGCTTTTAAAATAAGAGATGACCAAACAGATGGGCTAAAACCAAAGGGACTAATGGTTGATACAGGTGCAACATCCCAAATAATTACCAATAAAAGTTTTGATGACACCTTTAAACTGGAGAAACATTCCTTGGAAATTACATATGGAAAATGAACGACTGGTGTAGCACTGAAAAGAGGCGATGCAGAAGTTTGTTTGCTAGACAGCAAGGGAAATCATGTAATAATAACTGAAGAAAGCAGTGAAGCGTCAGTCAGTTTCCAGCAAAATAAGAATGTAACCATTCATAATAATGGTGCTAGATTTACAATCCAAAAATACAATAGCCTTTACCATTTGAATACTTTTGCTCATAATGATGACAGTTGTTATGGATGCTACGACATTCAAACTTGGCATAAAATCCTGAGACACTGTAATTATAATGATATTGCAAAATTGAAAATGTGGTAGAAGGAAAGACAATAAGGGGTACAATTTATAAATCTAACCTAAACTGTGAAGCTTGCACTCAAGGAAAATGTATTTAGAGCAGAAATAGAGAGTCTGATGCCAGAGCCATAGCTACATTAGAACTAGTACACACTGATTTGACAGGTCCTATAGAACCACAAGCTAGAGAAGATTTCAGATATGCAATAGCATTTACCAATGACTGCTCTGGTGCAGTATTTGTATATTCCCTAAAAAACAAGAGTGATGTGAACATTTTATTGCAGATACAGCCCATTATAGAATCATAAGGTTTATAAGATCTGACAATGGTAGTGAGTTTATGGCAAAGAGTTTTTAGTCATTGCTAAGCAAAAGAGGAATACGATATGAAACCTTATCACGATACTCACCCTATCAGAATGGGACTGCAGTAAGAAATTGGAGAACACCATTTGAAATGGCAAGATGTTTACTGATCGAGAGTCAGTTACCAAAGAACTTTTGGACATATGCAGTAATGACCGCAGCTCAAATCAGAAACAGATTTTTTAATAACCGTTTAAAAAAAAAAGATAAAAAAAATGTTTTGCTTATAAGTATGGCAGAAAAAAAAATAGATTCCAATGCGAAAGAGGAATTTTGTAGGATATGACAAAAACAGACCTTCTTATCTAGTATTTTACCTAGACACTGAAAAAATCCTTAAACACAGGCTTGAAAAGTTTATCACAAAGAAAGTGGCTGAAAGACAGTCTCAAACTGATATATAACTTTATGAAGAGGATTACAATAAGGTATACAAATTCTATATCGAAAACTAATCAGATTGAAACAAAATGTCCAGAAGAGGCCCAGACATCAGAGATAGAGCCTATTATGAAAATAATAACCACAATGAGAATGGCCCTGGTGTTCATTTCCCTAAAAGAATGGAAAAAAACTCTGGATGACAACATTTCAGATTTTGAACATGATGATAAAATATTAACAAATATTGATTATTGTTACAGAGTGTTACAGAGTGTTTGATGTACCACAAACTTTCAAAAATGTTATAAGTTCACCTCAGTAACAGTTCAGGCTTAGTGTTATGGAAGAAGCATTAGATTCACTTAAAGAAAATTACACATTTATTTTGACCACTCTACCAGAAGGTAAACAATCAGCTGCTTGGTCGTTGGGTGTATGTAGTAAAGCTGATGCAGCAGAAACATGTAAGGCCAGATATGTTGTTAAAGGTTATAGTGAAATAAAAGGAATTGATTACAATTTTTTTCTCTCCAACTGCAGTACATATGTTGTTGCAACTAGCAGCACAGCATGATTTTCTTATCCATCAGATGGATGTGAAAACAGCTTCCCTACATGCTCCAATTAATTGTGAAATTTATTTTGACCAACCAGAAGGCTTTGAGATCAAGGGGCCTATTTATCAAGCTCCGTATGGATCTTGAGGGCCCTTGTTTCAGGCTCGCCAGAAAAAACAGTTATGAAGCAGCGGTCTAAAGACAAACGGAGAGGACGAACCAGACCCTGGAGAAAAACTTGCGATGCTACTTACCAACAAGACAATTGGTCCACACTTTTGCCGACTGCTGAGTTCTCCTACAATAATACTATAAATACCTCTACCAACCTAACTCCATTTTATATCAATTTTGGCTTCCATCCTTCCTATCATCTTCTTCATAGAGATAATACTGTATCCCCTCTGGTAAATGATACTGTTAATTCTATTGCCCAAGCTTTAACTCACCTCCAAGAAGCATCAAGACAAACAAAAAATTACTACAACCTAAGAAGGTCTAAACCACCTAACTACAAAACCGGGGACATGGTATGGCTCTCTTTCAAACATCTAAGACTACAGATCCCTAGTAAAAAAACTTGGTAGCTTGTTTCTCGGTCCATTCCGTATTATCAGAGTCAACAACCCCAATTCTGTTACCTTGGAGTTGCCATCCTCATATCAGATACATCCTACATTCCATGTATCGCTTCTCAAGCCTTACACACCTGTCAGACCTACACCTCACACAGACCCCGTACCAATTCCGCTTCAGGCAGATTCCAACTATGAGGCCGCTGAAATCCTGGATTCAAGGTATCATTGTCGATGTTTACAGTACCTCGTCCGTTGGAAGGGCTATGGATCTAAGGAAGATTCCTGGGAACCATCCTCTAACTTATTGGCTCCTAGACTTGTGTCATTATTTAATCACCGTCATCCTGATCGCCTGAAGCCTTAATGCTACGGGGCTACTCCTTGAGGGGGGTGTACTGTCAGAAACATGTTTTCTTTACTATTTATTGATGCATACTTCTCCTTTAAGAGGTTGAGTCGCATGACCATATATCCCTATTTAATCTGATCAGCCTCTGTAATCTTTGCTAGGTAATCTGAATCTCTGGGATACCCATAACACTTCCTGTGTTCTCCAGGCTGTTTCCTGCTTCACAGGGAATAGTTAAGCTAAGCTCTACATGCTCTATCTGATTCATTTGGCACAACTCAAGTCAAGCTTCTTACCAACTTGGTCACAGTGTTTCTGGCTGCATCGGGACTGCACTGAATCCTCAGACCGGGTTTCTGGTTACTCTCACACGCCGGAGCGTGTGACGTCATCACAATCACTGACAGGCTTCCACGCTGCAGGCTTGCAAACGGATCTCGCTTCATCTCTACGGTACTGTGCAAATTTCTAACCCACAACCACTGATTACTTATAACATGTGCCAAGCCTTATTTGACTGTTTCTTGCTCCGCTTTCCCTGTTTGTCAGTTTCAAGCCCTTGTTGAACTGTCTCCTGCTCTGCTTATCCTGCTTGTCAGTTTGTGCAACCAGTGTCACTGCTGAACTTTACTTTCCTGCTGCAGGACTTTTTTGCATACTATGTACATTTTAACACTGAGCTTGTAACTGTTATTACAAATGCTATGCTAATACTGCTACCAATACTGAATGATACAAATCACTTTATTAACTTTCCCTAAAGCTCCTATATCTGAACAAAAGTATAGGAGCAGTTACACAGTGAATCTCAGGCTTACAACCTGCAACCTCACCAACTACACTCAGTAACAATTCTAATCATTAGCAGTGTGCACAATCTCAATTTAACATTTCTTTATTTTGTCATCAGACCCCCAGTGGTCTCCCTTAGATCTATGAGCATAACTAGGGTATTAACTACATCATAATACCCAAGGTTTGGTGTGAGACTGAGTGGAGGATTAATATACACACATATATATATATATATACTATATATATATACAGGGAGTGCAGAATTATTAGGCAAGTTGTATTTTTGAGGATTAATTTTATTATTGAACAACAACCATGTTCTCAATGAACCCAAAAAACTCATTAATATCAAAGCTGAATAGCTATTTTAGGGGGATATCTGTGTGTGCAGGTGACTATTACTGTGCATAATTATTAGGCAACTTAACAAAAAACAAATATATACCCATTTCAATTATTTATTTTTACCAGTGAAACCAATATAACATCTCAACATTCACAAATATACATTTCTGACATTCAAAAACAAAACAAAAACAAATCAGTGACCAATATAGCCACCTTTCTTTGCAAGGACACTCAAAAGCCTGCCATCCATGGATTCTGTCAGTGTTTTGATCTGTTCACCATCAACATTGCTTGCAGCAGCAACCACAGCCTCCCAGACACTGTTCAGAGAGGTGTACTGTTTTCCCTCCTTGTAAATCTCACATTTGATGATGGACCACAGGTTCTCAATGGGGTTCAGATCAGGTGAACAAGGAGGCCATGTCATTAGATTTTCTTCTTTTATACCCTTTCTTGCCAGCCACGCTGTGGAGTACTTGGACGCGTGTGATGGAGTATTGTCCTGCATGAAAATCATGTTTTTCTTGAAGGATGCAGACTTCTTCCTGTACCACTGCTTGAAGAAGGTGTCTTCCAGAAACTGGCAGTAGGACTGGGAGTTGAGCTTGACTCCATCCTCAACCCGAAAAGGCCCCACAAGCTCATCTTTGATGATACCAGCCCAAACCAGTACTCCACCTCCACCTTGCTGGCGTCTGAGTCGGACTGGAGCTCTCTGCCCTTTACCAATCCAGCCACGGGCCCATGCATCTGGCCCATCAAGACTCACTCTCATTTCATCAGTCCATAAAACCTTAGAAAAATCAGTCTTGAGATATTTCTTGGCCCAGTCTTGACGTTTCAGCTTGTGTGTCTTGTTCAGTGGTGGTCGTCTTTCAGCCTTTCTTACCTTGGCCATGTCTCTGAGTATTGCACACCTTGTGCTTTTGGGCACTCCAGTGATGTTGCAGCTCTGAAATATGGCCAAACTGGTGGCAAGTTGCATCTTGGCAGCTGCATGCTTGACTTTTCTCAGTTCATGGGCAGTTATTTTGCGCCTTAGTTTTTCCACACGCTTCTTGCGACCCTGTTGACTATTTTGAATGAAACGCTTGATTGTTCGATGATCACGCTTCAGAAGCTTTGCAATTTTAAGAGTGCTGCATCCCTCTGCAAGATATCTCACTATTTTTTACTTTTCTGAGCCTGTCAAGTCCTTCTTTTGACCGATTTTGCCAAAGGAAAGGAAGTTGCCTAATAATTATGCACACCTGATATAGGGTGTTGATGTCATTAGACCACACCCCTTCTCATTACAGAGATGCACATCACCTAATATGCTTAATTGGTAGTAGGCTTTCGAGCCTATACAGCTTGGAGTAAGACAACATGCATAAAGAGGATGATGTGGTCAAAATACTAATTTGCCTAATAATTCTGCACTACCTGTATATATATATTTATATATATATATATATCGGGGTAATCCTGTTGTATCCTTACATGCTCTCCGCATTCAGCAAGGTCTGTCGGACATGATCCACAATGTCAGATCATGTCCGACAGGCCTTTCATAAATAGGCCCCTATGTCTAAAAAACATGAGAAATTTGTTTTAAGATTTAAAAAGTCATTGTATGGCTTAAAACAATCAGGCAGAAATTGGAAAAAGTTGCTACATGATCATTTAAGTGAAAATGGTTTTGAACAAAATCCAGCAGATAATTGTATATATGTTAAACAATCTAAGTATGAGAGAGTAATATTAATAATATGGGTCGATAATCTTATTGTTGGTGCCAGTGAAGAAACAGTACTCAATGATGTGAAGAAAATGCTTACAGCAAAATTCAAGATGAAGAATCTTGGTAAGATCAAGCATTTCTTATGTATTGAATTTGAACAGAGTGATGGTTTGGATAATTAGCAAATTGTCACAATATCTATAAGAGCTTTCAGAACAACATCTAACAGCAGCTAAACATGTAGGGCTAGATTACAAGTGGAGCACTAATTTATCACGTGCCCATAATTGGGAAAATTTGCCTGTTTACGGGCGCGATAAATAACCAGACATTACAAGTATCTGGTAGCAATAAGTGCTCAGAATATGAACCAGAGATCTGATCTCTGGTTAATTTTCTAAATGCCCCCCAATTGGCCCCAAATTTAAGAGTCTTTTAGCTATATTTTGAAATAAAAAACAACTGCACAAAACAGTTTTTAGGGGTTAAAAGTTGCGGGTGTGAAGTGTTAGAAAAAAACGGCACTGAAAAGTGCCTTTATATTGCGGTCTATGGGGAACTGTGGGTTTCATGTAAATATATGTATATGCTTACATACATTTATATTTAAATTTGCTGCCCATCGCTGCATGGGTGACGTTCGCATTGCACCAAACTTGTAATACCAGTGCATAGCAATATTTTGCACTCAACTTGTGATCTGGCCCGCAATGAGCCAGCCCTATCGCTGCGGAATCTGTTGGCGCTTTACAAATAACCATTAATAATAACAATAATAATAATATTGAGGTATCTAAAACATACTATTGATTATGAATTATGCTATAGAAAGTGTAGTGGAGACCTAGAACTGTATAGTGATGCCGATTGGGCCTCTGATGTGAATGATAGAAGTACGACTGGATACTGTTTTAGTTTAGCTAAAGAAGGTCCTTTTATTGCAAGTCATTCAAGGAAGCAACCTTCAGTAGCGTTATCTTCATGTGAAGGTGAATATATTGCATTGGCAGCGACAACTCAAGAGGGTTTGTAATTTGTACAATTACTTAAAGAAAAGGACAATAGATGTCAATGTGAACCAGTACAATTCTTTGAGGAAAATCAAGGTGTAATAGCTCTTTCAAAAGAACCAGTTTGTTGTCAAAGATGTAACATGTTGATATCAAATTTAACTTTATTAGATCAGTTATTAATAGAGGTAGCATAGTTCTTGAATATTAACAAACAGACAAGATGGTAGCAGATGTTATGACTAAACCTGCAACAAAGTTCAAGTTAGAAATGTTTTTCAGCTATCTATATGAAATGTATGCCATGTAATAGATGCACAGTCGTATGCAAAAGTTTAGGCACCCCTGAAAATTTCCATGATTTTCATTTATAAATAATTGGATGTTTGGATTAGCAATTTCATTTTGATCTATCAAATAACTGAAGAACATAGTAATATTTCAGTAGTGAAATGAGGTTTATTGTATCAACAGAAAATGTGCAATATGCATCAAAACGAAATGTGGCCTAGATTTGGAGTTTTGTCGGTAAAGACCCGCGTAGCTAACACCGGCTTTTTTCTGGCCGCACCATAAAAATAACTCTGGTATTGAGAGTCCACATAAAGGCTGCGTTAGGCTCCAAAAAAGGAGCGTAGAGCATATTTAATGCAGCTTCAACTCTCGATACCAGAGTTGCTTACGCAAGCGGCCAGCCTCAAAAACGTGCTTGTGCACGATTCTCCCATAGAAAACAATGGGGCTGTTTGAGCTGAAAAAAACCTAACACCTGCAAAAAAGCTGCGTTCAGCTCCTAACGCAGCCCCATTGTTGTCTATGGGGAAACACTTCCTACGTCTGCACCTAACACTCTAACATGTACCCCAAGTCTAAACACCCCTAACCTTACACTTATTAACCCCTAATCTGCCGCCCGCGCTATCGCTGACCCCTGCATATTACTATTAACCCCTAATCTGCCGCTCCGTAAACCGCCGCTACTTACATTATCCCTATGTAGCCCTAATCTGCTGCCCTAACATCGCCGACCCCTATATTATATTTATTAACCCCTAATCTGCCCCCCACAACGTCCCCTCCACCTGCCTACACTTATTAACCCCTAATCTGCCGACCGGACCTGAGCGCTACTATAATAAAGTTATTAACCCCTAATCCGCCTCACTAACCCTATAATAAATAGTATTAACCCCTAATCTGCCCTCCCTAACATCGCCGACACCTAACTTCAAACATTAACCCCTAATCTGCCGACTGGAGCTCACCGCTATTCTAATAAATATATTAACCCCTAAAGCTAAGTCTAACCCTAACACTAACACCCCCCTAAGTTAAATGTAATTTAAATCTAACGAAATTAATTAACTCTTATTAAATAAATTATTCCTATTTAAAGCTAAATACTTACCTGTAAAATAAATCCTAATATAGCTACAATATAAATTATAATTATATTATAGCTATTTTAGGATTTATATTTATTTTACAGGTAATTTTGTATTTATTTTAACCAGGTACAATAGCTATTAAATAGTTAATAACTATTTAATAGCTAAAATAGTTAAAATAATTACAAAATTACCTGTAAAATAAATCCTAACCTAAGTTACAATTAAACCTAACACTACACTATCAATAAATTAATTAAATAAACTACCTACAATTACCTACAATTAACCTAACACTACACTATCAATAAATTAATTAAATACAATTCCTACAAATAAATACAATTAAATAAACTAGCTAAAGTACAAAAAATAAAAAAGAACTAAGTTACAAAAAATAAAAAAATATTTACAAACATGAGAAAAATATTACAACAATTTTAAACTAATTACACCTACTCTAAGCCCCCTAATAAAATAACAAAGCCCCCCAAAATAAAAAATGCCCTACCCTATTCTAAATTACTAAAGTTCAAAGCTCTTTTACCTTACCAGCCCTGAACAGGGCCCTTTGCGGGGCATGCCCCAAAGAATTCAGCTCTTTTGCCTGTAAAAAAAAACATACAATGCCCCCCTTCCAACATTACAACCCACCACCCACATACCCCTAATCTAACCCAAACCCCCCTTAAATAAACCTAACACTAAGCCCCTGAAGATCTTCCTACCTTATCTTCACCATACCAGGTTCACCGATCCGTCCTGAAGAGCTCCTCCGATGTCCTGATCCAAGCCCAAGCGGGGGGCTGAAGAGGTCCATGATCCGGCTGAAGTCTTCATCCAAGCGGGAGCTGAAGAGGTCCATGATCCGGATGAAGTCTTCATCCAAGCGGGAGCTGAAGAAGTCCATGATCCGGATGAAGTCTTCTATCAACGGCATCTTCAATCTTCTTTCTTCGGGAGCCATCATCTTCCATCCGACGCGGAACATCCTCTTCTAACAACGCCTACTAGCCGAATGACGGTTCCTTTAAGGGACGTCATCCAAGATGGCGTCCCTCGAATTCCGATTGGCTGATAGGATTCTATCAGCCAATCGGAATAAAGGTAGGAATATTCTGATTGGCTGATGGAATCAGCCAATCAGAATCAAGTTCAATCCGATTGGCTGATCCAATCAGCCAATCAGATTGAGCTCGCATTCTATTGGCTGTTCCGTTCAGCCAATAGAATGCAAGCTCAATCTGATTGGCTGATTGGATCAGCCAATCGGATTGAACTTGATTCTGATTGGCTGATTCCATCAGCCAATCAGAATATTCCTACCTTAATTCCGATTGGCTGATAGAATCCTATCAGCCAATCGGAATTCGAGGGACGCCATCTTGGATGACGTCCCTTAAAGGAACCGTCATTCGGCGTCGGGAGAAGAGGATGTTCCGCGTCGGATGGAAGATGATGGCTCCCGAAGAAAGAAGATTGAAGATGCTGTTGATAGAAGACTTCATCCGGATCATGGACCTCTTCAGCTCCCGCTTGGATGAAGTCTTCATCCGGATCATGGACCTCTTCAGCTCCCGCTTGGATGAAGACTTCAGCCGGATCATGGACCTCTTCAGCCCCCCGCTTGGGCTTGGATCAGGACATCGGAGGAGCTCTTCAGGATGGATCGGTGAACCTGGTATGGTGAAGATAAGGTAGGAAGATCTTCAGGGGCTTAGTGTTAGGTTTATTTAAGGGGGGTTTGGGTTAGATTAGGAGTATGTGGGTGGTGGGTTGTAATGTTGGGGGGGGTATTGTATGTTTTTTTTTACAGGCAAAAGAGCTGAATTCTTTGGGGCATGCCCCGCAAAGGGCCCTGTTCAGGGCTGGTAAGGTAAAAGAGCTTTGAACTTTAGTAATTTAGAATAGGGTAGGGCATTTTTTTATTTTGGGGGGCTTTGTTATTTTATTAGGGGGCTTAGAGTAGGTGTAATTAGTTTAAAATTGTTGTAATATTTTTCTTATGTTTGTAAATATTTTTTTATTTTTTGTAACTTAGTTCTTTTTTCATTTTTTGTACTTTAGCTAGTTTATTTAATTGTATTTATTTGTAGGAATTGTATTTAATTAATTTATTGATAGTGTAGTGTTAGGTTAATTATAGATAATTGTAGGTAGTTTATTTAATTAATTTATTTATAGTGTAGTGTTAGGTTTAATTGTAACTTAGGTTAGGATTTATTTTACAGGTAATTTTGTAATTATTTTAACTATTTTAGCTATTAAATAGTTCTTAACTATTTAATAGCTATTGTACCTGGTTAAAATAAATACAAAGTTACCTGTAAAATAAATATAAATCCTAAAATAGCTATAATATAATTATAATTTATATTGTAGCTATATTAGGATTTATTTTACAGGTAAGTATTTAGCTTTAAATAGGACTAATTTATTTAATAAGAGTTAATTAATTTCGTTGGATTTAAATTATATTTTACTTAGGGGGGTGTTAGTGTTAGGGTTAGACTTAGCTTTAGGGGTTAATACATTTATTAGAATAGCGGTGAGCTCCGGTCGACAGATTAGGGGTTAATAAGTGTAGGCAGGTGGAGGCGACGTTGTGGGGGGAAGATTAGGGGTTAATAAATATAATATAGGGGTCGGCGGTGTTAGGGGCAGCAGATTAGGGGTACATAAGGATAACGTAGGTGGCGGCGCTTTGCGGTCAGCAGATTAGGGGTTAATTATTGTAGGTAGCTGGCTGCGACGTTGTGGGGGGCAGGTTAGGGGTTAATAAATATAATCCAGGGGTCGGCGGTGTTAGGGGCAGCAGATTAGGGGTACATAAGTATAACGTAGGTGGCGGTCGGCAGATTAGGGGTTAAAAAAATTGAATCGAGTGGCGGCGATGTGGGGGGACCTCGGTTTAGGGGTACATAGGTAGTTTATGGGTGTTAGTGTACTTTAGAGCACAGTAGTTAAGAGCTTTATAAACCGGCGTTAGCCCAGAAAGCTCTTAACTACTGACTTTTTTCCTGCGGCTGGAGTTTTGTCGTTAGATGTCTAACGCTCACTTCAGACACGACTCTAAATACCGGAGTTAGAAAGATCCCATTGAAAAGATAGGATACGCAATTTACGTAAGGCGATCTGCGGTATGGAAAAGTCGCGGCTGAAAAGTGAGCTTTAGACCCTATTTTGAGTGACTCCAAATACCGGAGTTAGCCTAAAACCAGCGTTAGGAGCCTCTAACGCTGGTTTTCACGGCTAACGCCAAACTCCAAATCTAGGCCTGTGACAGGTGCATAAATCTGAGCACCCAACATAAATATTGCATAAATAGTTAGTAGAGCCTCCTTTAGCAGAAAAAACAACCTCTATACACTTCCTATAGCCTGTAATGAGTGTCTTGATTCTGGATGAAGGTATTTTGGACCATTCCTCCTTGCAAAACATCTCCAGTTCAGTTAGGTTTGATGGTTGCCGAGCATGGACAGCCCACTTCAAATCACCCCACAGATTTTCAGGTCTGGGGATGATGTTGTAGGTCTTTGGAGGTGGTCTGTGGGCTGTTTTTGACCGTTTTCACCATCCTTTGCTTTTGCCTCTCTGATATTTTACTTGGCCTGCCACTTCTGGCCTTAACAAGAACTGTGCCTGTGGTCTTCCATTTCCTCACTATGTTCCTCACAGTGAACAGTGACAGCTTAAATCTCTGCAATAGCTTTTTGTAGCCTTCCCCTAAACCATAATGTTGAACAATCTTTGTTTTCAGGTCATCTGAGAGTTGTTTTGAGGCCCCATGTCACCACTCTTCAGAGGAGAGTCAAAGAGAACAACAACTTGCAATTGGCCACCTTAAATACCTTTTCTCATGATTGGATGCACCTGTCTATGAAGTTAAAGGCTTAATGGGCTCACCAAACCAATTGTGTGTTCCAATTAATCAGTGCTAGATAGTTACAGGTATTCAAATCAACAACATGACAAGGGTGCCCAAATTTATGCACCTGTCTAATTTCGTTTTGATGCATATTGCACGTTTTCTGTTATTCCAATAAACCTCATTTCACTACTGAAATATTACTGTTTGCTTCAGATGTTTGATAGATCAAAAGGAAATTGCGGATCCAAACACCCAATTATTTATAAATGAAAATCCTAGAAATTTTCAGGGGTGCCTAAACTTTTGCCTACAACTGTATATGCAAGGCTGGTGCTAGGATTTTGGCTACACAGACAAAGACAACCCCCCCCCCCCCACCAAGGAATGATATAATCTATTATTAATGTTTCTTAATAAAATGTTATAGTGATGTGTTAAGCAGATAAAGATACTGTAACTATTTTATCTGTAATTATATTGAAAATAGATTTCTGTTATCAAATTAAATTATTTACTGTTAATCTGATTTATTATAACCATAATAGCTATACAGGTTAATTTCTGCATGAGATAACATACCACATTGGTGGCTCTGAACAACATAGCAAATCAGTGGTGACTGCATAATAAATCAAACAGTGTGATAATATATTAAACACAAGAACTTGGAGGCAGGATAACCTCTTTTCTTTTCCACCATTATACCAAGACTGATACGAGCATGTCTAACAGGAAGATTTACCAAACTGCAGTTGGACAAGTTCTCAAGCAGAGAACCTGTCCACCTGCAATCACCACTTGGCCAAATTTAGGTGTGCAGGAGAGCTCTGTTGTTCAGTCCAGCCCCCTGCTGTTGGGTAACCAATTGCATGAGAGAAGGGCCAATCATCCCGGACTAGTGAGTTTGAGGGGATTTATCTCTGAAATCTAAGATGAGAAACAGACACTGGCCTCTAGTTATCAAGCCATCAACCTCAAATACGCTGGAATTCTGCAGCGTATTTGTGGCGAGGCTGATTCGCCTTAGTTATCAAACCCTTTACACCGGCAAAAGTAGAATTTTGTGACATAAGCTTTGATCCGCCGGACTCAGTCTGACACAGATCGATTATTACGTCACTCCAGATGTTCCGCACACAAGTTCGGCACAATCTGACTACTTTTGCTAGTTATCAAAAAACTAGCAGGTAACTCGGCACTTTTCCGGCCCAGCGTACCTGGTTTTCAAACCGCCACCCTGGAGGCGTTGGATCCCATAGGAATCATTGGGAGTCTGACCATAGCGAAAGCTCATGTTCGCTGTTGCCCAACATCCCATTGATACCTATGGGAGCTGTCTACACCTAACACCCTAACATGTACCCCGAGTCTAAAAACTCCTAATCTGTCCCCCCCCACACTGCCGCAACTAAATAAAGTTATTACCCCCTAAACAGCCACTCCCGGAGCCCACCACAAGCTACATTATACATATTAACCCCTAATCTGTCCCCCCCTACACCGCCGCAACTAAATAAAGTTATTAACCCCTAAACCGCTGCTCCCGGACACCGCCGCAACTATAATAAATGTATTAACCCCTAAACTGCCGCTCCCGGACCCCGCCGCCACCTATATTTAACGTATTAACCCCTAATCTGCCCCCCCTACACCGTCGACACCTATAATACATTTATTAACCCCTATCCTGCCCCCCCTACACCGCCACGACATATAATACATTTATTAACCTCTATCCTGCCCCCCTACACCGCCGCAACTATAATAAAATTATTAACCCCTAAACCTAAGTCTAACCCTAACCCTAACACCCCCTAACTTAAATATTAATTAAATACATCTAAATAAATTTAACTCTTATTAAATTAATTATTCCTATTTAAAACTAAATACTTACCTTTAAAATAAACCCTAATATAGCTACAATATAAATAATAATTTTATTGTAGCTATCTTAGGATTTATTTTTATTTTACAGGCAACTTTCAATTTATTTTAACTAGGTACAATAGCTATTAAATAGTTATTAACTATTTAATAGCTACCTAGTTAAAATAAAGAGAAATTAACCTGTAAGTTACAATTACACCTAACACTACACTATACTTAAATAAATTATTCCTTTTTAAAACTAAATACTTACCTGTAAAATAAACCCTAAGATAGCTACAATGTAATTAATAATTATATTGTAGCTATTTTAGGATTTATATTTATTTTACAGGTAACTTTGTATTTATTTTAGCTAGTTAGAATAGTTATTAAATAGTTATTAACTATTTCATAACTAAACTAGCTAAAAGAAATACAAAATTACCTGTAAATAAATTCTATCCTAAGTTACAATTAAACCTTACACTACACTATCATTAAATTAATTAAATAAATAACCTACAAATAACTACAATTAAATACAATTAAATAAACTAACTAAAGTACAAAAAATAAAAAAACTAAGTTACAAAAAATAAAAAGTTACAAACATTTAAAAAATATTACAACAATTTTAAGCTACTTACACCTAATCTAAGTCCCCTAATAAAATAACAAAGCCCCCCAAAATAAAAAAATGCCCTACCCTATTCTACATTAAAAAGTTACCAGTTCTATTACCTTACCAGCCCTTAAAAGGGCCTTTGCAGGGCATGCCCCAAAGAAAACAGCTGTTTTGCCTGTAAAATAAAAATACAACTCCCCCCAACATTAAAACCCACCACCCACATACCCCTAATCTAACCCAACCCCCCCTTAAATAAAACTAAGACTACCCCCCTGAAGATCATTTTACCTTTAGCCGTCTTCAGCCAGCCGACCACCGATGGAACCGAAGAGGAGATCCATCTTCAGATGAGCCTACGCGGAGCCATCTTCTTCCACCGATGACTGAACGATGAATGACGGTTCCTTTAAGTGACGTCATCCAAGATGGCATCCCTCGAATTCTGATTGGCTGATAGGATTCTATCAGCCAATCGGAATTAAGGTAGAAAAATCTGATTGGCTGATCCAATCAGCCAATCAGATTGAGCTCGCATTCTATTGGCTGATCGGAACAGCCAATAGAATGCAAGCTCAATCTGATTGGCTGATTGGATCAGTCAATCAGATTGAACTTCAATCTGATTGGCTGATTGCATCAGCCAATCAGATTTTTCCTACCTTAATTCCGATTGGCTGATAGAATCCTATCAGCCAATCGGAATTCGCGGGACGCCATCTTGGATGACGTCACTTAAAGGAACCGTCATTCATCGTTCAGTCATCGGTGGAAGAAGATGGCTCCGCGTAGGCTCGTCTGAAGATGGCTCCGCTCCACTCCGGATGGATGAAGAAATTACCTGTAAAATAAATCCTAACCTAAGTTACAATTAAACCTTACACTACACTATCATTAAATTAATTAAATAAATTACCTACAAATAACTACAATTAAATACAATTAAATAAACTAACTAAAGTACAAAAAATAAAAAAGCTAAGTTACAAAAAATAAAAAAAATAAGTTACAAACATTTAAAAAATATTACAACAATTTTAAGCTACTTACACCTAATCTAAGCCCCCTAATAAAATAACAAAGCCCCCCAAAATAAAAAAATGCCCTACCCTATTCTACATTAAAAAGTTGAGTCTTGATAAAGGCCCAGAGAAGGCCGAAACGCGTAGACAACACTGGTAAGCCTTATTTCATTTGAGGAACATATTGTGATCATTCTACACATTGTTTTTATCTTTCTCTCCACAGGTTTTATATATATATATATATATTTTTCCCCCTGAATTTTGAATTTTTTTATTTATATTTTTATTTTTGGAATTGTCTGCACTGTGTCATTGAGTGTGCTCTCACCTTCACCACTCCAGCCACTCCAGGCTGGCCACACCTACACTAATATTCTATATTTTTTCTATATTTTTTCTATATTTTTTCTACCTTTTTCGGAAGCACACTAAATAGGAGCATCGCATCGGATTTATTTTGGATCAAGGTTAAAATTTTGAAAATTTTGAAATTTTCTCACGTACTGACTACCTCTCGCACTGACTTTTTAAGGATACACATTTTTTCCACTTTGGACGTTAACTTCCCATTGGACACTATTTTTTATCTTGATATTTGATTTTTGATTTTCTGATGGATTTTTTCACTGTTTGTATTGGCCTTTCTTATTGCAACCCCTGACGTCAACACCCCAGTTTTAGCTCACTTGGAGTATTGCACCAAGTCACTGTATAGCACTATTGTTTATACTGTTCTATGTCCAATTGTCCTATTGTATACTGTTATTTTCTACCATTATTATCTTTTATTGTATAGCGTGGATCCATGCTTTTTTAGCCTTGTAATTTAACTACATTTTAACATTATATGACGAGCTGTAATAAACATTTTTAACACTTTAAACCTTAGCCATATATTGGCGCCTGGGATTTACCTCCTATTTACTATTTCTCCAGGTGATAACTAGGTATCACCCCCCTAGGCCGATAAGGTTCTAGTAGGCGCTGGGATATTTTCATATTGTTTACATTAAAAAGTTACCAGCTCTATTACCTTACCAGACCTTAAAAGGGCCTTTTGCGGGGCATGCCCCAAAGAAAACAGCTCTTTTGCCTGTAAAATAAAAATGCACCCCCCAACATTAAAACCCACCACCCACATACCCCTAATCTAACCCAAACCCCCCTTAAATAAACCTAAGACTACCCCCTGAAGATCATTTTACCTTTAGCCGTCTTCAGCCAGCCGACCACCGATGGAACCAAAGAGAAGATCCGGAGCGGCAGAAGTCATCATCCAAGGGGCGCTGAAGAAGTCTTCCATCCGATTGAAGTCATCATCCAGGCGGCACTGAAGAAGTCTTCCATCTGATTGAATTCATCATCCAGGCAGCATCTTCAATCTTCATCCATCCAGAGCGGAGCGGAGCCATCTTCAGATGAGCCTACGGGGAGCCATCTTCTTCCACCGATGACTGAACGATGAATGACGGTTCCATTAAGTGACGTCATCCAAGATGGCGTCCCTCGAATTCCGATTGGCTGATAGGTGATGGGTATATATGTGTGTATGTATGTGTATGTATATGTATATATATATATATATATATATATATATATATATATATATGTATATATATATATTATATATATTATGTTATATGGGTAATTTGAATCTCACATATTAAGCATATTGAGGGTAACTTTAAATCTAGTATCAAATGTTTATAAAGCAGCATTCCACAAGTTTCTTTTTGTATAAGTTGTAACATATGGTTCCAATATATGATCCTCTCTACAAATGGTTATATGGGCATATTCTGTTATGTGCTATAACAACATTCTTATTTCCTGTGGGCCCCTTATGCAGATGTGAAGTTAACTACGTTTTTTATATATTTCCTGTGACCTCATGTATGACGTATACATCACTATAAATTCTTTGTGTGTTCTTCAAATAAATGGGACTTTTGTGAAAACACTCAGTTGCATGTGTGTGTGATTTCAGTGGTCACCCCAGGGCCCTGAAGAAAACGTGTGCCGCACCCTTATCAGCCAGAGCAGAGCTAAGGAACAAAAGAAGTAACCCTACAAAACTGGCGTCAGAATTGTGATGAAACAGGGAACTCTCGGAAGGTGAGCTGAACAAAGAGTCTTTATTCTGACCTTTTTTCTCTTACCACGAGACCCCTTAAGTTTCATTTTACATAGGAATAGTTGGGAATATATATGTGAATCTTTGGTAGATTCTATTGTCTAAAAAGAGGAATAATAGATTTCTTTGGTAGAAATCAGGTTAAATTAATTAATAATAATTAAGTCTTTGGTAGGCTAAATAAAAAGGGAATAATAGATTTCTTTGGTAGAAATCGGGTTATATTAAGTCTGACTGAAGGGTTAAACCACACATTTTCTTGCTGCTTGCTTTTGAAATATTGCTGTATGGCTAACATTGCTTTAAAGTTATAAGATAAATACTGCATTGTTTATATGAATTTTTATGCTGCTTGCTTTTAAATATGCTGTATGGCAAAATACTGTTTATTTGTATAAAGTGTTAAGGAAGTAAAATACTGCTTATTGTATATTGTATTAAGAAAGTAAACTGTTGCTAATATGTATTGCTGTTTCTAAACGCTACATTTTTTTCTGGTGAAGGGTGACCTTTGACCTAGAGATAATTAATGCCAGAAACTACTGAAAGGATCAGCATAGTGATATTTTTTTTTTCTTTCTCTTGTTGTAAACTTAAGCATTAAGCACAATAACTGGTAACGGAGTACAACCATTCTAGTTAATGTGGTTTTTGCAAAAAGATTCAATAATTAATTGCTCTTAAAGGTAAAGGTATTGTATTTTTTATTTTTATTATTTTTTATTATTTATTTATTTATTTATTTATTTATTTATTTTTGTGTTGTATTGTATTTTGTTGCAAAAGTTTTTAAAGATAGGTTAGGAGTTGAGAATGGGCAAATCCCAGTCTAAACAATTTCCATCACCTAGACCAGGTGAAAAATGTAAAGATTATGTGGGAAGGGTGTCGCCCGATGGGTTTATGTATATTATTCCTTGGGTTCAGAATATGGCAGATTGGACAGAAGCTATGAGAAGCTCTGATCCATTCCCCAGAGAGGGGGATAATGATACATTTCATATGAATATGGTAAAAGGGTTGTGTCTAGGTGATGAAGAGGCATTTCCATGGTATAAAGGTGATCCAGGGTGGTTATATGGATTATATGAAAAAGGGTGGGGAAAATTGGCTGACTGTTGCTCCATACTGGCGATATATTGATATAGATGGGAATAAAAAGAAGGGTAAAAGTGAGAAGCAAAGACATAAAGCATATTCACCCCCCCTGCTCCATATAATGCCCCTCAACTACCTTTGCCATCATATAACAGACTATATCCTAGCCTCCCATCCCCTAGTGACATAGATCTAGAGACTATTGCTATTGCCTCTGCTCAGGTACCCCAGGAATGGACCTTGCCAGGACCTTCTGTAACTCCCCGATACCAGGTCACTAAACCCCCAATTATGCCCAAACCCCCGATTAAGGTTGAACCAGTAACACCTTCCTACCCCCCTACAATAACCCCACAATATAAAAGAGGGAATGAAGAAGTAGAGGAGGAGGAGGCAGCTGTACCAGAAGCTAGTATGCCATTTCTTACTGTGGGAGACCAATTAATTATTAAACCTTTGTCCCCGGGTGAATTAAGGGAAATTACCAAGGGAGCCCAAACCCCCGTCAACATCCATCAGCTTGTATTATGTATTTAAAAAGAATGTTACAAGGACAAAACATGACACAGACAGATATAAGAATTATCATTGATGCACTTCTAGACTATGACCCTGAATCAGGTTGGGAGTGGGGTAATGTAAAGAGTATTAGTAAATTGAGTCGAGATCCAACAATTAACTATGCCCTAAACACACGTGAAGGACTTGATGAAATGTGGACAGAATTAAGTATAGAAATGCATAGAATATGGAAGGATAAACAAAGTATGTCAATTGCACTAGCGTGCAAACAGAATACAAAGGAAACAGTAGTAGAATTTGTTAAGCGTTTTTATAAATGCTGGAAGGAAGAGGCTGGAATGGAATCAGGAGATGCAATGGGCTCTCTGAAGGTCCAGACTTGCATTAGTAATATGCAACCTCAGCTTTCCTTGTTGGTGAAACAACTTGTCTCTGATTGGCTGGAGTTGACTCCAGCAGAATTCTTGAAAATAATTCATGAAAAAGAAGGGGCAGGTTGTTTTGACATCAGGAAATTAGAAGGAAAAAACGCTGCTTTTTATCAAAAGCAGAGTTTACAACATTGTGATCCATTCCAGGCCAGGGAAAGGGATAATACAGGGAGTAATAGAATGTATGTGAGAGGTAGAGGGAGAGCTAGAGGGAATTATACTTCAAGCAGAACACATTGTTTTAACTGTGGGGAACAGGGACATTGGAAAAATGAATGCCCAAAACCCCCTAATAATTCTGGCCCCCCTTACAATCCCCGACAGTATAACAGACAGCCTTACATAGCCCCTGCACCCATGGAGGCACCCAAACACAACATACAATGGCCATAGGGGTGCCTAGAAGGTAGCACTCCAATTTTTCCAGTGGTGTCAACAAGTTATCATGAGCAACCGTACTTAGTCCTAGAAGTAGAGGGAGAACCCCTACCATTGCTACATGCTCTGCCTTATGCTCAGATATGTATGATGGCATTACTGGAAAATCTGAACCTTCTCTAGGGATTAATGGAGTGCTGACTCAGACTCGCATCACACCGCCACTTGAAGTTAGGGTACCTTGTACTGGCCAACAACTTTTGCACCCATTTCGTATTATAACTGGGTGTCCCCTTAACCTTTTGGGTCGTGATCTTATGGGTCCCCTTGGTTTGAAAGTAGCTGTCACTAGACAGGGTGGGTTAGACGTGAGTCTAGGGTCCACTAACCTGTGTTTTTTTTAATGACATATTGACAGATGTCCCATCCTCTGTATGGGCATCTTCAAAACTTGACGTTGGTTTAGTTCAGTGTACCCCATATAAAGCCAGATTAAAACCTAATACTACTCCAGTGTTTATTAAACAATATCCATTGTCTAGAGAAAAGAAAGAAGGGATAAGACCCATGATAGAGGAATTCCTTAAACAAGGAATCCTCCGTCCAGTAGTTTCTCCCTATAATACCCCCATAAATCCGATCCCAAAGAAAGACAATGAATATAGGTTAGTACAAGACCTAAGGGCAATTAATGAAATAGTAATCCCAATTGCCCCAATAGTCCCAGATGTTACAACCTTACTCACAGCCATTCCACATGACACCTGTATATTTACAGTCATTGATTTAGCTAACACATTTTTTTCAGTCTCATTGGACCCTGAGACACAGCTACTTATGGCTTTTATTATGATGGGCGTCAGCTTACCTGGACACGCCTCCCTTCAAGGCTATGTGGCCTCACCTGCAGTCTACTCGCTGGTGCTCCAATGTACCTTGCGGTCATGGACTCCAAGCCAAGGTTCCATCCTCCTTCAGTACGTCGATGACCTACTGTAGATACAGTAGATACAGTAGATACAATAAGTCTGTTAAAACACCTTGCTGCTGAAGGTCATAAAATAGCAAAACATAAGCTACAAGTAGGAGTGACAAAAGTGGATTACCTTGGTTTTGTGCTTTCCCAAGGCCACCGGTCCATTAGTCCCAAACGAATCCAAGCGATTCAACAGATCCCAAAGCCAGTTACTAGAAAGGACATGCTCACCTTTCTAGGTATGATTAATTATTGCAGACAATGGATTCCTGAGTGCTCCCATCATGATTCCATTCTAAGGCAAGCCACAAAAGGGGATAGCCCTGAACATATACAATGGACCACAGACATTACTAAATCCTACATAACTCTGAAGACTAGCATTATTAGTGCCCCTGCTTTAGGACTACCTGATTATTGTAAACCATTTCACTTGTATGCGAGGGACAATTGCTGCTGTCTGTGCCCAAGAGCATGGTGGAGGCAATATGCGTCCCGTAGCTTTCTTTTCCAAAGTAGTTCCAATACCGGTACAAGGGATGCTGGCGTGTCTCCGAGCATTGGCGGCTTGCGCCATGGCTGTAGAGATGGTTGAAACAATCACATTAGGCCATCCAATAGTACTACACACTAGTCACCAAGTTTTACATCTTGTAAAAAATGTCACTACCCAACACATGACTTCTCAAAGACTTTCTGGTTATGAATGTATATTACTGAATAATACAAATCTGACTATTAAATATAGTAGTGTATCCTCAGGGCCAACTCAAATACTTAGTGCCTTACTTACAGGATCACCAGACTTTCCTACAGATCATGATTGTATAGAGGTAATACACCACATTACCACACCAAGACCTGACTTGATGGATAAACCTTTTGACCATGCTGATAATGTGTTTGTTGATGGTTCTTGTTCCCGACCTAGTGATGGTATTTATAAGACAGGCTATGCCGTTGTGCAACTACCAGACATTGTTCTAGATGCAGGCCCCATTCCTTATCCTTCTGCACAAGCTGCAGAATTAATAGCACTTACAAAAGCATGTAAATTGTTTGAAAATAAATCTGTTAACATTTACACTGACTCTCGCTATGCTTTTGGGGTTGTGCACGATTTTGGTATGATATGGAAACAACGTGGTTTTGTTTCAGCAGATGGCAAGACCATCTCTAATACAGACCTGATTAATGACCTTTTAGAGGCCATACAACTCCCAAAGGACATAGCGATCATACATTGCCGTGCACATACATACAAGTCTGACCCTATTTCCTTGGGTAATGCACTTGCAGATAAAATTGCTAAAGAGGCTGCTTATGTTTCTCATACACCCAGATCCACCATCCGTATGTATGCTGTTTTAGCCCCACCTTCATGTCCTACAGACCATATGCTTCTTGAACTCCAGGGACATGCCACTCCTAGTGACATATCTTCCTGGACTACTAATGGGTTAACTTTAGATGAGAATGGTTTGTTTTCTAAAGAGGGGAAGGTGGGCATACCGGAAAGCAGTGCACCACTCTTTATAGCACAAGCCCATGGTGTTGGACACCTAGGTATAAAACCAACAACTAACTTGTTGAAGCAATCTTTCTACATTAGAGGTATAGGCGATCATTGCAAGGCATATATTAATAGATGTGTATATTGCTTACAGACCAATGCAACCATTCCCAATAAAGCCCAGCATGACCACTTACCCCCACCTACAGCCCCATTCACACATCTACAAATTGATTTTACACATATTCCAAAAACTGGCACTAAACAATTATATCTGCTTGTAATAGTTGACCAATTTTCTAAGTGGCCAGAAGCTTTTGTTACCCAGAGGGAAGATGCAAAAACAGTCGCTAAAATTTTAGCCACTGAAATAATTCCCAGATTTGGTTGTCCGCTTCAGATTAATTCTGATAATGGTCCAGCGTTCATTAGTAAAATCACACATGAGTTAGTGGAATGGTTACAGATTAATTGGAACTTTCACATTCCCTACCATCCTCAAAGCTCAGGGATTGTAGAAAGAATGAATCGCAATATCAAGGAAAAACTTTTAAAGGCAACAGCAGGTACATGGGTTAAATGGCAAAACTATTTACCTGCGATTTTAGCAGAAATCAGAATGACCCCAAATAGGACAACCAGGTTGTCTCCATTTGAGGTCCTAATGGGTAGACCATTCCCGACTCCATGGGTAAAAGGCCCACTTATCATTAAAAATGGTGATCTAGATTGTATTAAGGAACAATATGTAAAACAATTGATTGATAAATTGAATGGCATCTATGGTGATGTGTCTTCCCGTTTACCTCTTCCCTCACAGGAACCAACCCATCCTTTCAAGCCTGGAGATCTGGTCTGCATTCGCCAGCTGAATAAAGCAAAGAAAGGAGGTTTCCCGTTCAGCAAGCCAGTCACTGTGATTGCTGTAACCAGGACTGCCATACTGACTGACGACAAGGACATCTGGATACACGTTTCACGAGTGAAACTCTGTCCAAAGAGAGGAGAAGCGGGTGACAAGCTATCGGTCACCCCTCACAAAGGAGAAGTGGGTGATAAGGTATCGATCACTCCTCACAAAGACCAGGATGACGATCTCAATCATGGATCCAAGACATTCCTGCAAGATCTTCCTTTTCCTAATGGGGATATTGATATTTGTGTATATCCCAATAGTATTAATAACGGCATGTTATTACTCACCTGAAGATGTTGAACACTTTACACCTATTTGTTTACTATTATTAACATTGTTTAACTGTTACATGTCTTGTACTTTAGGAAAGAAAATATCAGGTATGATACAAGATGCAGAAAAAGTTCAACTGCAAAATTTAATTAGAGGTAGACCCAGATAGTTTATATTGTAGGAACATTACAGGTTATGTGATCACGATGTGATCAAAGAGGGGAATGATGGGTATATATGTGTGTATGTATGTGTATGTATATATATATATATATATATATATATGTGTATATATATATATTATATATATATTATGTTATATGGGTAATTTGAATCTCACATATTAAGCATATTGAGGGTAACTTTAAATCTAGTATCAAATGTTTATAAAGCAGCATTCCACAAGTTTCTTTTTGTATAAGTTGTAACATATGGTTCCAATATATGGTCCTCTCTACAAATGGTTATATGGGCATTTTCTGTTATGTGCTATAACAACATTCTTTTTTCCTGTGGGCCCCTTATGCAGATGTGAAGTTAACTACATTTTTTATATATTTCCTGTGACTTCATGTATGACGTATACATCACTATAAATTCTTTGTGTGTTCTTCAAATAAAGGGGACTTTTGTGAAAACACTCAGTTGCATGTGTGTGTGATTTCAGTGGTCACCCCAGGGCCCTGAAGAAAACGTGTGCCGCACCCTTATCAGCCAGAGCAGAGCTAAGGAACAAAAGAAGTAACCCTACAATAGGATTCTATCAGCCAATCAGAATTAAGGTAGGAAAAATCTGATTGGCTGATCCAATCAGCCAGATTGAGCTCCCATTCTATTGGCTGATCGGAACAGCCAATAGAATGCAAGCTCAATCTCATTGGCTGATTGGATCAGCCAATCAGATTTATCCTACCTTAATTCCGATTGGCTGATAGAATCCTATCAGCCAATCGGAATTCGAGGGACGCCATCTTGGATAACGTCACTTAAAGGAACCGCCATTCGTCGTTCAGTCATCGGTGGAAGAAGATGGCTCCGCGTAGGCTCGTCTGAAGATGGCTCCGCTCCGGATGGATGAAGATTGAAGACGCCACCTGGATGATGACTTCAATCAGATGGAAGACATCTTCAGCGCCACCTGAATGATGACTTCAATCGGATGGAAGACTTCTTCAGCGCCCCTTGGATGATGACTTCTGCCGCTCTGGATCTCCTCTTCGGTTCCATCGTTGGTCGGCTGGCTAAAGACGGCTAAAGGTAGGATGATCTTCAGGGGGGTAGTCTTAGGTTTATTTAAGGGGGGGTTTGGTTAGATTAGGGATATGTGGGTGGTGGGGTTGTAATTTTTTTTTACAGGCAAAAGAGCTGAATACTTTGGGGCATGCCCCGCAAAAGGCCCTTTTAAGGGCTGGTAAGGGAATAGAGCTGGTAACTTTTTAATGTAGAATAGGGTAGGGCATTTTTTTTATTTTGGGGAGCTTTGTTATTTTATTAGGGGGCTTAGATTAGGTGTAAGTAGCTTAAAATTGTTGTAATATTTTTGAAATGTTTGTAACTTATTTTTTTTATTTTTTGTAACTTAGCTTTTTTTATTTTTTGTACTTTAGTTAGTTTATTTAATTGTATTTAATTGGAGTTATTTGTAGGCAATTTATTTAATTAATTTAATGATAGTGTAGTGTTAGGTTTAATTGTAACTTAGGTTAGGATTTATTTTACAGGTAATTTTGTATTTCTTTTAGCTAGGTAGTTATGAAATAGTTAATAACTATTTAAAAACTATTCTAACTAGCTAAATATAAATCCTAAAATAGCTACAATGAAATTATTAATTACATTGTAGCTATCTTAGGGTTTATTTTACAGGTAAGTATTCAGTTTTAAATAGGAATAATTTATTTAAGTATAGTGTAGTGCTAGGTGTAATTGTAACTTAGGTTAGTTTTTATTTTACAGGTTAATTTGTCTTTATTTTAACTAGGTGGCTATTAAATAGTTAATAACTATTTAATAGCTATTGTACCTAGTTAAAATAAATTGAAAATCTCCTGTAAAATAAAAATAAATCCTAAGATAGCTACAATAAAATTAGGGTTTATTTTAAAGGTATTTAGTTTTAAATAGGAATAATTAATTTAATAAGAATTACATTTATTTAGATTTCTGTAATTAATATTTAAGTTAGGGGGGTGTTAGGGTTAGGGTTAGACTTAGGTTTAGGGGTTAATAATTTTATTATAGTTGTGGCTGTGTATGGGGGCAGGATAGGGGTTAATAAATGTATTATAGGTGGCGACGGTGTAGGGGGGCAGATTAGGGTTTAATACGTTTAATATAGGTGGCGGCGGGGTCCGGGAGTGGCAGTTTAGGGTTAAACAATTTATTTAGTTGCGGCGGGGTCCGGGATCGGCAGGATAGGGGTAAATAAATTTATTATAGGTTGCGGAGGTATAGGGGGGGCAGGATAGGGGTTACTAGGTATAATGTAGGTGGCGGTGGGCTCCGGGAGCGGCGGTTTAGGGGTTAATACATTTATTATAGTTGCGGCGGTGCCCGGGAACGGCGGTTTAGGGGTTACTAACTTTATTTAGTTGCGGGGGGCTCTGGGGGTGCCGGTATAGGGGGTAGAACAGTGTAGTTAGTGTGGGTGCTTAGTGACAGCTTGTCAATAAAGCTGTCAAAAAGCCGAAGAGCAGCGAGATCGGATGAGTGATAACTATCACAGTCCGCTGCTCTTCGCCCCGTACTTGGTGCGCGGCTTTTTGACAGATTTATTGATAACTTTGGCGAGATTTTTCAGGTCTGCGGCGGCGATGGTAGGCGAGCTTAGGCGGGCGAATTGGGCCGGTGAATGCAGGTAAAGTAGACACGTTGATAACTAGAGGCCACTGTTTCTTAAATTTGTGGTTGCAGACTAACTGCAAGTCTGAACTGCAAGTTCTCATTTATCAAGCCCTTTAATAGATCACATTAATTTGCAGTGGAGTAGTACAACACACATTTTTGCAAGTGTCACTTTACAGTGATGGAAATGAACATCTATACACTAATAAATGCAACGCTTTGTAATATATGATAATGCAAGGCATTTATAGAAATGCTGCACTGCGTAAATAAAGCAGACTCCCTACTATATGCTGCACTGAATAATGATGTTGAGGACTTTTTGTGCAGTATATCAAAAGTTGTAGAGTGCCCATCATCCTTAATAATACCCATTAGGCAGTGGGTGAAGGTGAGTCATGCTGCTGTCACTGTCTCCACCAACTTTTATAAAGGCTGCTAAATGTTTGCAGTGAATGCAGGGGCTGTGCAATGAGATGCTTCCAGCTGTTCTGGCTGACCTGCACTCTCTGACTCCTTATGTTTCAGAGTAGGCCCATAGCCATTATGCCACCACATATGGCCCCTAATATGAAGCCCACAATAGGCAGCTAAAATATAAATATACACATTATACAAAAAAATTATTTAATGCACCAAATTTGTGCCCCACCCCCCAAGGGTGTTAAGTTATTACTTAATGTGCTCTCAATTTGATGTAACCTAAGAGCATAATTGTATGTATAAATTAAGTTGTTTTTGTTCCTCCCTCTTGTAACAGGAAGTTGCTAATAAAGTTGTAGCAATGAGACAGGTAAAGTGAGTGTACATGTGTGTTTACCTCCACTGTTATATAAAGTAATTTATATGCTGGATTATCCCACCTTCACTCAAATGGTAACAATACTTTTGTTACAGTGCAATCACAATATTATAAGTAAAACAGATCATTTAGGTCTGAAGTTTGTGACTTTGTATTTTTCAAACTTGGTATACATATTTACCTATTTGGGTTTAACAGCTAGCAACTACAAAACAATGTACTTTATACTAACAATATAGGGCCAAACTACAAGTGGAGTGTTTGTGCACAATTGATATTGGGTTTTCACATTGTTTGCTGGCAGGTTAAATTGCGCTGGTATTACGAGTTGAAAGTAAACGTGATTGTGCTCAAGTGATTCACACTAGAATGATTACCACAACTTCAGAGCTCTGGTTAACAGTTTTGCGAAACATAAAAGTTGCACAAAACACATGAAAAATACATTACAAAGTATAGTTACACCCATAACCGTGACTAGCCTTGTTATCTGAAGATGAATACCTGGGTTCCATCCTCTAAATAATGCAAATAGTGAGTTGAGTTTGGCTATTGGCAAACAAATGCAGCACACACAATGTTTAATGTAATGTATAAACTGTGCTGTAAATATGTTTCTTTGTTGATAGAGTGTGTGTGTGACTGTCACTGTATGGTTCTTCTAACCAATCACAAGTTGTCTAGGTCCACTTATACCCACATGATACTCTTCCAATTGAAGTCCTTGAGAAAGTGTGGAGTCCCGAAACGCACGTCGGAGTTACACTGACATCATCAGCTAGAGCCAGAGATGCCACACGTGTGTTTGAAGCAGCGGTTTCCTTGGCAGATGAACACTTGGCAGATGAATGAATGGTATAGGTAGTGGATTCCATGCATAGACGACTAGATGCAGGATTAGTAGATGCGCTACTAATGATGGTGGCCATGTACATAGTGTACAGGGTGTACAGCGTGATTAATGATGAGTGAACCCTGAACTTGACATATGGCTATACATTGCCAGGGGAGAGCAGAAACTGCTTGTATTCATACACACGTTTCAAATAATGGAGTCTGGTCTATATGTGTGTCAGATATTCAAAGATTAAGCATAAATTGTAAGCTGGATATGTGCACATGACTGTGGTGTTAAAAGCAGAATACATCTGATTAAGTGGCTGTTCATATGTCTATGGCTACAGCGCTTGAAACTTCTGTTCTTTATTGCATTGCGGACTAACATGCTTATTTTCTGCTATTAACTCTGGACAGCTGATGACTGAGGTCCCCCTTGGGACGCCTTGGGGGGTGTTTTGATTTTGTATGCATATATGCAGGTTGAGTGATTGTGTGAATGTTTGGGTCCCCTTGACATTATCCTTTTGTCTAGGATGAAGAGTATATTGATGAATTCCAAGAAATATTCTGTTTGATGAATTTAAATAAATATTTTATATCATTGTGCTGGGATTTGTTATATTATTATTTTGTTACATTATAAGGGGTGTTGACGCCACCCTATCCCGTGCACTTTATGTATATACTAATTGAGGAATATAGTTGTCACTATAGATAGTGCTGTCACGGTTGTATAGTTGTACAATGTTTATTTGTTTTAAAAAAATTTTTTTTCTTATATGCTATTTGATAGCAACACAACAGAAATGTCTAGTAATTAAAAGGTGTTTACTGTCCTCTTAACTCCTTAAAATTAACATTTTGGGCCACATTTTTCAAATCACAGATGGACAGGATTCCCTACTTGGGAACCTGTCTGCTCATAATTGCAGTAAGTGAGCAGCGGAGACTGTACATCCGATGCCTGCATTTAACCCCTTAAAGGGACAGTCTAGTCAAAAATAAACTTTCATGATTCAGATAGAGCATGTCATTTTAAACAACTTTGCAATTTACTTTTATCATTAATTTTGCTTTGTTCTCTTGATATTCTTAGCTGAAAGCTAAACCTAAAAAGGCTCATATGCTAATTTGTTAGTCCTTGAAGGCAGCCTCTTATCTGAATGCATTTTGACCTTTTTTTACAGCTAGAGGAAGTTAGTTCATTTGTGTCATATAGATAACATTGCGCGCACACCCGTGGAGTAACCTAGGAGTCAGCATTGATTGGCTAAAATGCAAGCCAGTCAAAAGAACTGAAATAAGGTGGTAGTCTGCATAGGCTTATATAAAGGACTCCAATGCACACACACACACACACACACATATATATATATATATATATATATATATATATAAACATATACATATTTAGACATGTGTATGTATGTCTATGTTAAAGCCCTTTGCTTGCCTTTTTAAATTTCTCTAACACCTGCGACCTCATATCTTTGAGCCCTTATAACGTTTTGTGCAATTTTGTTTTGCAATATTCTTTTATCAGACAGTGTTAACATGAGTGCAATTGTACTGTTAGATGTATTTTTATGTGTTTTGTGAATTTTTTTTGTCTTGAATAATCGTTAACTAGAGCATTTAGGTCGTGGTAATCATTTTAGCATAAATCACGTTTGCACTAATGCATTTGCGGTATTTAACTTGTGCTCAAAAACCTGATATCACTTGTATGCAACAGTTAGCGCGCCCCTTGTAATCTAGCCCTTTGTTGTGTCAGTAAAAGAGACAGTTCTTTGCTGTTGCATAGACTGAGAGACAGCAGAGAAAGAGACAGAAAGAGTTGCAGAAACAATAGTAGTATATCTTCAAGTGAGAATATTAGTCTTGCATATTATCTCCATCAAATTTATTATTTTACTTAAAAGCTTTATATTTTATTTTAAAAAAGAAATGTTTTTTTTTTTTTTCTGTTCAGTTTGTACTATTATTGCTGAAGATTTTAAAATAAATTTATTTTAAAACGTTTTATTATTTTAATTTTGCTAAAAAAAACTTTGATTGTGTTTTTTTTATTTTCATTCAAACTTGTTCAAGTTACGGCTGTAACCTGTTGCTCAAGATAAAGCTTTACTTTTTTGGGGGGATTGTAAGTACTGTGCTGAAAAATATAATGCAGACAGCTAAGTAACCTCAATCTAGTAAACTAAGCTTAATTTAAATTTAAACTACAACATGTTGTAGTATATTACTGTACTATATTACTGTACTGTGTGTGCTCTGTTCATTCACCGGTGTGTTCTTAAATGTTTATTTATCAATTTACAGCATTTTCAAATGTTCTAAGTTATAGTTTAAAAGTAACGTTAAAGTAAATTGTATCTGGTGTGTTAGGCTAGCAGCAGTTTACCTCCAAGGCATAGGACTCTATGTATGAAGCAGCCCAAGCTGCTCCAGAGCCCTTTGCGGGGCAGGTTTGCACATGCTATACTGCTTCCCGCAATGTAAGAGGCAGCGGTCATTAGAGGTGACAAAGAGATTTACAGTCCCTTCTCTAGTGTGATTGGTCCAGCGGACGAACAGATCCACTGCCTTTTTCCACTGCCAAATTGAGAAGCTTGTCTGTACGACGCTTAATACATGGGGCCCAAAGTTTTTATTTTTAAATGATTAGTTAGCAGCAGCTAAATCTTATCTCTAAAACACAGGTGATTTTCTTTACACTATTTATTTAACTAAAAAAAATATTTTAAAGAAACACATTTTCCGTCCAAACAAATATTTATTAACAGATTTAATCATTATTCATACAAAACTAATTTGATTTAAACAAATCTCATACAATACAATTTTTTAAAAAAAATTCAGAATGATTAATTTGTCCAAAACTAATTTGTCGCCCATACACATGTAAAACTAATTTGTCACCCATACACATGTAAAACTAATTTGTCACCCATACACATGTAAAACTAATTTGTCGCCCATACACATGTATAACTAATTTGTCGCCCATACACATGTAAAACTAATTTGTCGCCCATACACATGTATAACTAATTTGTCGCCCATACACATGTAAAACTAATTTGTCGCCCATACACATGTAAAACTAATTTGTCGCCCATACACATGTAAAACTAATTTGTCGCCCATACACATGTATAACTAATTTGTTGCCCATACACATGTAAAACTAATTTGTCGCCCATACACATGTAAAACTAATTTGTCGCCCATACACATGTATAACTAATTTGTCGCCCATACACATGTAAAACTAATTTGTCGCCCATACACATGTAAAACTAATTTGTCACCCATACACATGTAAAACTAATTTGTCGCCCATACACATGTAAAACTAATTTGTCGCCCATACACATGTAAAACTAATTTTTCGCCCATACACACCTCCAAAGTTTATGCTGTTAAAGCCTTTATTATAAAGGTGGGAAAGGTTTCAAATTTATACTATTCAGTAAAAATCCAGCTGCTCCTCTGCTGTCAAAAAGATGTATTTTTAATAACAAGCAAGTCCCATGAATAAATATTTGATGAAACTAAAGATTTTTTCATGACAAACTATTCGTCCAAGACAAAATGTTTGTCTACACAGGTCTATTCTATACACCAAGTCTAATGTTTGTATTTTGTTAGGGTAGAGAATGTAGTTCTAAAATCACAAGCTAAGCATCTGTAGTTAATGACATGAATAAAATTGCACTAAAAATGTAAGTGCTGGAGTTTTCAACATAAATAAAGGAGATATCAGCACATTAGTGAGTGAAAGGCTATTAGGTAATTTAATAACATAATAACATATCAGGGCTATATATTCTCTTTTAAACTGTGTATTTTTAATGAAAACTGACTGACAATCTTTTATTGGTTCCATAACCCCACCTAAGAATCTTTCTTCTGTCATGAAAAGAAAGATCGATCGATGTATCTATCTATCTTTCTATCTATTATGTATTTATCTATCTACACACACACACACACACACACATATATATATATAAATTGTCAGGTTGGATATATATATATATATATATGTATATATATATATATATATATATATATATATATATATATATATATATATATATATATATATATATATATATATATATATATATATATACATATATATTATACATTTTACATGAA
The DNA here is from genome assembly GCF_027579735.1 of Bombina bombina. Lineage (NCBI taxonomy): Eukaryota > Metazoa > Chordata > Amphibia > Anura > Bombinatoridae > Bombina > Bombina bombina. The sequence goes on from NC_069499.1 coordinate 1,089,329,917, forward strand.
CATGCTATGATTTTAGGTTCATTAGAACATCTTACTTTTTCTTCCTCTTCTAAAATGTATATATTTATTTTAGTAAATTGCCATAAAAATATAAAATGTGACAGTGTTGTCCAGCCAGGCAGTGTCTGAATTATTCTTTAAGCAGAGTCCATTGATTTGTATGACCACTAACCATGAAACGATCCAATGATTTGAAAAGCAGAGCAAGCTCCTATAATTATAATTCAGAGGAAAATCATTCCTAATGCGACAATCATCTGTCTGCCTGAGTGAAATGGTATAAGCTTCATTTATATAATGATTTAAAGATGAACAGAAAAAATATAGTACCTATTTTACACACACAGGGCATAATATCCTTTGTTGTCTCTTGCTGCTTTGCAATAAATTTAAATATTGAGTAATGAATGCAATAGAGGCCCAGCCATGCCTATTACTCACAGAATCATCACTAAGGAATGAGGCATCCAGACTAATCAATTTCCTACATAATATTGCACACACAGAAGCATCCTATATAACCTTTCTCTTTCCTCTGCTCTTATAAAACCCTTTAACTGCTTCAATAAATATTCCTCAAACCTCTTTAGCATTAGCAACGCTGAAACATTTATGCAAACTGACGACATCAATATAAAATTGACTCTAAACATAAATGTTCTGCAGTAAATGGGTTAAGTCATTACCCACAACTCATATCATTTCAATTAGGCAAACAGCTGGTCCAAATGATGTGAACGATTTCTTCTGAATTAGAATTGCAGGAAGCTTGCTTGGCTTCTTTTACCATCAGATCTTTGCATCGTTATTAATGTGCAATCAAGGTCCACTTTCAACTGTGCTCTTATAAATATTTTGTACTTTGAAGAACCCTTTTGTGTCGAAGGTGCAAATTGTTGGGTGTTTACCCTGTTAGTAATAATTAATTAGCAGCAGTTTCAGAACATTAAAGGGACATATTACCCATATGTTAAATCAACTGAAAATAATGCAGCATAATTGTAAAAAGCTGACAAGAAAATATTACATAAACATCTCTTTGTAAAAAAAAGAAGATATTTTTTTAAAAATCAACTCAACAGCATAAGTGCTCTGATAACTGTTGTCCTTCAGCTACTGTAATCGGTATGTGGAAAAAAAATCTAATCAGCTTAATCAGTGCTGAGGTTACACTTTGCTTTAATGTCAACTCATGAGATTTCACTAAAATCTTGTGATCTTTCATAGTTCACTTTCTTAAACTGGGGCCCCAGCATCAGCCGCCTACCTCCCTGGCTGTTAATAGCACCCCAGACACTAATTACATGCTCATTGGTGAGATTGAGATGCTCCCCGAGATGGAATTGGGGGATAGCAGCGGAACTACTGTACTCGCAGAGAGTGAATCTACAACATTGAGCCCAGTTGTTGAATCTGAATCTATTAGAGCAATACCTGCAATACTACTTGTCTCAGGCCATCGTGGAGTTAAAGCCCCATCACAGCCATTGCCGAGACCTACCGGAACCCAGGCATCGCAGAACTCAATTGAAAGACAGCGACTACGCGTAGTGAGCACAATGCAGCCATCGTTAGGGAGGTATTTAGATTTCACCTCCGTAGGGAGCACTGGAAGAAGGTACATACTCTTATAGATACAGACCTACAAAGTTCCTGGAACTCCATATAGAGTTGAGGGGGACATTACCATTACCACATCCCTCTTACTATACCTTCACTGGATCACCGGACTGAACTTTTTCTCTTGCACGGGATGCCGATCCCTGCCCGATAGATCTGGAGTGGGGTAACTCTATGATGGTAACATGTGGACTGCTATACAGTTACTGGAACTCAATGTTTTTCCCTATCTATGCCCTATATTTCTAGCATATGACCCCCCTCATAAAAGACAGAGCTTCCTCCCCACCTTACTTGCCGTGTTTTGATGGTTACTATTAGGGGCACATTATAACTGTTTTTATTCACCTGTAGGTGCTATTACACATCGTCTCCCAGATTTCAGTGCACATTATGTGGGGCTTAATTAATTAATTAATTTGTTTACTTGTGTATAAGAACTACAGCGGCTATTGCGGATTATTTGAGATACCTGCTTTAACTATAAGCCCTATTTACTGACAATATCCTTTCATGAGGTACCCAGCACCCTGTTGCGCTGCCTGATGCCAAGGCAGGGCGGCATACTGAGTGTTTGGGCTCTAATATGTACTCACATTGCTTGTCTGGGGTATGCGATACCACTATTTCCTAAACCACTAGACCTGTTAAGATAAAAGCTTATTACTATCATATTTGCCAACTTTGAGATATAGTATGTGCCTTTTGGCTGACCTGGTTAATACATGATACGTCTTGTAGTTTGTATTAAGCTCGGGAGGGCCAGGGACAACATCTTAGAGGGCTAAGAACAAGCTTCCAGTGGAAGTGTAGTAAACACATGACATTAAATGGGATATAGCTTGAAAAACTGTATATATAATATTGTGTAATTACTCACAGACCTGGCCATATTTCTAATAGATCATAGGCTCATATCCACCGCACTGATTCATATTGCTTACATCCTATAGGATTGAAGATATTTGTTTGAATAACATGCTGCCTGGCCCAACTCCTTTACATTATTACCTTCCCCACTCATTAAGAGCTGAAGAGTTCCTGTCCCACTTACCACGTTTTGCTACAATCTTATGGGAAGATCACATAGCTGTTTAGTTTCTATTTATATTAAGTCTGTAAGGAGCAGTAGCTGTTGAATATCTTCTTGTTATTGTGGAAATTGATCTCTCCCCTCCTATATATGGCTAGACATGTACATTAGATATCTGAAACACCTAGTACATAAAGATTGCTGGCGGGTGCCCTGACTAACTATATGTAAGACATATTTTATACATTTGTATATCCACAAACCCCAACTTTCAGTTAGACCTACATACCATTCCAGAATACTAGTTGGGCTTAATTTTTCTTATGAGTTATCTTATAGCTTTCTATATTGAGTAAAAAAAAGAGGTTTATTCACATTGGATCCACAATTGGTCTCCTGTATTTTAAGATACCTTCCTGTTACTATATTATCACTTGGTTCGGGGCCCAAAAGTGGCCCTCTGTGTTCCTTTTTGGAAGGTTTACTATGTCAGGCATGTTGCAAACAAGTTGTATTCTAATCTGTTTTCTAAAGTTCCATGATTACTGTAACTTACTTGTATGCCATTATTGTAACCGATTTTGTATGCCTTCTAATTTTAACCTCAATAAAAATAATAATAATAAAAAAAATATATATAGTATAATCAAGAAATACATAATAAAGAAACATGCAACATGCAATACTTTTAATTTCAAATGAACAGTACATGTTTTCTGATGAATTTCAGTTTTCTTTAATTTCCCTATCCACTGTAGCTTTCAATCTTTCAATCTTAGACTTATATACATATATGAGCTAAGAACTCTTTGCTTTTCAACAAAGAGTTTAGATTGAAATATTTTTTATCAAGCATTTTGTCAAAAAAGAGAAAAAAAAAACCAATACATTTCGCTCTGTAATAAGTTTTAACATGAACAACAGATTTGAATGGTATTCAGAATAATATAAATGTTCTCTAAACCTGAACTCATTCCATGGATCATTCCATGAGCATACAATACAAAGAAAGCACGATTTGAAATGTAAAATAAATAAATAATTCTTAAACTAAATAAAATTAGACTAACAATTTGTCATGATCTGTGTCATTATTTTACCTGAAATAAGGTTCCCTTTCACTTACTTAAACTGTAGAAGTTGAGAACAAGATACATCCAGAGATCTAAAAGCATAAATGGTCAATATAAAATCAAACAGAATCATCAGATTCTCTATTCGATGTCAGTCGAGTTTGTAGGTAGTCTTTATGAAGTAGCCAATAGTACTACACCTTGTAGAATGATTTTGGTGTATCCCGAATATGTGCTGCCAATTCATATATAGAGTATGTGTACTCGATTTTATTCATGATTGCCCCCCATGTGGGAACACCTGATTCCCAGTGTTAACCTATACTAATTCTCACGGTAGTGCAAATAATTCTTATAAAAGTGTTTGTGTGAGTATTATACTTAGTAAATTGTTCATTCAACAAGGTCTGCAAGATTATAAGTGAAATGTGCTCATCTAGAATAGAATGCAGTAATTTAGATACATCTGACCAGATCTTATGGACACTAGAACACTCCCGCACATATGAAGGTAAGTCCCTATTGTGTTGCAGCCTCTATAGCAGTTTCTAAATCCCCCTTTTATTAAGTGTACTATCTTTATAGAAGTGAGATAAGATCTGAAAGATGTCTTGATACAGTTCTCTTTTAGGTCTGCGCTGACTAGACCCTTGGAGGAATTAAACAAAATGTTGTCCCATTTATCAGTGTCTTTCTCTTCACCAATGTCTGTTTCCCATTTTAATAGTTAGTAGGGGATATTCACTTGTTCTGGAGGCAGATTGAATAGCAACATAAATACGGGATATCATATGTCTTGGTCTGGTTTGCAGGACACATATTCGTTCAAGGGTATCCAGCGCAAAATATTTTATATTTGAGATAAATGTATGGATAGCCATCAAAATTTGTAGTTATAGAAACCACTGAATTGGAAAAGGGTCTATTTTTTGTTTAGGTTGATTGTAAGTCATGGGGGAGTTATGAATGAGTATGTCTGCCACCCTATATATTTATTTTGCCATTTTTGTATTAGAGGTCTGTAGTCCTTATGTAATAAATATTTTAATGGAGTTACTAGATAGTGGATGGGGAAAAGTACATTATTTTTATTAAAGGATTTCCATTGTTGTTTTGAGAGTTTAGTTATTGGGAAGTGTATGTCATGTCCCTCAGGTCTCTCATTCCCACTCCATACCATGTCCTCTGGTGAGCTTAAACCTTTTATATCGGCTTCTAAAATAAGCCATATTATATTCTTATCCCTTCTACAAAAATTAGTAATTTGGGCCAATCAGGCTTTATAATAATGTGAAAGATGTGGAAGATATATCTCCCTTCTTTGTCAGTAATTGTCTCCTTATGAATAAATTGTAACGATAAATGAATTAAAACAGAAACCCCTCTTTTCTTCTCCCCCTCTGACGTGGCATGATAGTGTTGTGGGAATTCCTTGGTCCAATATTTTGGTATGATTGATCTGGTAAAATGGGTCTCCTGTAAGAATATAACGTAACGTTTGCATTGAGTGAGAGGAGGGCTTCTCTTGATATCTGAATAGAAACCTCTCACATTATGTGAGAACAGTGTGATATTTGGTGTGGTCATGAGTAATCTTTACTAAATTGTTCTAACAAAAATGAAGGATCTACAGGTGGGTTGACTTCATAGGTGCGTGGGTATGTGGTTTCTATAGAGTTAGCCTGGTCTCTTAAGTAGAGTTTCTGGCATCTAAATAAATATTCTCTATCCCTGGGTATCTGTGTAAAAACCAAGTAAGCAAGTGAGACATCATGACATAAAAAATAACAATAACATTAAACACCAATAAAAAAACTATTTAAAACAGTAAAACTATGATCCTGATTGTTTCATTGCGGGGGAGTGAAAAGAAGTTAGAAAAAGTAAGCAAAAGTAGGTGGCAGATAAAGATCTGTCTCAGGAAAATGATGAAGAATGATAGAGGGTGGAAAAGATAAAAGTGAAGGAGAGAGAAGGAAAGGCCACAAGAGGTTAAGACCAATTAAGGCAGACATCTTGTTTTAATATTAAATAGAACAATTTTCGCATGCTGGTCAACAAAAGGTTTAAAGAGACCTATCTGTTAAAAATTGGTCATAGAAATATTCATAAAAATATTTATAAGGGTTTAAAGGTATAGGGTATATGACCATGTATTTGACTGCAAATGGCTATAATATATATATATATATATATATATATATATATATATATATATATATATATATATATATATATATATATATATATATATATATATGTAGATAGAGAGCACTCTCACTTTCCAAACTTAATGCCAGGGTGCCAGCAGATGAATATGCACAGTAAAGGAAGGCACTCACTGGTCTTTTTCTTCAAATTAACTTTAATAATCGTGACGTTTCGGGGACACACTCCCCTTCCTCAGACAAAGACAAACTAAAAGTGACTGGACTTATAAAGCCAAACAAACCCCTCCCAGTGAAAATTGCGCCAAAACGGTTACCATGGTGATCCTCAAAAACATTATAGTCATGTGATGAGTGTTACTCCTGTGAATTAATGCTGTTCAACAAACTGTACAATGTTCACACATATGTATATTGCAACATATATAAATATTCAAAAATTACATTAAGATATGTGAAAAACAAACTGATATAAAAAGCATACTGTACCAATAACCACATAAAGTGAACATATATTATGTTAAAAGGTATCGTGGGAATAAACTATACATTCTCCTGCTCTCAAAGTGAATGAAATGAATGAATATCTAAGTGTCCCCTAACATATATTGTGTCCCTGAATCAGTGTAACAGTGTCCATATCAAAGTGTATGTGAACTATGTTATATACATAATACCAGCCTTCTGGATGTTCTGAATAAAAATTCTGATTGCCAAACCTAATCAGAAAATCTGAGTAAATATCTAAACATTAATTTAAGAAAATGTTGTAAGCAGCGTTAAAGGATCAAAAGTACTGGTCATTTCAACAATAATAGACTAGCCTGTTAGAGCAGATAATACATCCTATACCGTATCACACAAACCTGATATGGCAATGCGGTTATGAGACCAACTATCGGCTTGTTTGTTCAATGCATTCTAACGTAGCCCTTACTTCTTATTAGCTCTAGGGAATCATACCAGTTCCTTCTCTTTCTTGTATACCCACAGAATCACCGTAAATACAACTGATCTGAGAGAACAGCGTGACCCCGCGATGAATATCTGCGACGCACACAGCCGGCTGGTGTACTGACGTCATGCAGCTGCGCGCTGTGTTGTGTATCAGGTAGTCATGGTGACGGTACACGCTGTAGAGAAGATCTCGTAGTGGGAATGCCCTTCCTTGAATAACTCACATACTGTGTGGTCCAGCATTATCAAATATATAGTTTGAATTAAGTCTAAAGGACTCAGAGCAGCCAATTGACTACGTGTAGTTGTATGTGTGGTACTGGACTCTAATCATTGTGTCTATAAACTATAGAGTGATTCAACAGCCCTACGTATACAACATATCTAATCAATCGGAGTGTGCCAAACATCAATGTTGCCAGTGATACACAATAAGCCAGAACTATATGATAAAAAGAAATGAATAATAAAGAAAGAAAGAATACTAACGATAAAATACAAAAATGAAATAAAATAAAATAGATGAAAAGAAAAATAGGATAAATACAATAAAAAGTAAAAAGTAAAATAAAATAAAATAAAATAAAATTAAAAGTAAATAATAATAATAAAAAAATATATAAAAAATGAAAAATGAAAAAATGAAAAAAATAGAAAAAATGAAAAAATGAAAATAAATGAAAATAAATAAACATATATGTGTGAATAAACATAAATGTAGATAGAAGTGCACCGAATCCCAAAAGATATAAAGAGAGTGAGAGAACCAAACAAAGAAGTGCATAGAAAACCCAGAACATCCCATAAGGATATAGATAAGGAAACCCCAAAGACATACAATAAAATAAACATAAGGAAGAAGAAAAAATAAACCCCATAGTGGAAAAACAAAATAGAGGGTTGAGAGTGAAGATGAATGGATCGTCAACTCTCATAGGTAGAATTCAAAAGATTAAGTCATACAGTCCGTCTTCTACTCTAACTTCTTCATAGATGTCCACTGCAAATCCATAGGAGTCCCCAATAGTTCAAAGGAAACAGTGCCAGTCCAGGTTCACGTTCAGCCCCTTCGGGCGTATGGTATTGAGACGGAAGGTCCACTTGGATTCGATTTGTAGTAATTTGTTGTCCCGGTCCCCACCCTTAGAGGGCACAGGGACATGGTCTATGAGCTTGAATCTGAGATCCTGTACACTGCTTTTTATATCAGTTTGTTTTTCACATATCTTAATGTAATTTTTGAATATTTATATATGTTGCAATATACATATGTGTGAACATTGTACAGTTTGTTGAACAGCATTAATTCACAGGAGTAACACTCATCACATGACTATAATGTTTTTGAGGATCACCATGGTAACCGTTTTGGCGCAATTTTCACTGGGAGGGGTTTGTTTGGCTTTATAAGTCCAGTCACTTTTAGTTTGTCTTTGTCTGAGGAAGGGGAGTGTGTCCCCGAAACGTCACGATTATTAAAGTTAATTTGAAGAAAAAGACCAGTGAGTGCCTTCCTTTACTGTGTATATATATATATATATATATATATATATATATATATATATATATATATATATATATATACAGGGAGTGCAGAATAATTAGGCAAATGAGTATTTTGACCACATCATCCTATTTATGCATGTTGTCTTACTCCAAGCTGTATAGGCTCGAAAGCCTACTACCAATTAAGCATATTAGGTGATGTGCATCTCTGTAATGAGAAGGGGTGTGGTCTAATGACATCAACACCCTATATCAGGTGTGCATAATTATTAGGCAACTTCCTTTCCTTTGGCAAAATGGGTCAAAAGAAGGACTTGACAGGCTCAGAAAAGTCAAAAATAGTGAGATATCTTGCAGAGGGATGCAGCACTCTTAAAATTGCAAAGCTTCTGAAGCGTGATCATCGAACAATCAAGCGTTTCATTCAAAATAGTCAACAGGTTCGCAAGAAGCGTGTGGAAAAACCAAGGCGCAAAATAACTGCCCATGAACTGAGAAAAGTCAAGCGTGCAGCTGCCAAGATGCCACTTGCCACCAGTTTGGCTATATTTCAGAGCTGCAACATCACTGGAGTGCCCAAAAGCACAAGGTGTGCAATACTCAGAGACATGGCCAAGGTAAGAAAGGCTGAAAGACGACCACCACTGAACAAGACACACAAGCTGAAACGTCAAGACTGGGCCAAGAAATATCTCAAGACTGATTTTTCTAAGGTTTTATGGACTGATGAAATGAGAGTGAGTCTTGATGAGCCAGATGGATGGGCCCGTGGCTGGATTGGTAAAGGGCAGAGAGCTCCAGTCCGACTCAGACGCCAGCAAGGTGGAGAACTGGTTTGGGCTGGTATCATCAAAGATGAGCTTGTGGGGCCTTTTCGGGTTGAGGATGGAGTCAAGCTCAACTCCCAGTCCTACTGCCAGTTTCTGGAAGACATCTTCTTCAAGCAGTGGTACAGGAAGTAGTCTGCATCCTTCAAGAAAAACATGATTTTCATGCAGGACAATGCTCCATCACACACGTCCAAGTACTCCACAGCGTGGCTGGCAAGAAAGGGTATAAAAGAAGAAAATCTAATGACATGGCCTCCTTGTTCACCTGATCTGAACCCCATTGAGAACCTGTGGTCCATCATCAAATGTAAGATTTACAAGGAGGGAAAACAGTACACCTCTGAACAGTGTCTGGGAGGCTGTGGTTGCTGCTGCACGCAATGTTGATGGTGAACAGATCAAAACACTGACAGAATCCATGGATGGCAGGCTTTTGAGTGTCCTTGCAAAGAAAGGTGGCTATATTGGTCACTGATTTGTTTTTGTTTTGTTTTTGAATGTCAGAAATGTATATTTGTGAATGTTGAGATGTTATATTGGTTTCACTGGTAAAAATAAATAATTGAAATGGGTATATATTTGTTTTTTGTTAAGTTACCTAATAATTATGCACAGTAATAGTCACCTGCACACACAGATATCCCCCTAAAATAGCTAAAACTAAAAACAAACTAAAAACTACTTCCAAAAATATTCAGCTTTGATATTAATGAGTTTTTTGGGTTCATTGAGAACATGGTTGTTGTTCAATAATAAAATTAATCCTCAAAAATACAACTTGCCTAATAATTCTGCACTCCCTGTATATATATATATATATATATATATATATATATATATATATATATATATATATATATATATATATATATATATATATATTTATATATATATATATATATATATATATATATATATATATATATATATATATATATACAGGGGCATATTATGGCCTAGGCTAACAAGGCCAGTGCCTAGGGCAGCATATTTGGGAGGGGCAGCACATCTGCCCTATCCTCTCTCTAAAAGAAAGCACACAGTACAGTGATCAATAAAGTGAAGGCTTTTACAGAGAAAACAAGGCATGTGCGCTAATTAACCCCTTAAGGACCGGGCACTTCAGACAAAAACTTCCCCAAAAGACCAGATCATTTTTGACATAACTACATTTAAATATAAATAGAGCCTTTTTTTATATTTGCCTATCAAAACTACATATATTTTTTAGTAGACAACCCACAGTATTGATCTAGGCCCATTTTGGTATATTTCATGCCACCATTTCAAATGCGATCAAATAAAAAAAATTAACTTTTTCACAATTTTAGGTTTCTCACTGAAATTATTTACAAACAGCTTGTGCAGTCATGGCACAAATGGTTATACATGCTTCTCTGGGATCCCCTTTGTTCAGAAATAGAGACATATATGGCTTTGGCATTGCTTTTTGGTAATTAAAAGGCTGCTAAAAGCCGCTGCACACCACACTTGTATTATGCCCAGCAGTGAAGGGGTTAATTAGGTAGCTTGTAGGGTTAATTTTAGCTTTAGTGTAGCGATCAGCCTCCCACCTGACACATCCCTCCCCCTAATCCCTCCCTGACCCCTCTCAAACAGCTCTCTTCCCTCCCCCACCCCACAATTATCACCTCCATCTTAAGTACTGACAGAAAGTCTGCCAGTACTGAAATAAAAGGCTGCTTTATATATATATATATATATATATATATATATATATATATATATATATATATATATATATATATATAAAAAGCAAAAAAGAAGCACTCACTGGATTTTCATCAAAAAGTGACCAGAAATTTAATGTAGTTTGTGACGTTTCGGGACAACAACAGTCCCTTCCTCTGACAAATAAACACTGAACAAAAGCTGCCTTAAATAGGCTCCCAAATACACTCCCCTCAGGTTCAGCCAATCCAGGCTGAATAATTAAACACACCCATATAGTGACCAATGAGAAAACATAATACAAATTGTGCATGTGACTGTTATAACATTATTGAAAAAAATGCTTTAAAAACAAATTCCCTTTGGACCCCAATGCTAGTAGTCATGCCCTCTAATTACAATAAACATCATATGTGGTTATCAATCGTCTAAATGGATGCAAAAAATCATAAAGTCGTCTATTGTTAAACATCCAATCAAACATTGGATTGCAAAACTCGACTTGCAATAGGCTCCAATTCGTCATTCCTCCTACTGCTGATCCGCCCCTTGTTGCCAGGGACGCGATCAGCTGTACGTCTATAGCCATCAAACAAAGTACTATGCTACCGATCAGCCCCTTATTGCTAGGGACACGATCCACGGTACAACTCTAACACTCGAAAAAGACACGCATCACCACACACAGTAGCGCATATACTGCTGAGTTACTTGTTACATGCGCCTTCCTAGATACTATGTAGCCGATCGCCCTGTAGAAAACTATCAAACATGTCAACAAAGAATTGTCCAATGGCAAAGTGCCATGTCGAAGAATGGGCGTATATATAGGAGCGTGCATGCCTCAGTAGTGAATATGCTAATATCTAATACACCGCAATCCAAAAAACCAATGGCAAAGTGCCATGACGAAAAATAGGCGTACACATAGAGGCGTGCATGTCTCAATCGTAAATATGCTGACATCCGATACACCGCAATCCAAAACGCAAACAAAAACAAAAATCAACAACCATCATGCCACAAAATACACCGATATACAAGCCCATTGTTCCAATCCCTCTGTGCACCAGCAACCGTATCATATATAGCAAAATCGCCATGTACAAATTATCAAGATGTACATAAAGCAAAAAGCAGTTATATCTAGTATATCATGCCCTTGAGTGCACATAACTAAACATATAACAATATAACAAGGATTTACTTCTAGAACACCTCTTTGGTGTTAATCATGTTTAATGTATTTACTTAAAAATTACCATCTATAAATCAGTAAAACAGACTTGGCCAATAGCTATGTGTCTAGCCCCAATGGGCGTGTTATTAACATATAGTGCATAAATAAATGAGCCTATTGCTCGAATCCTAACGTGAATTAACACTTAAATATTGTGTCCATCATACAATCCCCGTGTGTGAAAAAAAGAGGACTGTAAAAAATTTTTAAAAAAATATGGATAATTAGGCATGTGTCTAAGTAAGTGAAACTAAAATTATCACCTAAAAGTGCATAAACATACATAATAATACATAAAAACATATATCCACACTTGTTAGCCACAACATGTCTCTGCCCCGATCTCGGGCATCTAGCTACACCCCCAAGGGAAAACAAGGGGGGGGGATATGACAAAAAGGGAACTATATTATATAGGGCATGACAAAACTGCAGAAGGATCCAATAGGAATCGTGTAAACACTCCTAGGAGTGATACACCACACGAACAGTACAATTAAAATGAAACAGTTAAAAACAAAAAACAGAAATTGGCGCATGGAGAACTGACAGAGAACAGATATTTCGTGTTGAAAAAATAATCATATCAAAAAGAGCAATTATCCAAGAAAAAGCAAATCTTATATAATAACAAAATATTTAAACAAAGTAATATTATTATAATGGTCTTTGCCCAAAGGTTGTCTAACAAAAACTTTATAATGTCAAACTGTTTGCTTGAAATCATGGACTCTCATAAATGTTACAGCGGATTATCGTGGACTCTCACCAAAACATAGAATCTCATAGGGATTCCTAAAGAATCATAAAAACAAAAAGCAAAAAGCCAAAATCAAAATGTCACAGAAAACATTGCCATCCAGTCTTTGCCCAAAGGCTATTTAACAAAAAACTCTATAATGTCAGACTATTTGCTTGAAAACTAATTCCCAAGAAAGGGGAGGCAAAAAATAGTAAAAAATAAAGTAAATAAAATAATAGAAAAATAATAATAATAATAATAATAAAATAAAATGTATGTATGAGATCAAAAACAGGCCAAAAATTATAAAAATAGATCAAAAATTGAATCCAAAACAAATTGAATCAAAAAAATCGAAAAAAATTGAATCGCTGATAATGGACTCATGGACTCTCATATATGTAACAGCGGGATATCGTGGACTCTCACAGAGGCATAGAATCTCATATGGATTCCTAAAGAATCAAAAAACAAAGGACAAAAAACAAAAAGTCAAAATCAAAGTTCACAGGAAACATTGCCATCCAGTGTGGGTATTGAGTCCTCTGGGGTATATAGTCCCCAATTCATAGATCCATCTTGATTCCTTGCGTAATAGAAGATTACCCCTATTGCCTCCTCTCCTAGGGACTGGCACATGGTCAATGAGTCTAAATCTCAAATCATTGACTGAATGTCCCGCCTCCAAAAAGTGTCTCGCCACCGGTTGATCCGCCTTTCCATTCCGTATTGCCAGTCTGATGCTGGATCTATGATTGGCCATCCTGGTTTTGGCATCATCTGTCATCTTACCAACATAAAACTTGCCACACGGGCAGTTTAATAAATACACAACAAATTTCGTAGTGCAAGTAAGGAAATACCTGATGTTATAGATTTTGTTACTTTCTGGATGGTGGAACTGGGAGCCAGTAAGCATCCCACTACAGGTCACACAGCTGATGCATCGATAACAACCCTTTTTCTTTGTTTTTAACCACGTTTGTGAACCGCCATCAGGGTTAATGTCGGCCTTTACCAAGATATCTCTAAGGTTTTTGCCCCGTCTGAAACCTATTCTTGGTGGTTTCCAATCTTTGAATGGTAAGGTGTTGTCTGCTTCTATTAATTTCCATTCTTCTTTGACCATTCTCGTTAGTGGTACTACTCCAGGGGAATATGTGGTCACAAAAGTCAATTGATTGGTGTTGTCAGATGATGTAATAGCTGCTGTGTCTCCCGTGTTTAATGCTTGAGTTTTCATATCTCGTAACTCATTTGCTTTGTATCCCCTCTGGATAAAACGTTTTGTCATCTCCTGTAGTTGTTGTTCACATGTTGTTTCATCCGTGTTGTTTCTGATTACACGATGGTATTGAGCCTTGGGGATGTTACGGATAAGGCTAGGTTGATGGCAGCTTTTCGCATGTAATAATGAATTGCGGTCAGTTTCTTTACGGAATAGCGTTGTTCCCAGTCTGTCTTCTACTTTGAACACTCTCACGTCCAAGTAGTCCACACTGTTGTTGCTAACTGTGTGTGTAAATTTAATAGGATAGGACCACATATGATGTTTATTGTAATTAGAGGGCATGACTACTAGCATTGGGGTCCAAAGGGAATTTGTTTTTAAAGCATTTTTTTTTTTTTCAATAATGTTATAACAGTCACATGCACAATTTGTATTATGTTTTCTCATTGGTCACTATATGGGTGTGTTTAATTATTCAGCCTGTATTGGCTGAACCTGAGGGGAGTGTATTTGGGAGCCTATTTAAGGCAGCTTTTGTTTAGTGTTTATTTGTCAGAGGAAGGGACTGTTGTTGTCCCGAAACGTCACAAACTACATTAAATTTCTGGTAACTTTTTGATGAAAATCCAGTGAGTGCTTCTTTTTTGCTTTTTTATCATTCACCGTACAGCACCCTGGTAGTTGTTGAACATTGGTGAGAGTGCACATACACCAATTTTTTGTATATATATATATATATATATATATATATATATATATATATTTACCTCCCTGATCCCCCCAAACAGCTCTCCAACCCTCCCTCCTCTACCTATTTGCCGCCATCTTAGGTACTGGCAGCTCTCTGGCAGTACCCAGTTTGCCTCAATTTATGCAAATTTAAAAAAAAAAAAAAAATTAACCATTTTTTCTGTAGTATAGCTGCCCCCCCTTCCAGATCCCTTTCCCACAATGGATCTCACATAGGATTGCCCTTCCTCCATCCTCTCTCCTTCCCCACTTTTTTCCCCCTATCTGCGTAGCATGGCATAGCGGTCCTGCCCACCTCCCGCCTCCTCCCGCCCCCTCCAGCGATAGGCTGCCCACCCGCCTTCCTCCTTACGCTCCCACCCACCAACGATCAGCACCACCGCTATCCGATGCAGAGAGCGCCACAGAGTGGCCCTCTCTGCATTGGTAACTCGTAGGGCATGCAGAAATAGCGCAATCATGTACAGTGTATCTTGCTGGTCCTTAAGGGCATAATGACCAGCATTATACAGGATACAACGCTGGTCTGTAAGGGGTCAAGGTCGCTCTTCACAGGCAGTTCTCCTTTGAACCATCGGTTCATTTAGAGTCGCTGGCATTTTTGCAGTGCAAGTATTCTTGGTGAGCAACTTGCCCAGGGATATGCTTACAAGGTAAGGCTGGAGGAGAAGACCTTGTGCCGATATGCTGCCTCCCCTTGTCAGCTATGGTGGGTCTGCGAGAGAGGTGCTTATTGCAGGTCCTAGTAACTTTATAATAATGTGAAAGATGTGGAAGATATATCTCCCTTCTTTGTCAGTAATTGTCTCCTTATGAATAAATTGAAAATAAATTAAAACGGAAACCCCTCTTTTCTTCTCCCCCTCTGACATGGCATGATAGTGTTGTGGGAATTCCTTGGTCCAATATTTTGGTATGATTGATCTGGTAAAATGGGTCTCCGGTAAGAATATAATGTAAGCATTTGTATTGAGTGAGAGCAGTGCTTCTCTTGATATCTGAATAAAAACCTCTCACATTATGTGAGAACAGTGTGATATTTGGGGTGGTCATGAGTAATCTTTACTAAATTTTTCTATCAAAAATGAAGGATCTACTGGTGGGATGACTTCATAGGTGCGTGGGTATGTGGTTTCTAGAGAGTTAGCCTGGTCTCTTAAGTAGAGTTTCTGGCATCTAAATAAATACTCTCTATCCCTGGGTATCTGTCTAAAAACCAAGTAATCAAGTGAGACATCATGACATACAAAAATAACAATAACATTAAACACCAATAAAAAAACAATTTGAAACAGTAAAACTATGATCCTGATTGTTTCATTACGGGGGAGTGAAAAGAAGTTAGAAAAAGTAAGCAAAAGTAGGTGGCAGATATATATAATTACACCTAATCTAAGCCCCTAATAAAATAAAAAAGCCCCCCAAAATATCAAAATTCCCTATCCTAAACTAAATTACAAAGTAATCAGCTCTTTTACCAGCCCTTAAAAGGGCTTTTTGCGGGGCATTGCCCCAAAGTAATCAGCTCTTTTACCTGTAAAAAAAAGAAATACGATCCCCCCCCCAACATTACAACCCACCACCCACACACCCCTACTCTAAAACCCACCGACCCCCCCTTAAAAAAACCTAACACTACCCCATTGAAGATCACCCTACCTTGAGCCGTCTTCAGCCAGCCGGGCACCGATGGGGCAGAAGAGGACATCCGGACCAGCATAAGTCTTTATCTGATCAAGGCAAAACAGGTCCTCCATCCAGTAGAAGTCTTCATTAAAGCGGCATCTTCTATCTTCATCCATCCGGCGTGGAGCGGATCCATCTTCAAGACATCCGACGCGGAGCATCCTCTTCTTTCCGATGAATGAAGGTTCCTTTAAGTGACGTCATCCAAGATGGCATCCCTCGAATTCCGATTGGCTGATAGGACATCATCATCCAGGCGGCATCTTCTATCTTCATCCTTCCAGAGCGCAGCGGAGCCATCTTCTATCCAGCTGACACGGAGCCATCCTCTTCAATCGAAGTCCTAACACAGAATGAAGGTTCCTTTAAATGACGTCATCCAAAATGGCATCCCTCGAATTCCGATTGGCTGATAGGATTCTATGAGCCAATCGGAATTAAGGTAGGAAAAATCAGATTGGTTGATTTAATCAGCCAATCGGATTGAAGTTCAATCCGATTGGCTGATTGGATCAGCCAATAGAATTCAAGGTCAATTATATTGGCTGATCCAATCAGCCAATCGGATTGAACTTCAATCCGATTGGCTGATTAAATCAACCAATCTGATTTTTCCTACCTTAATTCCGATTGGCTGATAGAATCCTATCAGCCAATCGGAATTCGAGGGATGCCATCTTGGATGACGTCATTTAAAGGAACCTTCATTCTGCATTAGGACTTCGATTGAAGAGGATGGCTCCGCATCGGCTGGATAGAAGATGGCTTCGCTCCGGAAGGATGAAGATAGAAGATGCCGCCTGGATGAAGATGTCTGCCAGTCCGGATGTCCTCTTCTGCCCGGATAAGATGAAGACTTCTGCCTGTCCGGATGTCCTCTTCTGCCTCATCGGTGCCCGGCTGGGTGAACACGGCTCAAGGTAGGGTGATCTTCAATGGGGTAGTGTTTTTTTAAGGGGGATCTGGTGGGTTTTAGAGTAGGGGTGTGTGGGTGGGGGGTTGTAATGTTGGAGGGTGTATTGTATTTCTTATTTTTACAGGTAAAAGAGCTGATTACTTTGGGGCAATACCCCGCAAAAAGCCCTTTTAAGGGCTGGTAAAAGAGCTGATTACTTTGTAATTTAGTTTAGTATAGGGAATTTTGTTATTTTGGGGGGCTTTTTTATTTTATCAGGGGGCTTAGATTAGGTGTAATTAGATTAAACTTCTTGTAATATTTTTTTATTTTTTGTAATCTAGTGTTTGTTTTTTTTGTAATATAGTTTAGTTTATTTAATTGTATTTTATGTTAGATAATTGTAGTTAATTTATTTAATGAATTTATTGATAGTGTAGTGTTTGTAACTTAGGTTAGGATGTATTTTACAGGTAATTTTGTAATTATTTTAACTAGGTAGATATTAGTTATTAACTATTTAATAGCTATTGTACCTAGTTAAAATAAATACTAAGTTGCCTGTAAAATAAATATAAATCCTAAAATAGCTACAATGTAACTATTAGTTATATTGTAGCTATATTAGGGTTTATTTTATAGGTAAGTATTTAGTTTTAAATAGGAATAATTTATTTAATTATAGAAATTTTATTTAGATTTATTAAAAAATAGATTTAAGTTAGGGGGTGTTAGGGTTAGACTTAGGTTTAGGGGTTAATACATTTAATATAGTAGCGGCGATGTTGGGGGAGGCAGATTAGGGGTTAATAATTGTAGGTAGGTGACGGCCACGTTGGGGGCGGCAGATTAGGGGATAATACATATAATGTAGGTGTCTGCGATGTTAGGGGCAGCAGATTAGGGGTTCATAGGTATAATGTAGGTTGCGGCGGTGTCCGGAGCGGCAGATTAGGGGTTAATAGTATAATGCAGGTGGCGACGATGTTGGAGCGGCAGATTAGGGGTTAATAAGTGTAAGGTTAGGGGTGTTTAGACTCGGGGTTCATGTTAGGTTGTTAGGTGTAGACTTAGAAAGTGTTTTCCCATAGGAAACAATGGGGCTGCGTTAAGAGCTGAACGCTTTTTTTTTGCAGGTGTTAGGTTTTTTTTCAGCCGATTCTGCCCCATTGTTTCCTATGGGGAAATCGTGCACGAGCATGTTTTTCCATCTTACCGCTACCGTAAGCAACGCTAGTATTACAGGTAGAAGTGTCGCTAAATTTGCTCTATGCTCACTTTTCTGAGGCTAACGCAGCCATTCAACGTTGTTTAAAGTGAGCGCTGGAAAAAAAAGGAGCGTTAGCTCCGCAAGTTTTTACAGACAAAACTTGTAATCTAGCCGTATGTTTCCCCAAAAATTCTACAATGATCTTGGTGGAATTTAAAATGTACTATGAATTGTGTATAAGGGACCAGTAATCCACTCCACAGTTTGGATGTGATATAGAATTGCAGTTGAGGAATCCAGTAGGTAAGGTTTACTCACCTGCAGTTAATTAATGTAAATCAGCTCTTGTTAAATAGTGTGAGCTGAGGCTGCTAGTTAGAACCTGTATTTCAAAGACAGAATATTTGCTGAAGTTGTGCTGTTGTCTAGAGGTTCTAGGCCTGTACATTCATTTTGAAATCTGTTTGTAATGTTGCAGTTGTGTGGTTGTGATGCTTTATTCTGTTTAGTAAGCGTAAGTGTGCAAGGATTTATTTTGTTTATGTTAAAACTGTATTCCTGCAAATTGTCTGAGAATATACAGGCCAATGCTTTTATTTCTAAATCCATGTGTATAGAGTTATTTCTGCTTGGAAGGCTGTGTGTCAAAACTGTTCCCGGGACAAAATCACAAGCAAAGGGATATTTTTGTCACAATATATACGCACACACAATAAATAAATGTGTATAAATATAAAACACGGAAGTGGACTGCACTCTCAGGGGTAGATTTATCATAGTGCGAGCGGACATGATACGATGAAGCGTATCATGTCCGCTGCACAACGATAAATGCCGACAGCATACGCTGTCGGCATTTATAATTGCAATTTATAATTGCACCAATTCTTGTGAAGTGCTGTGCAATGCCGCCCCCTGCAGATTTGTGGTCATTCGGCCACTAGCAGGTGGTGTCAATCAACCGATCATATTCGATCGCGTTGATTTCTGTCCTCGGCGTCAGAGCAGACAGACAAGTTATGGAGCAGCAGTCTTTAGACCGCTGCTTCATAACGTCTGTTTCCAGTGAGCCTGAAGGCTCACACGGAAGCAGGGGCATCAAGCTCCATACGGAGCTTGCTAAATTGGCCCCTCAGACTGGATCGGATACACATCCTTCGACCCTGCAAGTCCCCAGAGCCCCATGCAGTTAACCCCAGAGTGCAAAGCCCATAGGGAAAACTACAAAACAAATTAACGTAACACACAGATATATAGCTATAGATATACAGTATATTATAGATGTGCAGGGAAGAAAATTTCATTTCTGACAAAATTTTAATTTGGATACTCAGGGAAATTCGTTTTCCAGAATATTTGTTACCTTTACAATTTGATTTACGTTTAGTTTAAAACAAAATCAAATTGTTGTTATACATTTATATTTGTTTTTGTTCCAACTAATGTAAATGTTTTAAAGCTACAGGTGAAAAGGTCACTTGTAGCTACAATATTTACCTTAATGTGCTCTGCAGAGCATGGAGAGCATGTTAAGTTAAGTGTTAAAGAGACATAAAACAAAATATAATAATATGTACTTTAATTACTTTACCTGCACATTTATACTACAGTGCCTCGCCGTTAACCCTTTCTTTTAAGTTTCCAAATTGTACAACTCTAACTCCCCCCACACAATTCCTTCTATGGCTGCATCTATATCCACCTTTGATTTGGTAGAATGCAGACTTTAACATCTGCTGGAGCATGCCTAGAAGCAAATAAGCAGCTGTGAACTCAGTTTAAATACAATGGGGCATAGGTATAAAGCTCCATCTGGAGCTTGATGCCCCATGTTTCTAGCGAGCCTGCAGGCTCGCCAGAAACAGCAGTTATGAAGCAGCGGTCACAAAGACCGCTGCTCCATAACCTGTCCACCTGCTCTGAGCAGGCGGACACACATTGCCACAATACAACCCGATCGAGTACGATCGGGTTGATTGACACCCCCTTCTGGCGTCCTATTGGCCGCGAGTGTGCAGGGGGCAGCGTTGCACCAGCAGCTTGTATTCAGCGAAGTCTGGCAGAGCTGATCCACACTGTCGGATCAGGTCCGCCAGACTTTGATAACTAGAGGCCAATGCCTGTATTTCTGATGCTAAACACTGATAGGTGTGGACCAGAATACTCCAGACAGCATGGCTATGTAACTAATTTAGCTTACTTTTGAAAACTATTTTAAAATACTTGCCAGCATTTAAAAAATAAAAATAAAAATTATGCACACTATGCAAGCTATTTTTTTTACTTAATTAGCCATTTTAGGATATGCACAGAACTCAACACATTTTATGGCTTTTTAAGCTCTTAAAAAATAAATAAAAGAAACAAATTAATACTGACAATTTTCTTCAGTATTTATTTGTTTTCTTAATTTTTGTGGCAGCATTCAATTTCGTGATGAAAATTAATGCACATCTCTAATATACATCAATATATATATATATATATATATATATATATATATATATATATATATAAAAGAATGAAGGTATTTCAAGTATTTCTCAATGCTCCTTCGTTTTTAGCGCATTTGTTCTAGCGCACCTTCGGATTAATGATCGAGTAAACGCCAAAAGAGGCTTTTGTAGTGAGCCCCATAGAAGTCTGACCTCCAGATGTTAGTGTGCCTAAGTCTTTCGCCTGTGCGCTAAAATTTTACTTTAAACTTGTAATACCAGTGCAAGAAGAGGAATGCTATTGATTGGCTCAATAGAACCAACATTTGTGTGCTCCACTTGTAATATAGGCCATTGTCTTTTATCTCCCACCTGCCTCTACTAACAGAATATTTTTTTTTACTTATGACGTCTAGGCCAGTCATCCAATCTGAAGCACTGCCTCATGGCTTATGTAAATGGTTGTGAGGGTGCTCCAGATTACCAGACAGGTAGCAGAGAAAGATGTGAGTAAAACATGATGCACACTAACTTCAGGACTTTGGATATCATTACCGCTTTAACTTCTTCTCTCTAAAGACTTCAATGGATTGTGCTTTAAAAAAAATACTGCGTTAGACCTACAGTGCTAAAACTGAAGATAGTTATGAATAGTTTATATTCCAATATTCTTCACATAGAGGAACATTTTATTTTTGTTTTAAATATATATTTCTATATATGTATCGTTTTATATGTTGTTAAAGGGACACTAAACCAAAAAAAAATATTTCATGATTCAGATAGAAAATACAATTTTAAACAACATTCCAATTAACTTCTATTATCTAATTTGCTTCATTCTTTAGATATATTTTGTTAAAGAAATAGCAATGCACATGGGTGAGCCAATCACATGAGGCATCTATGTGCAGCCACCAATCAGAAGCTACTGACCCTATCTAGATATGCTTTTCATGAAAGAATATCAAGAGAATGAAGCAAATTAGATAATAAAAGAAAATTAGAAAGTTGTTTAAAATGGTATTCTCCATCTGAATCATGAAAGAAAAATGTTGGGTTTAATGTCCCTTTAACTATACAGTATATACAGATTAATATATCTTTTTTTAAAATACACACAAACATATATACTGTATATATATATATATATATATATATATATATATATATATTGACTACACATTTTTATTAATTACTCCATTTGAAAGATAACCCTATGCCTGAGGAAATGATGAACTCACAGAGAATCATGTTGCAGTTTTTGAATTAATGGGATATTGTTGTTAATAAAAAAAAAGTATTTTTTTACCATTTAACAGTCTTGCTACTTTTTCCCCAGTGAGAATTTGAGCCAGCTGTCGTGGATATGCTGGGGCTGGTCGGTCAGTGAGCTGGG
The DNA here is from genome assembly GCF_027579735.1 of Bombina bombina. Taxonomy (NCBI): domain Eukaryota; kingdom Metazoa; phylum Chordata; class Amphibia; order Anura; family Bombinatoridae; genus Bombina; species Bombina bombina. The sequence continues at coordinate 1,089,352,384 of NC_069499.1, forward strand.
TCACTGTGAAAAGCCAACCTGCTTCTATCAGAACAAGGGAGTGCTGCTTCATTTGTGTGTATTGTATTAATTGGTTAAAGCAGTGGTTTGTGTATTTTATGATGTGCACAAGGCAGCACCTTCTTTTGTGTGCTTTCTTAGAAAAAAATTACATTAAAAAAAATATTATTTTGTTATTTAAATTAACTCTATATGCACTTAAAGGGACACTGTACCCAAAATTTTTCTTTCGTGATTCTTATTGAGCATGAAATTTTAAGCAACTTTCTAATTTACTCCTATTATCAAATATTCTTCATTCTCTTGGTATCTTTATTTGAAATGCAAGAATGTAAGTTTAGATGCCGGCCCATTTTTAGTGAACAACCTGGGTTGTCCTTGCTGATTGGTGGATACATTGATCCACCAATAAAAAAGTGCTGTCCAGAGTACTCAAACCAAAAAAAAGCTTAGATGCCTTCTTTTTCAAATAATGATAGCAAGAGAACAAAGAAAAATTGATAATAGGAGTAAATTAGAAAGTTGCTTAAAATTGCATGCTCTTTCTGAATTACAAAAGAAAAAAATTGGGTTCAGTGTCCCTTTAAGTCCAGAACATAAAAATTTATGTGAAAGTACAGAAAACTAATTTAAACAATTATTCCTTCCTTTTAAAACTGTAGTTGTCATAGTTGTAGGAATAGAGAAACCTAGGAATGACCCAACAAAGCATCTTATTGAATACATTGTGGAAATATGAGGTTATGATGCAGTATGGTACACTTCACCTCTCTATTATTCATGAACTTGACTGCTTTGTGAATATAAGTCATAGAACCAGCTCTTACACAGGTCTTAATCCCACTGGAGTTGCCATTCTTGACTTGTATAACTTCAGTTAGTTTATTACTAGATTATTGCTTTTTTTTATTAGTACTTTGTGTTGATACTTGGCCTTATTGTGATTTAACATATTGTTTGTTTGTTTTCTCCTTAGCATTAAATGTAAGATGCTCTTTTCGAGATGATGAAACTATATATTATTTTAAACAAAAGATTAAAATTTAATAATAGACTTTAGACCAAACTGTGTTCATTCAGTGCACAGCACAGCACAATAATCTCCCAATGTTGTTTTTAATCTATCATCTATACAACATATTATTAACCCTTTGACTGACTTAAACTCTGCATCACATTGCGATATATCACAAGTCTTTCATTAAGAAAAAACTACAGATGTGGTATGAACCTGAATAGTTGTCCACATAATTGCAGGAGAAGGAAGAACAAAATAAAAGTCTCTGCTCTTCAGAGATCTTTCTCTTCTCTTCCTGGGGTTCCTTAGCTCCAGTTTCACTCAATATATAAAATATAATTAATGCAGGTTTATTAAACAAAGAGTATCTCATTTTGTCTAATCTCTGCTCCATAACAAAATCTAAGTACATAGTTAGATATACACAATTGAATGCTTATAGTTAAATGATAAATGAATATTCTTACAGACTCAAAGTCTCACATAAGTGCTACCTATAAGTTATTGTACAAGTACATATTGTAGCTGAGGGTCCTATAATGATATCCAAACTTAAACCAGCTTTTTACATCTATGCTACATCACTTTCAAGTGCTTCAACATTTGGGTATCATGTCCCTTTAAAAAAAAAAAAAAAAAAACTGTTTAATTTTAAATTGAAACATACTATACGAGTGATTATTATGATAATTGCGGGCCTGATATGCATAATGATGCTTAACATTAACATATGAAAATTAATGATGAATGTGTGGAAAATAATTCACATTTGTTTAGAATAGCATAAACTAACTTAAAAAGTATGGCGATAATTCAGCTAATGTGCTGAAGCATTTACATCATCTCTACTGCAAGCTAAGAATTGTGTGGCAAAATCAAAAAGGATTATAGAGGATTACATGCACCTCCCCATTCATTGTTATGGCACCCCGAAACCTCAAACCTCCAGCTGCAAGGCAGTGCCTTGTTAATATCTTTATTATTCTGCCAAATGGCAAAAATAGTAAATGAGAAGGGAAAAGGATTTGAAAGTAAAACATAGGAATTTGTGGAAGAAGAACTGGTCCATCTCCAGTGCCAATCACATCCATCTTTCTTAGCATTCCATTTTTTTATGATCTAGAACAGACATCCTCAAACTTGGCCCTCCAGAGGTTTTGGAACTACATTTGTCATGATGCTCAGCCAGCATATCATGTCATAGTATGTGCGTGTCTGTTACTCAGGGTTACTGATCAAGCTTAATAAAAGCTTAAAGGTGAGAGCGTATTTAGATATACTCTATCAGAAAGAGTTAATCGTGCATTATAATAGAGATTAACACAAAATGGTTATAGTGGCTCAGAGTGAGTCTGTATTCCCTTATAGGGTTAATAATATCAACCACAGACCTTGAAAAAATAGTACATTACAGTAATGCCAAAGTCTAATAGCCTACTAGATATCAACAGCATGGAATAGTGCAATACACTTTATTACAAGGGTCTATAATTCCCATGAAGAGTAAATGATATCAAGCACTATTCGTGAAAGAGTAGGTTATAATGTTCAACTCCTAAGATTTTAAATAGTCATATGTAATTAGTTCATGAACATAGAAAGCTCGTATCAATTCTCAAAAATAACTCGAGTTATTCACAGTTTATTTGAGTAAGCTAAATTAATTAAAATTAACACTGATTCCAAGTGGTTATCACTGCATTGAGTGAGTACGTTATAAAGCAGCCATTAAATAAACAAGTATTCCTGCTACTGGGAGCTTAGCTTTGCATAGTTCCAGTATGTAAAGGGCTGAACCTAAATTAAATTAAATGTCAGCACCGCAACATTATAGTCTCAAATGCTGTCTTAAATATAAAAGCAGTGTATCAAAGTTAGCCACATTATAATAAGCAACAACTTCTATGAGAGTCTATATGTACACAATGGTTCTTACTGTGGTGAATCAGTACATTGGAAAAACAGTGGTTAAGTAAATCTGTTAGGCTACTACTGAGGACTTATCATTGCATGGCCCCAGTCTATACAGGGCTGTACCCAGATTAAGTGGTAATAACCACCGCAACATAATTACAAAGAGGTCTAAGTTTAGAATAAAGGCTAATCGCTGACTTAGTTAAAATACAGGATCGATGGGTATATGAGATTATAATGTTGCGGTGCTGACAATTAATTTAATTTAGGTGCAGTCCTTTACATACTGGAACTATGCAAAGCTAAGTTCCCAGTAGCAGGAATACTTATTTATTTAATGGCTGCTTTACAACGTACTCACTCACTGCAGTGATAACCACTTAGAATCAGTGTTGCTATTTATTCATTTAGCTTACTCAAATACACTGTGAATAACTCAGGGTTATTTTTGAGAACTGATATGAGCGTTCTTTACTTAGATACTCTTGAGCTAATTACATATGCCTATTTAATTGTATTTAATTAATGTAATTTATTTAATTGTAGTGTATGGTTAGGTCTTAGTGTAACTCAGGTTAGGTTTTATTTTACAGGTAAATTTGTATTTATTTTAACTAGGTATCTAGTAAATAGTTAATAACTATTTACTAACTAGTCTACCTAGTTAAAATAAATACAAACTTGCCTGTAAAATAAAAGTAAACCCTAAGCTAGATACAATGTAACTATTAGTTATATTGTAGCTAGCTTAGGGTTTATTTTACAGGTAAGTATTTAGTTTTAAATAGGAATTATTTAGGTAATAATAGTAATTTTTATTTAGATTTATTTTAATTATATTAAAGTTAGTGGGTGTTAGGGTTAGGTTTAGGGGTTAATAACTTTAGTATAGTGGCGGTGATTTTGGGGGCAGCAGATTAGGGGTTAATAACAGTAATGTAGGCTGCGACGATGTTAGGGACAGCAGATTAGGGGTTAATAATATTTAACTAGTGATTACGATGCAGGAGTGCGGCAGTTTAGGGGTTAATATGTTTATTATAGTGGCGGCGAAGTCCAGAGCAGCAGATTAGGGGTTAATAATTTTATTTTAGTGTTTGCAATGCTGGAGGGCCTTGGTTTAGGGGTTAATAGGTAGTTTATGGGTGTTGGTGTACTTTTTAGCACTTTAGTTATGAGTTTTATATTACGGCTTTGTAACATAAAAGCCATAACTACTGACTTTCAGTTTATGGTATGGATCTTGACGGTATAGGCTGTACCGCTCACTTTTTGGCCAGACAGGCAAACTCATAATACCTGCGCTATGGAAGTCCCATTGAAAAAGGACTTTTTGAAAGCTGCGGTAGTTACGTTGCGTTACGGCCAAAAAAGTGTGCGGTACAGATATACCTGCAAGACTCGTAATACCAGCGGTAGTGAAAAAGAGCCATAACGATGCGTTTTCACTAATAACGCAAAACTCTTAATCTAGCCGATAGTGTTGCCTCTGCATTACCAGAGTAGGGCCATTGTCTCTCTTTAGTGACATAACCAAGTTTGCGGATGTCTGATCTAGAACCACTATTGTCTAAAATTCGCAATTAATTTAGTATGAGTATAAACTAAAATCTCTATCATGGAAATGGATGTTTTAGTTATTAACTACATTTGCAAGCCTCACAATAATTAAAAAAACAAAACTGAACAACGCAATATAATCTTTTTTCTCAGTACTTAGTATATTAATTAATAGTTTTAGTCTTGATATGTATTCATAGTTAAAAAAGTAACTGGCTCCAGCATTCACGCACATAATTTAGGTAAACAATATCAAATTCCATTATTATCTTGAAAATAATTTATTATGTTTGTGTGATCTATTATATATGCAGAGAAAAATGAAATAAATGTATGTAAACTTCTGACTCCACAACAAACACAAAAATGTAGACAGAGCTTCCTAAAAAGGATGACTTGAGGGAAAAAATAAAGAAGTATTAATAAAGTATGAAGGAAGTAAAACTGTTTTATTAGTATATATAATATATATATATATATATATATATATATATTTATACACACACACACACATATATATATATATATATATAACATCTTCTTTATGAAAATGCATCAAGATATTTCTAGATATACTTTACCACAGGGCAACTCTATTCACAAGATTTCATTTGGAAGCAGCCGCATATTTCAATCACTTCCACGCTCTGACAGAAAATCTTTTTTATAGTATCTCAAAAGTAGATCACTCTTTATTTGTTCAAACACTGAGTCAATTCTGATTTTATCAGAGTACCTCTTTTCTCTTTATACCAAGATGTTTTTTTTTTTTTCTTTTTAATTCTGGATGCTTGCTTTGTTGTATGCTTTTTTCGTGTGCTTCTGTAAAATATTTTAATTTAAAAAAGACAAAAGATTTTTGAAGCCAGATGAAGATGGCCACCAAATACTTTTAATGTCCTATTTAAAACACATTTTCTTTGTACAACATTTTTTATGTATTTTTGTTTGACGTGTGGTATTTTAGTAGTGATTGACAATCACTATAATCAGAAAAAAAAGTTGTTTTTTTAACTTGTTAAGCGACATAACTGTGAGGCTAAAATGGTCTGTTGCTCTGGGTTCAGTGCAATAAAATAACGTCCAGGATGTCCAAATATCATTGGCCTTTCCATGAAGGTCAATGAAGCAGTTAGTTGACACCACTCATGCACAAGCTACGTAAGGCATTTAGAAGCCTTTTGCATTACCAATAAGACACTGATATTTCCAAGATGGTGCATGCTGATGCAGTGATTAAAACCAACAGATAAATAAAAGGCAGCTTATCAGCAACATTGCTAAGTATCACTTGCTATCTACATATATAAAGTGGTGAAATATGTGCTTAAAAATTATCTGTGCTACCTTTTGTCAAAATAGGGTAAATGACAGACTTGTGTGTTGCCAGTACTAACTGAAAAAACAGCTGTGTGTATTATCTGCAGCTAATCAGGTCAAATATTCACTGCTCCGTGTTTTAAAAGCAGTTCAGTGAGGATAAATATATATTTAATACTGGATATTAGTTGTAAAGTTAAAGTTCTATACATAGACATTAACCCCTCCATTGCTGAGCCATTTCACACCCCAATGCTAGAGCTGTTTTTAGTAATTTGTCACTCATTGCATTTACATATCAATTTCAAAAAAAATTTCTCTGAGGTACCCACGCAGATCATACCTACTTTTTTTAGAGGACCAAGCATTTTTATACATTACCAAGTTTGTTCAAATATACTATAATATACCGTAAGAAAAAAAAGAGGTTATTTTCCATGTTTATGCTATATACAAGCACAGCAGTCAATATTTCCTAAATATTTCATTTACACGTTTTAGGGTCTGATATTTAGCATCAGTTCATCTTTAAAAAAACACCAAAATTTAGAACGTTATACCTATACTGTTAATTAAAAAATAATAAAAAAGAAAAATATTTAAATTTAATAATGGAAAAGCAGAAGATAAAATACCTAGCCATACAAATATTGGAAATGTTTTGAAAATTACACAAAATTCAGATTTTTCTCGAAGGGGTGGCTTAACCAATTTTGACAATGCATATTCCAGCCTCAACAAAAATATAATAAAATATATAACAAACATTAAAAAATTGCACCAAAATTATAGAATTTCACAAACTATCTTCTATTTTTACATTCACCCAGTTCTCCTGTTTTTATTTAAATATTATTTAAAAAAAAAAAATTCTCTGCAAAACATGGATCCATGACCTCTAAGAGTTTCAACACAACACAATTATGCTGCAATTTTATCATTCTTCCTATGATGATCACTTGTTATAGGCACAGATCTAAGGACATGAAACCCTATGTTTGAATAGTTGGACATTCAAATGATAGATATGGTTAAATATTTTTATGGTTAAAGTATAATAAAGGCCTCTTAAAATATCTATAACCCTCAAAATAGTACCAGTGCTGTTTGGTGTTTCTTCTTTTTATGTAAATTACATTGCAGCTGGAAAGACACTGGACCACACATTAAAAAGAGCAGAATTTCAAATAAAAGTAATCTAGTTTATCTGTGTTTTGTGATGGGCAACATAGGAGATATCCCACACTCCTGATGTTTGTCCTTATGCCTATGACTATGTTAGATGATCACTGTTGCCATGATGATCTGATAATAGGGATGTGATCATTTTTAATGTATATTTTGAGGTGTAAGGCTTCCTTTTAAAGCCCACACCACTGAGAACAATTCATTGGGGAAGATTTATTAAGATGAATTTGCAGCTTTTGAGACTTTGCGCTGTAGGCACTTGAGCAAGCCTGCAACCTCATATTTAAGAAACAGAATCACCTTTTTTTGTATTTCCATTACATCCCGAAACAAGGTGCACTCTTCCATCTCCACCTCCATTCACCTACTCTGCCACTGTCTGCATCTTCTCCTCTGCCACTGAAAATTATCTGTGTTCCTTATTTTTTTCCTCACGCCCCACTAGCTGCCCACTTGACTCTATCCCTTCACATCTAATAACTTCTCTGTCTTCCATTCTCACTCCAGCTCTTACTTACATATTCAACCCATCCCTTTCTACCGGTTTATTCCCATCTTCTTTCAAACCCTGCAAAGGTCACCCCATCCTCAAAAAAACCCTCCCTCGAGGAACCGCCCTTATATCACTGCTTCCACTAACTTTCTGGAAAAACTAGTTTTTGAACACTTAACCCGCTTCCTGTCCTCCAACTCCTTGCTTGAGCCCCTGCAATATGGCTTCCATCCCCATCACTCAACTGAGATTGCTTTCACCAAGGTTATTAACTATCTAATTTCTGCTAAAAATAGTGCCCACTATTCTATACTTATCTTACTTCACCTCTTAGCTGCCTTCAACACCATTGACCACCCCCTCCTCTTACAGACTCTCAGCTCTATTGGCCTCTGTGACACTGCCCTCTCTTGTCTTTCTAACACTTTTTCTGTCTCATTTGCTGGTGAGTCCTCGTCTGTCTGTTGGAGTACCTAAAAACTCTGTCCTGGGTCCTCTACTCATCTCAATACTTCTTAACTGGTTAAACTTATCAACAACTATGGCTTCAAATTTCACCACTATGCTGATGATACCCAGATCTACCTCTCCACACCTGCTCTCACTTTCTGTCCTATCTCATGTTAGCGACTGGTTATCTGGTATTTCTTCCTGGCTGACCTCTTACCACCTAAAGATTTACATGTCCAAGTCTGAGCTTCTTCTAATCCCCCCCTCTAGCTCTACTCCTATTTCAGACTTTTCTACCACTGCTGGCAGTACTACTATTTCCCTATCACCCCAAGTTTGTTGCCTCAGAGTTTTACTTGACTTCAATCTGTCCTTCATCCCCCACATCCAATTGCTCTTTTCATCCTTCTGCAACCACCTTTGCAAATCTCCAAACTGTGTCAGTTTCTCAGTGCTTACACCACTAAGCAACTAATCCACTCCCTGGTAATTTCCCGACTAGACTATTGTTATAACCTACTAACTGGCCTTCTTCTCTCCCGCCACTCCCCTTTTGATACATCCTAAATGCCTCTGCCAGGCTAATCTACCTTTCTTGCCGCTCTGTATCTGCTGCCCCTCTCTGTGAGTCCCTTCACTAGCTCCCCCTTCACAGCAGAATTAAATTAAAAATTCTCACCCTGAACTACAAAGCCCTTACCAATGCTAACCCCTTACCTGTTCTCACTAAAAACAAATATGTTCCAGCCCATCCCCTAAGGTCCAACAATGAGCTACTAATTGCATCTTCTACCATCACCTTTTACTATGCAAGACTGCAGGACTATTCTCATGTGGCACAAACCCACTGGAATGCTCTTCCTCTCTCTGTCTGACTTTTCCCTAATCTGTCCTCCTTTAAATGCTCCCTAATTATATTTTTGTCCAAGGAAGCCTACCACCCAACTCAGTAAGAAATCAAATCCACTTACCTAATAATTGCCCTGCACTAACATCATTCTCACCCTTGCAGTTCCCACTTCCTGTTTCTCACCCTCCTACCCATATATATTGTAAGTTCCCATGGGTATAGGGCATCCAATTCCTCCTGTATTTTATACAATTTGTCCTGGTCTCTTAAAATCTTTGGACTTTTATATTTTGAACCCAAGGACAATGCTGCAGAATTTGTTGGTGCTTTATAAATAAAGTATAATAATAATAATAATAATAATACCAAGTGTGGAACCATATAAGTTTAATCACAAAATTTGCAAAGCAATAACTCACACATTCTTGTTTTCTATGCATTTTATTAGGCAATTACACCTTGTAATCTGAGTATATAATTAAACTTGCTAAAAGACAATGAACAGAAACCGACGATTAAATACAAATATAGAAAACTTTTAAATCTGTGAGGAATTATGGGTAATATATTGAGTTAATAAAGTTTTTCACTAATACTTTTTAGTGTGGAAGAAAATTAAAGTATTTTATTAACCTATTTATATAATACATTGTTTTTACTGATATATTTTACTTATTTATCTAGTATATGTGACTTTCAGTTATACTTTTAAACTATTCAGAAAATGCAATAAATGCAGAATAAATACATGTTTTCCAGTGTTTAATCAAATAATGCCAGAATTAAAAAGTATCACATTGTATTGTGCAGTGCTTATCTATTGACAGAGGTCATTTTAGTGTAGATGTGTGCAACTTTTCAGCACTGAGAGGGAGGATTTGTATGCAAGAGAGACCATAATACATTTCCTGATTTCTCTATACGTCATCAATAAAACCCATTTTCAGGACATCAGTCAGGCTCCAACAACAAAAAGTTACTGTTCTGTTATATTCAGCTTTTTTTTTTCTAATAACAGCACTTCACAACCAGAAGTGAAATGAAAGTTAAAGGGAATAAAAATAATGTGCCGAGAAGATTAGTAGTAATTACATAACATTTTACGACACAGACTTAAAAAAATTACATTAAAAAAGGAACATTAAGATCATTTTTACATATACGTAAAAAATAATTACTGTAGTACAAAAGATCTGCCTACAAAATAATGTCCACTGTCCAATTTGTCATTAAAGTTGCAGAAGAATATTATATAGCAGTTAGGGGGGTGCTATGATTTTCAACCATTTTACTGAACCAATCTTAAAAGAGTTATTTGAATTATAAAATTATTGATAATCAAAGGGAAACACATGAAAAATAAATACAAAATAGAAAAATATATTAGATAAAAGGATATCACAGGACTGTCAGGTAATTTTTAACATGATTGTTAACCAGAACTTAATAGAAGCAAAACATTTGTGGCCAAAGCATAAGTCAAGCAAGACATAATTAGTTTAATATTAACAATGACTAAAACTTTTTAGTGCAAGTTATTTTACTTAAACCTTTAAGGACTGGGAATTACAGCGAAAAATTTGCCCAAAATACCGGAGAATTTTTTGCATTTTGCTATTACTTTAGAAAGAAATAGAGCCTTGATTTTTTTTATTTACCTACCAAAACCATATATTTTTTAGTAGACAACCCAACGTATTGATCTAGGCTCATTTTGGTATATTTCATGCCACTGTTTCGCTACCAAATGCAATCATATTAAAAAAAATTGTTAACTTTTTCACAAACTTTGGGTTTTCCCACAGAAATTATTTACATACCGCTTGTGTAGTCATAGCACAAATAGTTGTAAAATCTTTTCTGAGATCCCCTTTGTTTAGAAACAGCAAAAAACCATGACTGTGCCATTGTTTTTTGATAATTAGAAGGCCACTAATTGCAGCTGTCTACCACAATTCTGAAATTATAAATTAAACAAAGAAGAGCGCCTCATGGTGCAGAAAAAGACTTTCTGATGGATATTTAAAAAAAAGCTGTATAGGAGGGTACTCACAAAAGTGGAGTAGTATATATAAGTGCTGATATTGCAGGCTGGATCTCTCAGTCTGCAGCTGACTGTCTCTCAGGGATATCAATGGCAAATCAGATGTTTGATATAGAACATAAAGCACAGAGAAAAAACCCAATAGTGCAGCACCATTTTGATACCAAAGGGATGTTGTAAAATGAGTGCATATATTACTCACATTTAGTAGAGCACTAAGAAATAGCACTGAATATTGCAGACTGGATGTCAAAGTCACCAGCTGACTATAATACTTTGGTCTCCCAGGAGGAATAATGATGAGTTCAGGAATCCAAAGACAGTTTCAGGAAAGGAATAAAGTAGTACAAGGCAATTACTACTAAAACAATTTAATTCCTAAAACAATAAAATCAACAACGCAACGCATTTCTCAGCTAAAAGTGGCTGTTTCATCAGGCAATATACCGAAATGCCTGATGAAACAGCCACTTTTAGCTGAGAAACTAAATGTAAATTATATCATAAATAGCGTTCTCTTTTATAAACTTTTCATTGTTTCCGACAGAAAGTTTAAAATTCTTTTTCCTCCTCAATTCTGAAATTCCCTGCAGTGAAGGGGTTTATTAGTAATCTGGTAAGAGTAATAGTTTTATAATATAGTTATTACACTCTTCAACTGATGCTTTCCAAATTCTTAATCCTTTCCAAACAGTTCTGCCACACACACACACACAGATTCCTCATTTCCATCATATGAAGATTTAGGACTTTTGTTTGAGCTCTCTAACCTCATGGTTTCCACGATCTTAGGCACTGGAAGCTGTCTGCTAGTAATTAAAGGGACATTAAATCCAACAAAAATTATTCAGATAGAGAATACAATTTTAAACACAATTTCAATTTACTTCTATTATCTAATTTTCTTCATTCTTTAGATATCCTTTGTTTGAGAAATAGCAATGCACATGGGTGAGTCAATCACACAAGGCATTTATGTGCAGCAACCAATCAGAAGCTGCTGAGCCTATCTTGATATGCTTTTTGGCAAACGATATCAAGAGAATGAACTAAATTAGATAATAGAAGTAAATTAGAAAGTTGTTTTAAATGTTCTTTCTAAATTATGAAAGAAAAAAAATTGGGTTTAATGTCTTTAAGTTTACATACATTTCGCTATGAATTGTCTTAATAAAAATATTGTTTCTGTAGTGTAGTGGCCCCCCTTTCCTTCCCCACCTCCCCTGTCCAAGCGATCTCATGGTAGGGGCCCCTCTCATAATACACTCCGTAGTGAAGTAGATACCTCCTAGTAAAAATGCTTTGAGGCAAATGATAAAACGTGTTATTTATATGCAATTGAATATGCTCCAAAAATTGATCATTGGGAAAACTTATGGTCAGGTTACAAGTGAAGCTATATATTTTTTTTTTTTTTACTTGAGCACTAACTGCTCTAAGCACAGGAGGATTAGTGCATGTATTAAAAGTTTAAAGTAAAAAGCGCAAGAGCAAAAGACCCAGGTGAGTTAACTTCGGCACTTTGGATATAGCGCGCTAAAGAAAGCCATTTCTGTTTATTGTTAGTGTGCTTACCTGACTGAGCTAGATAAACTGCGCCAAAGCCAAAGGTGCACTAGGAATACTTTAAATTCCTATCTTCTTCACTGGGGGCCAATGATTTAAAAACAATCTTTACTAGTTTAGTGTTCAAGACAAGAGTTCTTGCTTTATATATTGCAGTGGGAGCATTGCTAGGGTTGGTAGGGATCGTGCCTTTGGTGGGGAAAGAAACAGTTTTAATTTAAACTAGGCTTGTGCATTTGTTTTGTTATGAATGTGAATATACGAATGAATGTACCAACTAATTTAAAGTAAACAAAGAAAAACTAACAAAAATTGTAGTATTAATTTGTTTCCTTTAAATTATTTTTAAGGTTTAAATACTTACCTCTAGCATGCTGGAGAGACATGCAAATTCCAACCCTTATTTACAGAGCCATGGGCCATGCTAATAGGAAGCTTAGCATACAGATCCAAGAGACTGCATTAAAGAAGAAAGTCCCTAGGCGTAGTCTCTAGGATCTGGGGCTCTGAGCAGAAGGGTCGCAATTGTGATTTTGTAATATCAGAGCATTGAAAATGGCTCGTGAAAAGACGATTGTGCTAGCACAAAACCGGTTCTGCCTCACTTGTAATCTAGACCTTTTGTTTCTTGCACAGTTAAAATTTATATTGACGTGAGGGCATTGCTGGTACTGGTAGGGCTCTTGCCTTTGGGCGAGATGACAAGTGGTGATTACTATATATATATATATATATATATATATATATATATATGTATTCGAAAAGGTGGATACAGCGCCTATATGTCCAGTATACTGTAGAGGTATGTAAGGCGTATATATTATAACAAAAAGGAGAAAAGTAAAAAGTACATCAATGTAAAGTATACAATACTAAAAGAAAATAAAAATTAAACAATATTAAATATTATAATAAAAAATATATATAAACATACAACAAATAAATAATGAATGAGAGTCCAGCTAAAGATAGCATATAAAATATATGAACTTAAAAATAGTGTTCATAGAGGTCCTGGAGATGATATAATACTACCCTTACCAGATATTACCTCAATCGAAATGAGGTAAGTATGCCGCACTGGGGGTAGATATAGATGATTGGATTTCCTCCTTGTTATCCTTCAGCTACTCTTAACTGCTTGTTGGAAACTCTTCCAACAAGCAGTTAAGAGTAGCTGAAGGATAACGATCATTGAGCTTTGCTGAGCTGATAAAATTGAGAGCCCACGGCCGCCCTAATAGGAGGTAAAGCACGGTGGATCCCAGTGCTTACGCTAAAGGAGAAGGGTCGGAATTAGAGCAGCATCCCAGCGCACTATAGGTATCTCTATGCTGGAGAAAGTCAATACCAGAACAGAAAGAGCACTCCAAGAGGCCAACCATCAACCCATAGGAAGTACAAGGGATCAACTCACCTTCAGAAACTTATCCCTGCATACTCCAAGAGGTTAACGAACATCACAAGAGGCACCATAGCAGAATACAAGGAGGAAATCCAATCATCTATATCTACCCCCAGTGCGGCATACTTACCTCATTTCGATTGAGGTAATATCTGGTAAGGGTAGTATATACCTACTATAACCTACATAATTACTACATCTGGAGATTTATTACGAATTATATCATCTCCAGGACCTCTATGAACACTATTTTTAAGTTCATATATTTTATATGCTATCTTTAGCTGGACTCTCATTCATTATTTATTTGTTGTATGTTTATATATATTTTTTATTATAATATTTAATATTGTTTAATTTTTATTTTCTTTTAGTATTGTATACTTTACATTGATGTACTTTTTACTTTTCTCCTTTTTGTTATAATATATACGCCTTACATACCTCTACAGTATACTGGACATATAGGCGCTGTATCCACCTTTTCGAATACATATTTACTCTTACTGTCTAGGGCTTTACAACCCTCCCAGTATTTGTCTTATATAGCAGCCATTATCTCCTATAACCTTTCTGACCAGCGCCCACTACAGAGTAACACTTGTGTCAACTCAGGTTTCTGAGGAGACACATTTTACTTAATCCTACATATATATATATATATATATAACATAATTTATGTAAGAATTTACCTGATAAATTCATTTCTTTCATATTGGCAAGAGTCCATGAGCTAGTGACGTATGGGATATACATTCCTACCAGGAGGGGCAAGGTTTCCCAAAACTCAAAATGCCTATAAATACACCCCCTACCACACCCACAATTCAGTTTAACAAATAGCCAAGAAGTGGGGTGATAAGAAGGAGTGAAAGCATCAACAAGGAATTGGAATAATTGTGCTTTATACAAAAAAAATCATAACCACCACAAAAAGGGTGGGCCTCATGGACTCTTGCCAATATGAAAGAAATGAATTAATCAGGTAAATTCTTACATAAATTATGTTTTCTTTCATGTAATTGGCAAGAGTCCATGAGCTAGTGACGTATGGGATAGCAAATACCCAAGATGTGGAACTCCACGCAAGAATCACTAGAGAGGGAGGGATAAAAATAAAGACAGCCAATTCCACTGAAAAAGAATCCACAACCCAAATCAAATCTTTAAAATGAAAAAAACTGAAATTATAAGCAGAAGAATCAAACTGAAACAGCTGCCTGAAGTACTTTTCTACCAAAAACTGCTTCTGAAGAAGAGAAAACATCAAAATGGTAGAATTTAGTAAAAGTATGCAAAGAAGACCAAGTTGCTGCTTTGCAAATCTGATCAACAGAAGCTTCATTCTTAAAAGCCCAGGAAGTAGAAACTGACCTAGTAGAATGAGCTGTAATCCTCTGAGGCGGGGATTTACCCGACTCCAAATAAGCATGATGAATCAAAAGCTTTAACCAAGACGCCAAAGAAATGGCAGAAGCCTTCTGACCTTTCCTAGAACCAGAAAAGATAACAAATAGACTAGAAGTCTTTCTGAAATCTTTAGTAGCTTCAACATAATATTTCAAAACTCTTACCACATCCAAAGAATGTAAAGATCTTTCCAAAGAATTCTTAGGATTAGGACACAACAAAGGGACAACAATTTTTCTACTAATGTTGTTGGAATTCACAACTTTAGGTAAAAATTTAAATGAAGTCCACAAAACCGCCTTATCCTGATGAAAAATCAGAAAAGGATACTCACAAGAAAGAGCAGATAATTCAGAAACTCTTCTAGCAGAAGAGATGGCCAAAAGGAACAATACTTTCCAAGAAAGTAATTTAATGTCCAAAGAATGCATAGGCTCAAACGGAGGCACCTGTAAAGCCCTCAAAACCAAATTAAGAATCCAAGGAGGAAAAATTGGCTTAATGACAGCTTTGATACGAACCAAAGCCTGTACAAAACAATGAATATCAGGAAGATTAGCATTTTTTCTGTGAAACAGAACAGAAAGAGCAGAGATCTGTCCTTTCAAGGAACTTGCAGACAAACACTTATCCAAACCATCCTGAAGAAACTGTAAAGTTCTTGGAATTTTAAAAGAATGCCAAGAAAATTTATGAGAAGAACACCATGAAAAGTCTTCCAAACTCGGTAATAAATATTTCTAGACACAGATTTGCGAGCCTGCAACATAGTATTAATCACTGAGTCAGAGAAACCTCTATGACTAAGCACTAGGCGTTCAATCTCCATACCTTCAAATTTAATGATTTGAGATCCTGATGGAAAAATGGACCTTGAGATAGAAGGTCTGGCCTTGACGGAAGTGGACAAGGTTGGCAACTGGACATCCGAACAAGATCCGCATACCAAAACCTGTGTGGTCGGGGCGTGTCTCTAGGCAGCACCTTGAATGGCAGCAATATCGGTTGCTCCAAGGGATTCACGGATAACCTGCCTTTTATCAGTGGCCAGGAAGGTCATCCAACTCTCACACCTAGTTATTAATAATCTACAGACCATCCTGAGTTGGGTGATACTAAACTCTTGGTATTATAACCCTTGGAAATCGATCTGGAGTGTTGGGGCCTAAGGCAGTTACCTCAGTAAAGGCTCTCAACACCCCCCCCGGTATCTTGTAAGCCGGGTATGCAGTGCAAAGCCACTGACACTCTTTGCATATAAAGGGAGAGCAACTTGTGATATAACTCCGGACAGCAGAACTGCATCTGCCTCCAGAGTCAAGGGAATCTTCTATATACTTTTAAAACGCTACCCTCTCAATATGGCGCTTGATTCTAAACGGATCATACGGGAAGTCGCAGCCATGCTTAATTCTCACTACAATGAACTGTGTGCAATCATCACCGAGGAATATGCCTCTCTAAAAGAATCCTGTGTAAGGGCTATGGGAGAGCCGCGGGCCTCAAGGAAACTGCATGCCGAGTGCCAACTCCAAACACCCTTGGTGACTATGACTGACAATGACATACAACCTTTGCTCTCTTGCGAAGGCTTTTCACCTAGTGTCCCCGTCACTCCGGATAAGCAGCTTGACGAACTGAGGGAGCATCTGGCCAGCCCGGAGCGGAGACCCACTTTCATAGATTGCTCCGAACAGAAGGAGGAGATTGCTGCAGCAAGAGGTTTGATGCCGGCGCAAAAGCGGAAAATCAGCAATAGCCTAGACCTAAAGCTGTTCCTGCAGATCTCACTCACAAAGGTACCTGCTCATTACGATTGGGATCTGAGTCTTGTGGGTACGATTCACCAGCCCTTCGTTGTCCCTCCAGAGGATCCAGCTGAGACCTGTGGGTCCTCATCAGAGGAGATAGATTCGACCGGAGAGGTGCCGCTTCTTCTTTCCAGCAGCCGTTGCCAGCGGGGTAAAACCGGAGTAGGTTGAATGTACTCTTGAGCCATTGTCGTATAGCAGATTAAGTAAGGACATTCCCGGTAGAGGTACAGATCCATATATCTGCTTAGCGACATATTACCTGCCGCTAGTTGGAGAACTGATTTGCTGAGGTCAATGAACATTGAGGGTATGACACAGTCATGGTTAGATCTGAGACCACTATAAGGACCTGAACGTTTAGCTCAAGTTAATATGATCAGAGCGCTGCTAGCAACTTGTCTTTAGTTTACTCTGGGCCATAGCACACAGATCATATACTAGGCTATCACTGTAAATGAAGCCTCCAACTATGTTGACATTATTATATTGGTTCATGGGGGTTAATGCTTTTATTTGCTGTGATACCCCTAACTACTGCCATGAAGCTTCACGCTCCAGATAGAACTTAAGTAGTCTACTTTAGTGCCTGTAGCCAGGTATACACGGACTAGGTTTGCCAGCTTCACATGTCTCAACCACGGACGTTGAAGGCACTTGGATTACTCATAAATCACATACGGACTATAGCATGTTTTTTTTTCTTTTGCCTTGGATGTTTGTGTGCAGTCTATGTCTCTCTGCTGGGGGTATGAGGGGTGTACATTTTAAGCCTATCAGTTTTTACATATATTCTCTTTGAGGTGACATCAACTTACGACTGTTCTCATATCAATACTGGCCACATTCCTATTTGCCATTTAAATGTTAAGGGACTAATATAGTAGTGCCAATTAGACTGCCTTGTGTTACCTCTTTCCTGTTCACTCTGACTTCTAGCCTCCAGGTTCACCCCTCCCTGGTTATATTTACCTACTTATGAAAAGGCAGCGCTTCTGCATCTCAGATCACATGTTTAGTCTTTTCTTACCCCTTTTTTATTTATTTTTTATTTTTCTTATTTAACCATATAGTTTGAGGGGGTAACCCCCCTAGCATGTTATAACTCCCTATAGTTAGCAATACTGGATCCCTCCTATAGAAAAAGGTATGCTCTCCCCCCACTTTGTTTATGCTCAAAAACTACAATGTTTTACAAGTCAATGGTCCATGAGTGGCCATTTGAGTCATCAGGCTTCCTCCTCTATAATAGTTAAATTTAACAGGGACCATGAGTGTACCCTTGTGTGGATGGAGGAAACTATATGTTATAATGAGGTTTTATTATTAACATGCTTATAAATATCAATACTATTCATTTCCACTGTCCAGATACCCAAATATTGTACTAATCAATGATTTGTTATTATCTGCGCATGTTGTCCACGATTATATTATTGTAAACTGTTATTTCCTCAATAAAAAATAAATTTAAAAAAAAAAAAAAACCTGTGTGGCCATGCTGGAGCCACCAGCAGTACAAATGAACGCTCCATTATGATTTTGGAAATCACTCTTGGAAGAAGAACTAGAGGCGGAAAGACATAAGCAGGTTGATAATTCCAAGGAAGTGACAACGCATCCACTGCTTCCACCTGAGGATCCCTGGACCTGGACAGATACCTGGGAAGTTTCCTGTTTAGATGAGAAGCCATTAGATCTACTTCTGAAAGCCCCCACATCTGAACAATCTGAAGAAACACATCTGGGTGAAGAGACCATTCTCCCAGATGTAAAGTCTGGTGACTGAGATAATCCGCTTCCCAATTGTCTATACCTGGGATATGGACTGCAGAGATTAGACAGGAGCTGGATTCCGCCCATGCAAGTATCCGAGATGCTTCTTTCATAGCTTGAGGACTGTGAGCCCCACCTTGATGAATGACATATGCCACAGTTGTGACATAGTCTGTCTGAAAACAAATAAATGGTTCTCTCTTCAGGAGAGACCAAAACTGAAGAGCTCTGAAAATCACACGGAGTTCCAAAATATTGATTGGTAATCTTGCCTCTTGAGATTTCCAAACCCCCTGCACTGTCAGAGATCCCCAAACAGCTCCCCAACCTGAAAGACTTGCATCTGTTGTAACTTGCATCTGTTGGACGAACAAAAGAGGCCCCCAGAACTAAATGATGGTGATCTAACCAAGCTGGTTACAGCTGAAACCAATTCTGTTAGAGACAAAGTCATGGATACTGAATCTATTTGGAATCCTAAAAAGGTTACCCATGTCTGAGGAATCAAGGAACTTTTTAGTAAATTGATCCTACAACCATGACTTTGAAGAAACAACACTAGTTGATTCGTGTGAGATTCTGCAGAATGTAAAGACTGAGCAAGTACCAAGATATCGTCCAAATAAGGAAACACTGCAATACCCCGCTCTCTGATTACAGAGAGTAGGGCACCGAGAACCTTTGAAAAGATCCTTGGAGCTGTTGCTAGGCCAAAAGGAAGAGCAACAAATTGGTAATGCTTGTCTAGAAAAGAGAATCTCAGGAACTGAAAGTGATCTGGATGAATCAGAATATGAAGATATGCATCCTGTAAGTCTATTGTGGACATATAATGCCCTTGCTGAACAAAAGGCAGAATAGTCCTTATAGTCACCATTTTGAAAATTGGTATTCTTATAACGATTCAAAAATTTTAGATACAGAACTGGTCTGAAAGAAGTTCTCTTTGGAACAATGAACAGATTTGAATAAAACCCCAGACCCCGTTCTGGAAAGGGAACTGGCACAATTACCCTGGATAACTCCAGGTCTGAAACACACTTCAGGAAAGCCTGCGGCTTTACTGGGTTCACTGGAATGTGTGAGAGAAAGAAACTTCTCACAGGCGGTCTTACCTTGAAACCTTTTCTGTACCCTTGAGAAACAATGTTCTGGATCCAATGATTTTGGATTGAATTGATCCACACAACTTTGAAAAATCTTAGTCTGCCCCCTACCAGCTGCACTGGAATGAAGGCCGCACCTTCATGCGGACATGGGGGCTGATTTTGATTTTCTAAAAGGCTAACGGCTAGATTTAGAGTTTTGTCGGTAAGGACCCGCGTAGCTAATGCTGGCTTTTTTCTGGCCGCACCATAAAAATAACTCTGGTATTGAGAGTCCACATAAAGGCTGAGTTAGGCTCCAAAAAAGGAGCATAGAGCATATTTAACGCAGCTTCAACTCTCAATACCAGAGTTGCTTACGGACGCGGCCAGCCTCAAAAACGTGCTCGTGCACGATTCCCCCATAGGAAACAATGGGGCTGTTTGAGCTGAAAAATACCTAACACCTGCAAAAAAGCCGCGTTCAGCTCCTAACGCAGCCCTATTGTTTCCTATGCGGAAAAATTTCCTACGTCTGCACCTAACACCCTAACATGTACCCCGAGTCTAAACACCCCTAACCTTACACTTATTAATCCCTATTCTGCCGCCCCCGCTATCGCTAACCCCTGTATATTATTTTTAACCCCTAATCTGCCGCTCCGTAACCCGCCGCTACTTACAATATCCCTATGTACCCCTAATCTGCTGCCCCTAACACCGCCGACCCCTATATTATATTTATTAACCCCTAATCTGTCCCTCACAACGTCGCCTCCACCTGCCTACACTTATTAACCCCTAATCTGCCGACCGGAGCTCACCGCTATTCTAATAAATGTATTAACCCCTAAAGCTAAGTCTAACCCTAACACTAACACCCCCCTAACTTAAATATAATTTAAATCTAACGAAATTAATTAACTCTTATTAAATAAATTATTCCTATTTAAAGCTAAATACTTACCTGTAAAATAAATCCTAATATAGCTGCAATATAAATTATAATTATATTATAGCTATTTTAGGATTAATATTTATTTTACAGGCAACTTTGTAATTATTTTAACCAGGTACAATAGCTATTAAATAGTTAAGAACTATTTAATAGCTAAAATAGTTAAAATAATTACAACATTACCTGTAAAATAAATCCTAACCTAAGTTACAATTAAACCTAACACTATACTATCATTAAATTAATTAAATAAAATACCTACAATTACCTACAATTAAACCTAACACTACACTATCAATACATTAATTAAATACAATACCTACAAATAACTACAATGAAATAAACTAACTAAAGTACAAAAAATAAAAAAGAACTAAGTTACAAAAAATAAAAAAATATTTACAAAAATAAGAAAAATATTACAACAATTTTAAACTAATTACACCTACTCTAAGCCCCCTAATAAAATAACAAAGACCCCCAAAACAAAAAATGCCCTACCCTATTCTAAATTACTAAAGTTCAAAGCTCTTTTACCTTACCAGCCCTGAACAGGGCCCTTTGCGGGCATGCCCGAAGAAGTTCAGCTCTTTTGCCTGTAAAAAAAAACATACAATACCCCCCCCCCCAACATTACAACCCACCACCCACATACCCCTAATCTAACCCAAACCCCCCTTAAATAAACCTAACACTAAGCCCCTGAAGATCATCCTACCTTGTCTTCACCATACCAGGTTCACCGATTGGTCCTGGCTCCAAAATCTTCATCCAACCCAAGCGGGGGATGGCGATCCATCATCCGGTGGCTGAAGAGGTCCAGAAGAGGCTCCAAAGTCTTCATCCTATCCGGGAAGAAGAGTTGATCCGGACCGGCAACCATCATCTTCCAAGCGGCATCTTCTATCTTCATCCGATGAGGACCGGCTCCATCCTGAAGACCTCCACCGCAGACCCATCTACATCCGGCGACGTCCAACTGAAGAATGACGGTTCCTTTAAGGGACGTCATCCAAGATGGCATCCCTCGAATTCCGATTGGCTGATAGGATTCTATCAGCCAATCGGAATTAAGGTAGGAATATTCTGATTGGCTGATGGAATCAGCCAATCAGAATCAAGATCAATCTGATTGGCTGATCCAATCAGCCAATCCGATTGAGCTCGCATTCTATTGGCTGATCGGAACAGCCAATAGAATGCGAGCTCAATCTGATTGGCTGATTGGATCAGCCAATCGGATTGAACTTGATTCTGATTGTATATGGTGTGTATACTTTAAGCTTACTAGCGCACTTTCTCTATCCTGAAGCTTAGGCTTCGTTTTTTTAGTACTTTTGGGAGTTATCAAAAAACTAGCAGGTACGCTCTGCACTTTTCCGGCCCAGCGTACCTGCTTTTCAATCCGCCGCCCTGGAGGTGGCGGATACCATAGGAATCAATGGGAGTCTGACCATAGCGAAAGCTCATGTTCGCTGCTGCCCGACATCCCATTGATTCCTATGGGAAACGTCTGCACCTAACACCCTAACATGTACCCCGATTCTATACACCCCTAATCTGCCCCCCTACACCGCCGCCACCTATATTAAACATGGTAACCCCTAAACCGCCGCTCCCGGAGCCCAACGCCACTCTAATAAACTTATTAACCCCTAATCCGCCTCTCCCGGACCCCGCCGCAACTATAATAATTATATTTTCCCCTAAACCGCCTCTCCCGGACCCCGTCGCCACCTACATAATACCTATTAACTCCTATCCTGCCCCCCTACACCACCGCCACCTATAATACATTTATTAACCCCTATCCTGCTACCCCTACACCGCCGCCACCTATAATAAATTTATTAACCCCTATCCTGCCCCCTACACCGCCACCAATATAATAAAATTATTAACCCCTAAACCTAAGTCTAACCCTAACATCCCCCTAACTTAAATATTAATTAAATACATCTAAATAAATATTATTCTTATTAACTAAATTAATCCTATTTAAAACTAAATACTTACCTTTAAAATAAACCCTAATATAGCTACAATCTAACTAATAATTATATTGTAGCTATTTTAGGATTTATTTTTATTTTACAGGCAAATTTCAATTTATTTTAACTAGGTACAAAAGCTATTAAATAGTTAATAACTATTTAATAGCTACCTAGTTAAAATAAAGACAAATTTACCTGTAAAATAAAAACTAACCTAAGTTACAATTACACCTAACACTACACTATCATTAAATTAATTATTCCTATTTAAAACTAAATACTTACCTGTAAAATAAACCCTAAAATACCTACAATGTAATTAATAATTACATTGTAGCTATTTTAGGATTTATATTTATTTTCCAGGTAACTTTGTATTTATTTTAACTAGGTATTATAGTTATTAAATAGTTATTAACTATTTAATAACTACCTAGCTAAGACAAAAACAAATTTACCTGTAAAATAAATCATAACCTACGTTACAATTAAACCTAACACTACACTATCATTAAATAAATTAAATTAATTAACTACAAATACCTACAATTAAATACAATTAAATAAACTAACTAAAGTACAAAAAATAAAAAAATATTAGAAGATTTTTAAGCTTATTACACCTAATCTAAGCCCCCTAATAAAATAACAAAGCCCCCCAAAATAAAAAATGCCCTACCCTATTCTAAATTACAAAAGTTAACAGCTCTATTACCAGCCCTTAAAAGGGCCTTTTGCGGGGCATGCCCCAAAGTAATCAGCTCTTTTGCGTGTAAAAAAAATACAACCCCCCCAACATTAAAACCCACCACCCACATACCCCTACTCTAACCCACCCAAACCCCCCTTAAAAAAACCTAACACTAACCCCCTGAAGATCTCCCTACCTTGAGTCATCTTCAGCCAGCCGGCCACCAATGGAACAGAAGAGGACATCCGGAGCAGCCGAAGTCATCATTCAAGGGGCGCTGAAGAGGTCTTCCATCCGATAGAAGTCTTCATCCATGCGGCGTCTTCAATCTTCATCCATCCGGAGTGGAGCCTTCTTTAAACGAGCTGACGCGGAGCCATCCTCTTCCAACGACGCCTACCCAACGAATGTATATTCCTTTAAGTGACGTCATCCAAGATGGTGTCCCTCGAATTCCGATTGGCTGATAGGATTCTATTAAGGTAGGAAAAATCTGATTGGCTGATGCAATCAGCTAATCAGACTGAGCTTGCATTCTATTGGCTGATTGGAACAGCCAATAGAATACGAGCTCAATCTGATTGGCTGATTGGATCCTATCCTGAATTTCCTCCAAAACTGCAGGTTGCCATTGAAGACCCTGATGCACATACATCTTCTTCAAATATACCTCCAGCTTCTTATCCATTGAATCCTTAAAAGAGCAACTATCCTCTATAGGGATCATAGTTCTCTTAGCCAGAAAGAAACAGCCACTTCTACTTTAGGCACCATGCGCCAAAAATCCTTAATGGGCTCAGCAATAGGAGATATCTTCTTAAAAACTGAAGAAAGGGAACACGGAATCCCTGGTTTTTCCTATTCCTGCTCAATAATCTCTGTCACACGATCTGGAACAGGAAATACTTTCGTAGAGGAAGAGACATCATAGAATCTATTAAGCTTACTAGATTTCTTAGGATTAACTACAACAGGAATGTCAGAATCATCCAAAGTACACAAAACTTCTTTTAATAAAACATGAAAGTGTTCAAGCTTAAACATAAAGCTTACTTCTTCCACCTCAGACAAAAGATTAATACTGTCATCAGAAATTTCACCCTCAGAAGGAACTGAGGTAACATCCTCCGTAGAATTATGAGGAGGATCAATCTGTATAGAAGCTGCTGAAACAAGAACTTTACAATCTATTAAGTGTTTAGTTTTCCTAAAACAGAAAAGGCAGATAAAGCTTCAGATACCGCAGAGGGATATCTGAGCAGCAAAATCTGCAGGCAAATATACCCCACCAGGAGGTTGAGAGGAACCACAGGGCACTGTGACACCATAGAGGCTTGGGATGTTTGAGGAGAGGGCTTCAGCACTGCCTGAACAACATCATCCTGAGAGACATTAGGCTCATAAGGCAATCATTTTTCTTTACATTGTAGCGTTCTAGCTAAACATGTAGTACAAAATTGCAAAGGAGAAACAATTTGCGCATCTAAACATAATAAATATTTATTAGAAACAATATCATCATTATCCATGTCCATAGCTAAGAAAAATCAGCCCCAGAAAATAAATTTAAATAAAAGGACAACTGTCACTTTAAGAGAAACGAAAAAAGCAAAAAAATTTATAAAAAAAAGCTGTTTGACAACCTCTACACCTCAGCAGTACTGAGGTGCCACTGCCTACCACAATTCCAGTAGACTTGAAGAAAACACAGAGACTGCCACACAACTGCATATACACTGAGACAGACTGCAGCAACAACACAGAGATGCCAATCCGTTGCATATAACTGAAACACAAAGATCACATGACCAGCACATCCGGTAAAGCGCAGACAAGAAAACAGGTGCGCAATTTGAAAAAGACATAGCAACAACCGTTACCACAGAAACAAACAAATATTTGCCAAAATTTTAAAATTTTACAGCACCCGGTCTAAGATGCAAATTCCAAATCACATAGTGCCTGCATACTGCCTATCGAATCCTACTCAAAGGATTCCTAAACTCTGGCTTTCTATACATAGGGCAGCAATATGTTAGGAAACAAAGTAAGCACCACCTTACAACTTCCTAACTGCTTAAAAGCCACCACTACTCTACAGCAGAGAATGACATGGACTATGACTATACCCAAATCCTTGCTTGCAGGGAAAACTATCCCCATAAAGGATCTAATTTCTTCAGACACCTAACGTCACCGCCTCCATTGACAGAGGCAAAGAGAATTACTAGGTATTATGGGAAAGGGAGTGGTATTTAACATATTTGCCGTGGTGCTCTTTGCCGCCTCCTGCTGGACAGGAGAGATATTCCCGCTAGTAATTGATGACGTTGTGGACTCACCATATCTTAGGAAAGAAAATACATTACAAAAACAGTCATAATAACACCATCTAATAAAATTATTCAAGATGCGACTGCACCTCATTGACGAGGCCCAAAGAAGGCCGAAACGATTGTCTGGGGTTGTTGTTTCTCTTGTTCAGAGAAGAATTGCCTGGTACTTCGGGGCTGGACTATCATTGGCCAGAGTCAGATTAATATGCTACAGGATATTTTTTCTCTGTGAAGTGGCACTTAAAATGAAGAGGCACAGAAGTTTTTCCAGCTTTTGTTCTGTCTCAGCTGAGTGCAACTCTCTCTATTTTTATATTTATACAAATTGCTCTTGGATCTCCCTAAGAGTAAAAGGGGAAACCAGACGTGGACTCCTTGCACACATTCCCTTAGAGAGATGCAACTGCACCTCACTGACGAGGCCCACATAAGGCCGAAAAGATCGTCTGGGGTTGTTGTTTCTCTTGTTCAGAGAAGAATTGCCTTGTATTTCGGTGCTGGACTGTCATTGGGCATGGTCAGACTAATATGCTACAGGATATTTTTTCTCTGTGAAGGGGCATAGTGTGCTAAAAGAGTATGCACCCTGAGTGGCACTGAAAATGAACAGGTATGGAAGTTTTTCCAGCTTTTGTTCTGTCTCAGCTGAGTGCAACTTTCTTTCTTTTTATATTTATGCAAATTGCCCTTGGGTCTCCCTAAGAGTAAAAGGGCAAACCAGACGTGGACTCCTTGCACACATGCCCTTAGAGAGATGCGACTGCACCTTACTGACGAGGCACACAGAAGGCCGAAACGATTGTCTGGGGTTGTTGTTTCTCTTGTGCTGGACTGTCATTGGGCAGGGTCAGTCTGATATGCTACAGGATATTTTTTCTCTGTGAAGGGGCATAGTGTGCTAAAAGAGTATGCACCCTGAGTGGCACTGAAAATGAACAGGCACAGAAGTTTTTCCAGCTTTTGTTCTGTCTAAGCTGAGTGCAACTCTCTCTCTTTTTATATATACATATATATATATATATATATATATATATATATATATATATATATATATATATATATATATATATATACATACATATATACATATGTATAGATATATATTGTACCAAAATACCATCATATATATGTAGAAATGTGTGTTTATTAATAAATAGAACATATTCTGCTGTTTGAAGAACAATGGAATGTGAAATATTCATTTATATTTCATATTGGGTTGGCACACTTAAGAATATGGGTTTGTGCACGAGTAGGAAGTTTGTTTTTTTCACCACTTTTTTTGCTCCATTGACTTCCATGGGGTAATATATTATTGCGCAAGCGATATTCTAAGCTTGGCTTTTTGTGTGCAAAAATCTTACTTCTAGCGGAGTTAGCACTCAAGCTGTTGCGTTAAATATCGCTCCACTTGTAATCTGGCCCAAAATCATGTATTTGTTAGATATTTTAACGCACAGATGTTTAGTGTATGTAGGTTCGCTTGCTGATTTTTTTTTTTCTTTCTAGAGACATTTTGCCTATAAACAATTTTATAGATACCCATAGAGCAAATACTGTATATACAGATAGTGTTTGTCCTGTATGTGACTTATTGTATGTTTTATGTTGCTTATTAATTGTATTATATTGTGCAGTCACTTCCAGTACTACTGTATATAGCAATGTATAATATTTACATCTATGCCAGTGCCTAACTGTGCATCCATACTGAGATTTCCCTGATTACATTTTTCTTTTAAAGTACTTCAATTGACACTGACATGACTTAATTAAATTACTAAAAGGTATACATTATTGGCACTAATGAGAATATATATAGCAGAACAGCATTAGTGTTAAATCCGTATTTGTATTAGTGTCGTGCATAAAGCTTATAATATAATAAAACTAACATACATCACTACAAATCTCCTAATGCAAATAAAATAATCTGTAATTTGTTAATTATCTTAATATTTGCATCTCTATAACATACCTTCAGGTAAAACTTTCAAGGATCCTATAAAAGGTACCTCATCCGCAATCAGACGCACCCCATAAGTGCCTGAATCATTGAGGTACACAGGATCAATCACCAGAGAGCAGTTACCAGCAATAAGTAGAGACTCAAACATATGAGCTCTTTCATTGGGTGTCATCATCTGCTCCGTCATGGTGGTATAAAATATCAGAAGTAGCATGGAGATGTTACTGTCCTCTGGGGTAAATTCCCATGCCACAAAGATAGATTTGAGCAGGTCAGTTGACTTGTTCATGGAAAATGAACAAGGGATCATAATCCCTGATCCAGAATGAGCAACCATCTCCGTCTTCTGCAGGGTCAAGTTTGTAATCACCAGCGCTAGAAGAAAGAAAAAAAGGGCATTTACTATGTGTGCAGGTTAACTTTGAGTGTTTGTGTATTGTGTTGGAAAAACAATCTTACTTTATTACTATTAACCCTTTGATTAGGTCAGATAAAAATACCAATATAGGGCTGACTTACAAGTGGAGCTCGGGCATTAACTTCACTAGAAGAAAGCTTTTTGCATGTGTTAGGTAGCACGCTTTTTACAAGTTTTAAAAGTAAAACGTTTTTCCACGAGTACTAACGCGATGTTTGCAAAAAGCAGAATTTCAAATTTTGCAACCGTGCTAACGTATTCCCCCATAGACTTCAATGGAGTGCAAAAAGTGGGGAAAAACTAACATGCTTACTCACAAGCAAATCCGATCGCATTTACTCAAGTGAGAATGTTTATCACATAGAAGAATATGTTCTATTTATTCTTAAATACATATTTCTTTATAGATCTGATGTTTGTTTTTGGTAACATATAAATCTATACCTATATATTTATCTATTTATCTATCAAATAAATATCTATCTGTCTATCTTTCTAGATATAGATATAAACAGATCTATATACGAATATCTATTTAAAAAACTTAGAACATATTCCCCTATGTGAAGAACATTGGAAAGTTAAATATTTACAGTAAATACGCAGTATAATACTTTATTAAATATGAAAAAGGATAGTATGTTAAAACAATAAAAATATATAGGGCAAGATTTATAACGAGGTGAATCCCCTGATTGGTTGCAAGCTCACTCATTTGAGCCTGCAACTGATACTTATGAAGCAGTGGTTTAAACTTAAAAGCCCTACTCTCACGCAATTGGTTTAGTGAGGGTAGGGTTGTGGCATTGTACATGTGTAAATATGGGGAAAGATAAATATGGGGAACATATACGCCCCACACAAATCACAGGCCTTTATAACCCCTCACACAAATTTAAATTATACAACTTTAGTTCCACTTCATTCAAATTAACCACATCAGATAAGAAAAAATATCTGCCGGACTATCCCTCAAACTCATCATGGCGAATAGCAATGCCCCCAGACTTCCTCACAAAACTGCTTACCATCTAATTTACCTTGTGCCAGGAAGAATCAAGCCTTTTGAAGTCCCATGCCGGACTGCATAATAATCTAGACTTAATCTCAGACCAGATCACAATCAAGCCCGGAAACAACTCCAACAATCTCCCAACATCTCTCTTAATACATTCAACCAAATTCTTTTGGGACATGAAAGCTAAATCATTTCCACCCTCATGAATTAGTAACATACCTGGAGGGCGGAACAGACGTGCATTTTCGACAACCTTAACGATAACTTGGTCCCACCTAACACCTCTAAATCCGAACCAGCACAACACCACTATCTTTGAACCAATGCCTAACTGGGAACCAATCTCTCTGATCAAAGCTGGCTTCCTTGCCCAATATAGGTACGAATAACCTATAAGCCATTAAGACACAGAACAAAAGAACATTAAACAACCAATTCAGGACGAACATATGACCTAAACCTCCTAGAAGCCCACTTCTAAATCTGCATAATAACATTATCCCCCAGTCCCAAAAACTAGCTTATGTTGCTGCCCCAGTTCAAAACTAATGAGAGCAAAGCAAAACCCGCAACAGATAACAACTTTAAATTGAAATTAAGACAAGAAGGACCCATCTTTTCAGAAATTACACTAGCCAAAATACAAAAGGCTCTCAACCAATTGGCAAATGACTATGGCAATTTTCTATTTCTCTTCTTACGCTCCTCCTTCTTACCCGACTCATCATTCACATCCTTCTTGATTTCGACGAAATGATCCAGTGGTAATAAGGAAATCATTTTTATGAATTCTCTCTTTCAAACCTTCTCCTTAACTTCTACGGGAAGATGCAGCCCCAATGGCCCAATAGAACAAAGGCACATTCTTCTGAATGCCTCCTCTGAAAACTTTAAGACACCCCCTCCATCCGCTCTTCTTCCAACTCCTGACCCACTGATCATCAATGAAGGCGTGGTAACCTTGTCCCCCTTGTTACCCTTGTCCCCTCTCCTGCTGCTGGAGCCTCCTGGCCATCCTGACCTCACCACCTGCCTAGAAGGAGATTGTCTCTTTGACCTGGAGCATGACCTCTGTGCATGGTACTGGCCTCCCACTCTCCAACCTGGCCCACGTTGGAGACCCTTGTTCCCACTCCCAAGCTCCCCTCACTGTACGGGAATGTGACCTCCCCCTTCTGCTCTCTATTCCTGACTTTTTGCTCCGCCTCTTGCCAGGACCCTCCCTCGGCTAAGCCAATGATCCTGCAGAAAAAGCAGTCAATAACTGGGCCAAGGCAGCCATTTCAATTACCCCGCCCACCTCTGCAGGTCCTGAAGATGCACCCTCTCCTTGATCCTCCTCTCTGGATTCGCTTTATGACTCCAGTATGTGCAAAGAGTCTCCTTCCACTTCCCTTAACTCTGAATTCACCTCCAGGACCTCTGAAGTCCTGCAGGGTGGCACTGCACAAATAAATCATATGAAGACAAATGCACATTGAATTGTGGCGATTCCTGTCCGCCTCCTCAGAGCAGGCGGACAGGGTTATGGAGCAGCGGTCTTTAGACCGCTGCTTCATAACTGCTATTTCTGGCGAGTCCAAACACAGGCCCTCAAGCTCCATTTGGAGCTTGATAAATGGGCCTCTATGCCTATGCTAAATTGTATAGAAAGATCAGAATTAATAAAACATGTTTTAATAAAAAAATAAAAAAAATCTGGGACCCAATGTGTAAACGCATATTAAAATCAACAATGCAGCTACTGGCGTGTGAGATTCATGTGTTATGTAGAATTATTGCCTTTGAGTTGTGACAAAGTAATTCACAGGAAAGAGTAATGCTCTGCAAGCAGTTGTGTTTCCTAACCAGCGATCACAAACAAATGGATAACACAGAAATATACCCTGACTGGATGACTCTGATATAAAATCAACAATATTCCAACATTACACATGTGCACATAAAATTTCAGACCTTTAGGTGCTTGCTTAGTGTTGCTTAACATACAAAAATGACCTTTAATATCACTCAATTGCCACCTTTAGGTGAAACACACTCAAAGTTATACACATTTTAATCTTTTTGCCAATTCTAAAACGTATAATGTAATTTGCTTAAAGGATTACTAACTTTAGTCTTTTTACTCAAAACAGAACCCACATTTCAGCACATACATATAATAAATAAATAACTAAACTATTTTTATTTTACTCTTTTGGTCAATTTTAAAAAGGTACTTAATGATCCAAAAAAAATGCCTTAACAACAATCAATTGCCACTAAATGTTGCATAAAGTTTATCACTGTCCATGCCTATTCTAGAAGTTTTATGAATTTTGGATTTCCACAATGCAAATAAATCATGTTAAGCACATTTTTGTTGGTTTCTTACGGCTAGATTTAGAGTTTTGTCGGTAAGGACCCGCGTAGCTAAGGCTGGCTTTTTTCTGGCCGCACCATAAAAATAACTCTGGTATTGAGAGTCCACAGAAAGGCTGCGTTAGGCTCCAAAAAAGGAGCGTAGAGCATATTTAACGCAACTGCAACTCTCGATACCAGAGTTGCTTACGGACGCGGCCAGCCTCAAAAACGTGCTCGTGCACGATTCCCCCATAGGAAACAATGGGGCTGTTTGAGCTGAAAAAAAACCTAACACCTGCAAAAAAGCCGCGTTCAGCTCCTAACGCAGCCCCATTGTTTGCTATGGGGAAACACTTCCTACGTCTGCACCTAACACTCTAACATGTACCCCGAGTCTAAACACCCCTAACCTTACACTTATTAACCCCTATTCTGCCGCCCCCGCTATTGCTGACCCCTGCATATTATTATTAACCCCTAATCTGCCGCTTCGTAAACCGTCGCTACTTACATTATCCCTATGTACCCCTAATCTGCTGCCCCTAACACCGCCGACCCCTATATTATATTTATTAACCCCTAATCTGCCCCCCTCAACGTCGCCTCCACCTGCCTACACTTATTAACCCCTAATCTGCCGAGCGGACCTGAGCGCTACTATAATAAAGTTATTAACCCCTAATCCGCCTCACTAACCCTATAATAAATAGTATTAACCCCTAATCTGCCCTCCCTAACATCGCCGACACCTAACTTCAATTATTAACCCCTAATCTGCCGACTGGAGCTCACCGCTATTCTAATAAATGTATTAACCCCTAAAGCTAAGTCTAACCCTAACACTAACACCCCCCTAAATTAAATATAATTTTAATCTAACGAAATTAATTAACTCTTATTAAATAGATTATTCCTATTTAAAGCTAAATACTTACCTGTAAAATAAATCCTAATATAGCTACAATATAAATTATAATTATATTATAGCTATTTTAGGATTAATATTTATTTTACAGGTAACTTTGTATTTATTTTAACCAGGTACAATAGCTATTAAATAGTTAAGAACTATTTAATAGCTAAAATAATTACGAAATTACCTGTAAAATAAATCCTAACCTAAGTTACAATTAAACCTAACACTATACTATCATTAAATTAATTAAATAAAATACCTACAATTACCTACAATTAAACCTAACACTACACTATCAATACATTAATTAAATACAATATCTACAAATAACTACAATGAAATAAACCAACTAAAGTACAAAAAATAAAAAAGAACTAAGTTACAAAAAATAAAAAAATATTTACAAACATAATAAAAATATTACAACAATTTTAAACTAATTACACCTACTCTAAGCCCCCTAATAAAATAACAAAGCCCCCCAAAATAAAAAAAATGCCCTACCCTATTCTAAATTACTAAAGTTCAAAGCTCTTTTACCTTACCAGCCCAGAACAGGGCCCTTTGCGGGGCATGCCCCAAGAAGTTCAGCTCTTTTGCCTGTAAAAAAAAACATACAATACCCCCCCCAACATTACAACCCACCACCCACATACCCCTAATCTAACCCAAACCCCCCTTAAATAAACCCAACACTAAGCCCCTGAAGATCATCCTACCTTGTCTTCACCATATCAGGTTCACCGATCGGTCCTGGCTCCAAAATCTTCATCCAACCCAAGCGGGGGCTGGCGATCCATCATCCGGTGGCTGAAGAGGTCCAGAAGAGGCTCCAAAGTCTTCATCCTATCCGGGAAGAAGAGTAGATCCGGACCGGCAACCATCATCTTCCAAGCGGCATCTTCTATCTTCATCCGATGAGGACCGGCTCCATCCTGAAGACCTCCACCGCGGACCCATCTTCATCCGGCGATGTCCAACTGAAGAATGACTGTTCCTTTAAATGACGTCATCCAAGATGGCGTCCCTCGAATTCCGATTGGCTGATAGAATTCTATCAGCCAATCGGAATTAAGGTAGGAATATTCTGATTGGCTGATGGAATCAGCCAATCAGAATCAAGATCAATCTGCCGCTCCGTACACCGCCGCTACCTACATTATACCTATGTACCCCTAATCTGCTGCCCCTAACACCGCCGACCCCTATATTATATGTATTGACCCCTAATCTGCCACCCCTGCTATTGCTGACCCCTGCATATTATTATTAACCCATAATCTGCCGCTCCGTACACCGCCGCTACCTACATTATACCTATGTACCCCTAATCTGCTGCCCCTAACACCGCCGACCCCTATATTATATTTATTAACCCCTAATCTGCCCCCCACAACGTCGCCTCCACCTACCTACAATAATTAACCCCTAATCTGCCGACCGGATCTCGCCGCTACTCTAATAAATGGATTAACCCCTAAAGCTAAGTCTAACCCTAACACTAACACCCCCCTAAGTTAAATATAATTTAAATCTAACGAAATAAATTAACTCTTATTATATAAATTAATCCTATTTAAAGCTAAATACTTACCTGTAAAATAAATCCTAATATAGCTACAATATAAATTATAATTATATTGTAGCTATTTTAGGATTAATACTTATTTTACAGGCAACTTTGTAATTATTTTAACCAGATACAATAGCTAAAATAGTTAAAATAATTACAAAATTACCTGTAAAATAAATCCTAACCTAAGTTACAATTAAACCTAACACTACACTATCAATAAATTAATTAAATAAAATACCTACAAATAACTACAATGAAATAAACTAACTAAAGTACAAAAAATAAAAAAGAACTAAGTTACAAAAAATAAAAAAATATTTACAAACATTAGAAAAATATTACAACAATTTTAAACTAATTACACTTACTCTAAGCCCCCTAATAAAATAACAAAGACCCCCAAAATAAAAAAATGCCCTACCCTATTCTAAATTAAAAAAAGTTCAAAGCTCTTTTACCTTACCAGCCCTGAAAAGGGCCATTTGCGGGGCATGCCCCAAATAATTCAGCTCTTTTGCCTGTAAAAAAAAAACATACAATACCCCCCCAACATTACAACCCACCACCCACATACCCCTAATCTAACCCAAACCCCCCTTAAATAAACCTAACACTAAGCCCATGAAGATCGTCCTACCTTATCTTCACCATGCCAGGTTCACCAATCACTCCAGGCTCCGAAATCTTCATCCAAGCCCAAGCGGGGGCTGGCGATCCATAATCCGGCTGAAATCTTCTATCAAGCGGCGGCTGAAGAGGTCCAGAAGAGGCTCCAAAGTCTTCATCCTATCCGGGAAGAAGAGGAGATCCGGACCGGCAACCATCTTGATCCAAGCGGCATCTTCTATCTTCATCCGATGAGGAACGGCTCCATCTTGAAGACCTCCAGTGCGGATCAATCTTCTTCTTCCGACATCCAACTGAAGAATGAAGGTTCCTTTAAGGGACGTCATCCAAGATGGCGTCCCTCGAATTCCGATTGGCTGATAGGATTCTATCAGCCAATCGGAATTAAGGTAGTAAAATTATGATTCGCTGATGGAATCAGCCAATCAGAATCAAGTTCAATCCGATTGGCTGATCCAATCAGCCAATCAGATTGAGCTTGCATTCTATTGGCTGATCCAATCAGGTTTAATTGTAACTTAGGTTAGGATTTATTTTACAGGTAATTTTGTAATTATTTTAACTAGGTAACTATTAAATAGTTATTAACTATTTAATAGCTATTGTACCTGGTTAAAATAAATACAAAGTTGCCTGTAAAATAAATATTAATCCTAAAATAGCTACAATATGATTATAATTTATATTGTAGCTATATTAGGGTTTATTTTACAGGTAAGTATTTAGCTTTAAATAGGAATAATTTATTTAATAAGAGTTAATTTATTTCGTTAGATAAAAATTATATTTAAGTTAGGGTTAGACTTAGCTTTAGGGTTTAAAAAATGTATTAGAATAGCGGTTGGCAGATTAGGGGTTAATGTTTGAAGTTAGGTGTCGGCGATGTTAGGGAGGGCAGATTAGGGGTTAATACTATTTATTATAGAGTTATTGTGGCGGGAGTGAGGCGGATTAGGGGTTAATAAATTTATTATAGTAGCGGTGCGGTTCGGTCGGCAGATTAGGGGTTAATTAGTGTAGGTAGGTGGCGGCGACGTTGGGGGCGGCAGATTAGGGGTTAATAAATATTATGTAGGTGTCGGCGGTATTAGGGGCAGCAGATTAGGGGTACATAGGGATAATGTAGGTGGCGGCGGTGTACGGAGCGGCAGATTAGGGGTTAAAAAAATTTAATAGCGTGGTGGCGATGTGGGGGGGCCTCGGTTTAGGGGTACATAGGTAGTTTATGGGTGTTAGTGTACTTTAGAGCACAGTAGTTAAGAGCTTTATAAACTGGCGTTAACTTAACTACTGACTATTTTCTGCGGCTGGAGTTTTGTCGTTAGATTTGGCTCACTTCAGCCAAGACTCTAAATACCGGCGTTAGAAAGATCCCTTGAAAAGATAGGATACGCAAATGGCGTAGGGGGATCTGTGGTATGGAAAAGTCGCGGCTGCAAAGTGAGTGTTAGACCCTTTCCTGACTGACTCCAAATACCAGCGGGCGGTAAAAACCAGTGTTAGGAGCCTCTAACGCTGGTTTTCACGGCTACCGCCCAACTCTAAATCTAGGCCTAAATTTGTACAAAGTTTTGAGACATTTTCTTGATGTATCAGAATTTTTTTGTTCATTAAGCACTTTTCACATTAATCAGATACCATAAACGGCTAGATTACAAGTGGAGCGCTATTATAAAGGGGGCAAATTTACCCGTTTATGGGCACACGTTAAATAACTAGCAAGCTCGCAGAAACACTTTGGGCAAGATTACAAGTGAGGCACAACAGACTTTACGCTAGCACTATGGCGATTTCACAATTTTTTTCCCGCTGATATAAGAAGTTGGGATAAATTGTGATTGCGCTAGTGCAATAGTATCTTCCGCTTCAATCCATACTGTAATCTAAGAGCTCTGGTAAACTGTGTTTTGAAATAAAAAAAGTTGCACAAAACACAAAAAAAAAAAAAAAAATTACAAAGTGCACTTACAACCATAAAATACACTATTAACCCCTAAACTGCCATCCCCCCATATCCCCAACCCTAAATAATACTATTAACCCCTAAACCGCCATCCCCCCACATTGAAAACACTAAACTACACAACAAAAAACTAAACCGCCATCCACCACATTGCAAACACTAAACTACACAAAAAAAAAAATAAACCACCATCCCCCACATCGCAAACACTAAATAAAATTGTTAACCCCTAAACCACCATAGCCCACAACACAAACTAACTAAATAAACTATTAATCCCTAAACCGCTACCCCCCACAACGTAAAGTAATAAACTAACATCTAAACTCCTAACCTAACGCCCCCTAACTTAATCCAAATTAAAATACCCGTAATTTAAAGTAAAACCTAAACTTACCCTTAAAAAAGTAACATTACTTTAAAAAAAAAAATTACAACAAATAAAAAACCTAACATTACCAAAAAAGAAAAAAAACCTAACATTTACACACATGAAAAATCTACCATTACGAAAAATAACAAACTAACGGCTAGATTACGAGTTGTGCATTATAAGTGAAAAAGCTTAATAACGCTGCTTTTTCACTACCACTGCTATTATGAGTCTTGTAGGTATAGCTGTACCGCACACTTTTTTGGCCGTCACGCAACGTAACTACCGCACCTTTCAAAAAGTCCTTTTTCAATGGGACTTCCACAGCGCCGGTACTACGTGTTTGCCTGGCAGGCCAAAAAGTGAGCAGTGCAGCTTATAACTACAAGATCTGTACCGCCACCTGAAAGTCAGTAGTTAATGAGTTTTACATTACAAAACTGTAGCATAAAACTCATCACTAAAGTGTTACAAAGTACACTAACACCCATAAACTACCTACTAACCCCTACACCGAGGCCCTCCCGCATCGCAAACACTAAAATAAAATTATTAACCCCTAATCTGCTGCTCCGGACATCGCCACCACTATAATAAACATATTAACCCCTAAACCACTGTACTCCCACATCGCAAACACTAGTTAAATATTAGTAACCCCTAATCTGCTGCCTCCAATGTCGTTGCCCCCTACATACACTTATTAACCCCTAATCTGCTGTCCCTAACATCACCGCAACCTATATTACTGTATTAAACCCTAATCTGCTACCCCCAAAATCGCCACCACCTAACTACACTTATTAACCCCTAATCTGCTGCCCCAATGTTGCTGCCACTATACTAAAGTTATTAACCCCTAAACCTAACCCTAAGTCTAACCCTAACCCTAACGTCACCCTAACCCTAACACCCACTAACTTTAACATAATTAAAATAATTCCAAATAAAAATGACAATAAATACCTAAATAATTCCTTTTTAAAACTAAATAAATACTTACCTGTAAAATAAAACCTAAGCTAACTACAATATAACTAATAGTTATTTTGTATCTAGCTTATGTTTTATTTTTATTTGACAGGTAAGTTTGTATTTATTTTAACTAGGTTGATTAGTTAGTAAATAGTTATTAACTATTTACTAACTGCCTAGTAAAAATAAATACAAATTTACCTGTGAAATAAAGCCTTAACTGTCTTACATTTAAACCTAACATTACACTAAAATTAAATAAATTACATTAATGAAATAAAATTAACTAAATTAAAAAAAAAAACACTAAGTTACACAACATAAAAAAGAAATGATCAAATATTTAAACTAATTACACCTAATCTAATAGCTCTATCAAAATAAAAAAGCCCCTCCAAAATAAAAAAAACCCTAGCCTAAACTAAACTGCCAATAGCCCATAAAAGGGCCTTTTGCGGGGCATTGCCCCAAAGACATCAGCTCTTTTACCTGTCAAATACAAATACAAACAACCCCCCAACAGTAAAACACACCACCCACACAACCAACCCCCAAATAAAATCCTATCTAAATAAACCTAAGCTCCCCATTGCCCTGAAAAGGGCATTTGGATGGGCATTACCCTTAAAAGGGCATTTAGCTCTTTTACATTGCCCAAACCCTAAGCTAAAAATAAAACCCACCCAATAAACCCTTAATAAAACCTAACACTAACCCATGAAGATCCACTTACAGTTTTGGAAGATCGTAAATCCATCCTCAGTCTTCATCCAAGCAGCAAGAAGTCCTTAATGAAGCCTGGAGAAGTCTTCATCCAAGCGGCAAGAAGTTGTCCTCTAGGTGGGCAGAAGTCTTCATCCAGACGACATCTTCTATCTTCATCCTTCCGACATGGAGCGGCTCCATCTTCAAGATATCCGGCATGGAGCATCCTCTTCATACTGTCCCAGCCATACACTAAAGGTTCCCTTTAAGGGACGTCATCCAAGATGATGTCCCTTGAATTCCGATTGGCTGATAGAATTCTATCAGTCAATCAGAATTAAAGGGTGAAAAATCCTATTGGCTGATGCAATCAGCCAATAGGATTGAGCTTCAATCCTATTGGCTGATCCAATCAGCCAATAGTATTGAGCTCTCATTCTATTGGCTGATTGGAACAGTCAATAGAATGCGAGCTCAATCCCATTGGGTAGTTTAGTTTTTTTTTTGTTATTTATTGTTTTAGTTTTAGGGGGTTTGGGGGGTGGGGGGGTTGTAATGTTAGGGGGTAATTTTTTTTTTATTGAAAAGAGAAGTTTGCTTTAGGGCAATGCCCTACAAAAGGCCATTTTAAGGGCTATTGATAGTTTATTTGTAGAATAGTTTTTTGTTTTTTTTTGTTGTTTTTTTAGTGGTATTAGAATAGAATTTTTGGTAATTTAATTTGTTTTTACTTGTAAGTGTATGTTTTGTTATTTTTTTGTAGGTTTTCTTATTTTTTTAATGTAGCTTTTCTATTTTTAAGTAATGGTAGGTTTCCTTTTATGGTAAGTTAAGGTTTTAATTTAATTTTACAGGTAAGTTTTATTTATTTTAAGGTAGTTAGAATATGTTTTGGTTAGTTTATGTGTATTTTAATTGGGGTTAAATTAGAGGGTGTTAGGTTAGGGGGTTTAGATATTAATTACTTTGTGTTGTGGGGGGATGGTGGTTTTAGGGTTAATAGTTTAGATAGTTTTCATGTGGGGGTGGCATTTTAGGGTTTAATAGTTTATTTAGGTTCTTTGCAATGTGGGGGTGGTGGTTTAGGGGTTAATGTTTTTAATTAGTGTTTGCGTTGTGGGGGGATGGTGGTTTAGGGGTTAATGGTTTTATTTAGTGTTTGCAATGTTGGGGGATGGCAGATTAGGGGTTATTAAGATAGGTGTGTATGGTCTTTTTTCACATTTTTTATCATTTTCATGACTAGGGTGTTTTTTTCAATTTTTTTTTCTCCATTGATTTCTATTGGGAAACCGCTAGTGAAAAAAACACATTTTCCCCCCAATAAGTAATAGGAGTGGATCCCGAGAAGTGCAAAAAGCATTTCACTAGCGGTGTTTTCGCTAGCGAAAAATGTATTGGCAATTAAGTGATATTTTAGAAATGGCAAAAAGATTAAAATGTGTATAATTTTGAGTGTATTTAACCTAAAGAAAAATGTGGTAGTAATTGATTGATATTAAAGGTCATTTATGTAATTTAAGCAACATTAAGCAAGCAAAAAATTAGCATAATGTGGTTTATTTATAGAATGGGAATCCAAAACTCATCAAACTTCTAGAATAGGTTTGGGCTGTGATAAACTTTGCTTGAGAAACGTTTCATGGCAATTGTTTTTTAGGCATATTTTGATTAATTAAGCACTTTTTTACATTAAGCAAATTGCGTAAAGCTCTAATTTATCACGCTCCCGCAAATAGGCATATTTGCCCGCTTGCGGGTGCTCGATAAATAACCAGCCATTACAAGTGACTGTTTATTGCTACAGCCAGCTTGCAGTAGCAATTAGCGCTATTAAAAAACCAGAGATCTGATCTCGGTTAATTTTATAAATGTGTCCCAAATGCCCCCAAAATACAGTGTAGTGTATTTTATTAAAAAATAAAAATGGTAGCATTTCATTTTTTCTTTTATTTAAAAGTTATCAAAAAAATTAAAAGAAAGATTAGTGTTGGGAAAATTAAAAAGTACAAAAATCCTGTGAAAGTTGCTCAAAATTGTTTTCTGAGCATTTGGAATACTGCTGTTTTTCTCTTTGTGTAGTATTGCGGGAGTTCACACCATTCAGAACACCCCGCCCCCACTATAGCCAAGTATTTAAAGGGATAGGAACGTCAAAATTGAACTTGCAGGATTAAGATAGAGCATGTCATTTTAAAACACTTTTAAATTCACTTCTATTTTCAAATGTGCTTTGTTCTCTTAGTGTTTCTTGTTGAAAAAGAATATGAACATATCCTACACTAGTGGGAGCTGGTTACTTTTAGGTGCCTGCACACTTTTGTCTCTTGTGATTGGCTTACTAGATGTATTTAGCAACCTGCCAGTAGTGCAATGCTGCTCCTAAAGGATAACAAGAAATTGAAACAAATTTGATAAAAGAAGGTCATTTTCACAACCCTTTAATGGGCAGGGTAAAGTTCTTCTAATACCCAATATATTCCACCTTTTACATTTATACCTGTGCATACAGCAGATTGCTTTTACAACAGATGTAATAGGTTGCTTGTCTTTTTAGTTATGTTTAGTGAACTATCATTCTATTGGTTGGTATATTTGTTGCTGTGCTCTTTTAAAGAGAATTGTAAGAGAATACTATAACATCAAACAGAAAGACTTAATCATAAATATGTAGGAAACCTGTTCTAAATGTATTAGCATTGAAAACAAATTTTGAGCCGTGTTGTATTTATGTGGTGAAAAACCATTAAAAATAACTAGCAAAGGCTGTCTATATTGCCACCTATTAGCCCCCCCCCCCAAAAAAAAAATATAATATATTTTGTGTCTTTGGAAAGTTGTCTTCTGTATTTTCTTCTCTAGAGGTTGTCTGCACCTCATCAATGAACTATATAGTGGTTGTCCATATTTAAATCCATACATAATAGATCTATGATTCTGTAAATATATGCATTGGATGCTGCTATGTGTATGTAAATCTGAAAATGTATGGAACTGTATATATGTGCAGCTGTTTACGACCCTTCATTTTTGAAGTTACATAACTAAATACGTTCATGACAATTTTCTTATGCTATGAATCAGGGCTAAACATAATAATACAATCTACAAGGCATAGCATACTAGGGTGGTATTATACATTTTATACGTTGGTGTATTGATGAGATTATAGTCTATATAACTGATCTACGGATATGTGCTTCCGATCTATATGTCTGCTGTTTGAATATATTTATATGACTCATTTCTAGACATGACTACATAAACATTGTGCATACATTACAATGAAGTTGATCTTAGGTGGGCATGGTTTCCATACTATCCATTTAAAATTTGACTTGCTCACATTGGATAATCATTGGTCATTCATTGAATGCTCCGTTGTTACAAATAGTAGTTTGGCACAAATATCATCATTCATTTATACACATTTATATTGTGTGTGTGCACAAATGTTAATGGCGTAGTTATATATAGTATGTTTGTATTGATTTTTTCCCCCATGGGTTTAATCAGCTGATCTGTTCAGAACCTAGTCCCAAATATGTGAGGTCAATCTGTAATTCCTTAAGGGAAACCAATAATTCATTATATTGGTTAGTCAATCCGAGAAGGCCAACAATAAGATAATATGGAGTATTATATCTCATTATGTGTCAGCTGTCAGGCAAAGATTTATCTGAGTAAATATGTCTAGATAAACCTTAAAGAGTAACATTGTGTTACCAGACCTTTTCTTTTTTTTAATGTTTGTTGTTTATTCTCTATAATAAATAGTATCTCCTTAGCTAAACATAGAATATAGCTATAGCAGCATACATTATAACACTTTACTAGAATACGATTGCAGATTTCTCTGAAGGTAATAGTAACAAAAATGTAATCATATTCCCTTTATTATTTATTATTAGAAAAAAATGCAGAGCAATCGCAAAGTAGCG
Organism: Bombina bombina; assembly: GCF_027579735.1. NCBI lineage: Eukaryota > Metazoa > Chordata > Amphibia > Anura > Bombinatoridae > Bombina > Bombina bombina. Next base: position 1,089,395,077 of record NC_069499.1, read on the forward strand.
AAAATTCCTAAATGTTCATAGAACGTATGATATTTATCAATGTGTCCTTTTTTTGAGTTCACGTAGTACTTTTGCTTTAAGTACATTTAAAGAACTGCTCCCATTGCCGTTGCTGAGAAATTCACCTATTACAAATACAAAAATGATTTGATAATGCGCATTTCACCTTCAGTAAAATTGAATCAGAAATAGCATGGTGCAGGGTTGGTTTAGCTGTATAATATATCCAGCTAGAAAGCACAATGTACCATTAGCTGCTTGATTGTATATTTGTAATTTCACATTCACCTCAGAGTGACTGTAACGGCATGCAATAGGCTTAGCTAGAAACAAATTAATGCACGTTTTTAACTGAACAGATTTTCAACGTAGTTCAGAGAATTAAAGCATATATTCTGATCGATCAGCAAATCCCTTGGCTCCCACATATCTCATTTACATTAGAAATACACACTGGTATACATTACTTAACATTTTCATCTGTGCAGTGCTGCCAAATTAATTTTAAAAAAGCATTTCAGAGAATTTTAGTGCTTTTCAGAAGTAGTCCTAATTACCCAGTGGAAAAGGGCAGGTTTTATGGATTAAATCTTTCATTTCAAATGTTTTACGATGACTTAATACTTTGCCACTACCTTTCAAATTAATAATAAAAAAAAGTGTTGGCATACTACACTTGTGTTTTTATTAAGTTGAACTAAAATTCAGTCTAAACATATATTTCATATTTTAACACTGAATCATATTGCATAAACCTAATGATTCAAATTTATATTTTTCTTTATTGTGAATATTTTTATTTTCTTTCACATCATTTTATTACACTTTTTGCATTTGAAATAGAGATTTAATAAGCAGGCTCATCTTTAGAGGACCCGGGCAAAATGTTTTTTTTCTAGTTGTGAAATGTATCTTAATATTTGCAATGGTCTTGCAGGACTATCAAATGCAGTAGAATTGCGTAGTCAACAAATGAATAATAAAAATGTATATGAAATCATTTAAAATGAGCAACAGATTTTTTTCTGACAAATTTCGGCTTTTAATTGCGTCGGAAATAGCGCTTGTATTACAAGTTGAAAGTAAACGCAATCCTGAGAGTGCAATTCATATTTTAAAGGGTAGTTAAAAGTTACACTAAACATAACATAAATGCATTCAAAATTACAGTTACACTCATATAGACACTATCTGATAAAAAATATTCACATAAATATTAAAAAAAAGTTAGAAAGGGTTCAAAACTATATGGTATATGACAAAGTGTTTGACTGCAAAGGGCTATATTGTATATATACATACATATGTATGTCTAAATATGTGTATGTATGCATATATATACACACACACACACACACACACATACAGGGAGTGCAGAATTATTAGGCAAATGAGTATTTTGACCACATCATCCTCTTTATGCATGTTGTCTTATTCCAAGCTGTATAGGCTCGAAAGCCTACTACCAATTAAGCATATTAGGTGATGTGCATCTCTGTAATGAGAAGGGGTGTGGTCTAATGACATCAACACCCTATATCAGGTGTGCATAATTATTAGGCAACTTCCTTTCCTTTGGCAAAATGGGTCAAAAGAAGGACTTGACAGGCTCAGAAAAGTCAAAAATAGTGAGATATCTTGCAGAGGGATGCAGCACTCTTAAAATTGCAAAGCTTCTGAAGCGTGATCATCGAACAATCAAGTGTTTCATTCAAAATAGTCAACAGGGTCGCAAGAAGCGTGTGGAAAAACCAAGGCGCAAAATAACTGCCCATGAACTGAGAAAAGTCAAGCGTGCAGCTGCCAAGATGCCACTTGCCACCAGTTTGGCCATATTTCAGAGCTGCAACATCACTGGAGTGCCCAAAAGCACAAGGTGTGCAATACTCAGAGACATGGCCAAGGTAAGAAAGGCTGAAAGACGACCACCACTGAACAAGACACACAAGCTGAAACGTCAAGACTGGGCCAAGAAATATCTCAAGACTGATTTTTCTAAGGTTTTATGGACTGATGAAATGAGAGTGAGTCTTGACGGGCCAGATGGATGGGCCCGTGGCTGGATTGGTAAAGGGCAGAGAGCTCCAGTCCGACTCAGACGCCAGCAAGGTGGAGGTGGAGTACTGGTTTGGGCTGGTATCATCAAAGATGAGCTTGTGGGGCCTTTTCGGGTTGAGGATGGAGTCAAGCTCAACTCCCAGTCCTACTGCCAGTTTCTGGAAGACACCTTCTTCAAGCAGTGGTACAGGAAGAAGTCTGCATCCTTCAAGAAAAACATGATTTTCATGCAGGACAATGCTCCATCACACGCGTCCAAGTACTCCACAGCGTGGCTGGCAAGAAAGGGTATAAAAGAAGAAAATCTAATGACATGGCCTCCTTGTTCACCTGATCTGAACCCCATTGAGAACCTGTGGTCCATCATCAAATGTGAGATTTACAAGGAGGGAAAACAGTACACCTCTCTGAACAGTGTCTGGGAGGCTGTGGTTGCTGCTTCACGCAATGTTGATGGTGAACAGATCAAAACACTGACAGAATCCATGGATGGCAGGCTTTTGAGTGTCCTTGCAAAGAAAGGTGGCTATATTGGTCACTGATTTGTTTTTGTTTTGTTTTTGAATGTCAGAAATGTATATTTGTGAATGTTGAGATGTTATATTGGTTTCACTGGTAAAAATAAATAATTGAAATGGGTATATATTTGTTTTTTGTTAAGTTGCCTAATAATTATGCACAGTAATAGTCACCTGCACACACAGATATCCCCCTAAAATAGCTATAACTAAAAACAATCTAAAAACTACTTCCAAAACTATTTAGCATTGATATTAATGAGTTGTTTGGGTTCATTGAGAACATGGTTGTTGTTCAATAATAAAATTAATCCTCAAAAATACAACTTGCCTAATAATTCTGCACTCCCTGTATATATATATGTGTATATATTAGGGATGGGCAAATGTTTCGCAACATTTGAAAAATTAAACAAATTTTAACACAAATTTCTTCGTTTCGAATTTAAAATCTTTGTACAACATTCTAGCATTCTTTCAATGTAATAGTATTTCTAATGCTTTCTGTAAAATAATATTCGATCCAAATTTTTCTAATAATTCGATTCAAATTATGCAATCCAATATACTGTATTTGTAATAGTATGTCTAATGCTCTATTTAAATGTGATATTCGAACTATGCAATATTCAAATAGAAACATTCAAATTGATATATTTATATACATTATGTATAAATTATCTAACTTCCCTACCACGTGAACTAATAAACTACTGAATATTATTTGTTAAATCGAATGTTACATTTGAAATTTTGAACGTGGATATTCAAACTAATTTTGAACATTCGAAAACAAAAGTAACTGAAAACCAGAAATAACATTTGATTATCAAATTTTAATAGATTTTCATTCTTATCAACATTCGATTATTCAAAATGAAGGTCCACAGGACTATTCATTCTACCCAACAAATTACACTTTCAGCACATTTTCCCATCCCTAGTGTATATATGTGTGTATATGTATTTATGTGTTTTACTATGTATTTACAGTACATATTTCACATTCCAATGTTCTTCACTTGCAGGAATGTTATTTTTATTCTAAATATATATTTATATATATATATCTTTATATATCTATTGGCGCACATGGAGAATTGGTTATCTCAAAGAGCATTTTTGAAATATTGAATATAAAATATTAAAAAATATAAATAATAATTAATAAAACATATTATACATACTGTAAATAAAAATCTGAATAATCCATAGAATATATATATACATTTTTAAGTGCTTGTTTGTGCTCACTGGCAGATGAGGGCAACTCCCACATCTCTATTGCTGGACAGTAACATACCTCACAAACATAAAACTAAACATCATTTTTTTCTGCACTTGGTCATCCCTTTGAAAAAAATGTTCTCTTTTAAATGGAATAAAGAAAATATTGCTATAATGTCCCTTCATGTATTTCATTCATATTTTATTGCGGCATCATACTCGTCTTGTATGTATATTCATAATTCAGATAGAACATGCGATTTTAAACATCTTTCCAATTTACTTCTGTTATCTAATTGTCTTTGTTTTTTGTTATCCTTTGTTGAAGAGTAAATCTAGGTAGGTTCAGAAGCAGCAATGATGCTAATTTGATAATAGAATACATTGGAAAGTTGTTTAAAATAGCATGTTTTACTTTACTGACCCTTTAATAAGAATAACGAAAATCACATAAGAAAGGGCCTCATTTATCAAACGTCTGGTAAACAAGGTTCACTCTCTAGAACATGTCCACCCAGCGATGCAGAGAGAGGGCAGCATATGCTAGCATTTATCATTACATAAGCTGCTGTTTGGGCAGGGGCTGTCAATCACCCTAGTTGGACTGGGGTGATTGTAAACCATCAGCTGAGAACTGGTTGATAGGTTATGGGACAGCGGATAGAAGCCACATCCACAGCTTGATAACTGCAACTCTTGGTGTTGATCAAAGTGGCTAAACATTTTTTTATTTTATTTTTATTGAGACTTGTTCAAAGGCACACAAAACATACATGTCAGTAAAGGTTTTACAGACAAATTATTTCCTCATACTCAACAAAAAAAAACTAGGCTATTTAAACAAAATGTGGCTATATGACATTACATAGCTCATTCAAAGGCATACAAAACATAAATGTCAGTACAGGTTTTACAGAAAAAATATTTTCACATACTCGACTAAAAATAGCCAGGCTATTTAACAAAAATGTGGATATATGGCATTACATACACAAATTAGGAAACAAAATGAGTGCCAATCAAGCTCTGTACCTTCAAAATAACCTTGAAAGGCCACTCTTGGGCCTCTTATGACAAAATAAACATAGCTGAAGCAACTCTAAAAATATGGAGACCACTCTTGGATCTCCCATAATGAGTCTCGGTTTTCTGGTTTTATAGGGTTCAGATCAATTAGTTAAACTTTGACTGAAAACTTCTATAGAACTATTAACTGAAACATAAATAAAATAATATAAGAACATAAGTGCTATGGATATAGATGCGTATTAAGTTAGTAATGTGCCTGCTTCTATCTCTGGAGTATTATAGTTTGGGGGTCCATGAGGCCTGGGTAAAGTCAGAGGACTGTGCAGATATATTTACTGAAAATATTAGCTTACACAAGCTACAGTTATAATATTTTGAGTGGTATTATGACAACATTACAGTCCAACAAAAATCCTGGAAAGAGATCCCTCAGACTATATACCTACGCAGACCTTCCTGTCTTCTTGGTGATCTCACTGTATTAGGAGTTTTAATATCAGGCTAAGGTCAGTGTGTGGATAAATTATCCTATTATATAAGGTATATATCTTAATAAACTACAGGGATCAGAATCTTAACTGAGAGAGGTTTGGAGGAATAAGGTGTAGTATCATGTTAGTTATGTCTCATGAAATTATTATAGGGGGTATCTAATATTACATGTGGATCCTCATAAGTACCATATACTGTAGATTAGGAGGGCTCCTTGTTGCAGCTTGAATTTAAAAAAAAAAATGTATCTAAAACATTACTATACCACAGATTTGGGGGCATAGAAACATAGAAACATAGATATTGACGACAGATAAGAGCCATAGGCTCAGCAAGTCTGCCCAACCTTACCTAACAGTATAAACTTATCTAGTTCGTAGGATAGCCTTATGCTTGTCCCATGCATTTTTAAAGTCCCCCACAGTGTTTGTTGCTACTACCTCTTGAGGAAGTTTATTCCATAAATCAATCACTCTTTCTGTAAAGAAGTGCTTCCTCAAATTACTCCTGAATCTACTACCCTTTAGCTTGTACTCATGACCCCTTGTTCTTGAATTTTCCATTTTATGTAAAATACCCACAGCCTCAGTTTTACTAAACCCTTTAATGTACTTGAAAGTTGCTATCATATCACATCTTTCCCTTCTCTTGTCTAAGCTATACATATTTAGGTCATTGAGCCTATCCAGGTAAGTTTTATTTTTTAGACCATGTACCATTTTGGTAGCACTCCTTTGCACAGATTCAAGTTTTTTTAATATCCTTCTGAAGATTTGGCCTCCAGAACTGCACACAATACTCAAGATGAGGCCTAACTAATGATCTATAAAGTGGCATAAGAACCTTACTATTTCTGCTGCAAATATCTCTACCAATACATCCAAGCATTCTGCTAGCCTTACTCGCTGCATTACTACATTGTTTACTAAGTTTTAAATCATCTGAAATAATAATCCCAAGTCCTGTTCATCATCTGTACCAGTCAATAAAGTGTCATTGAGTCTGTAATTAACATTTGGATTTTTCTTCCCTAAATGCATTATTTTACACTTTGCTGTGTTAAACTTTAGATCCCACTCGTTTGTCCAATCCTCCAATTGTTGTATATCACTTCTCATTTTGTCTACCCCCCCCTGGAACATCCACTCTGTTACAAATTGTTGTATCATCTGCAAAGAGACATACTTTCCCCTGTAGCCCTTTGCTGATATCGCAGATAAATATGTTAAACAAAACAGGCCCCAGAACTGACCCCTGAGGAACACCATTAGTAACAGCCCCCTCTGCTGAATGAACTCCATTCACTAAGACACTTTGTTTTCTGTCCTTAAGCCAGCATTCCACCCAGTTCATAATTTTTGAATCTAGACCAAGGAGATACAGTTTGTGAATTAGTTTATTGTGTGGGACGGTGTCAAATGCTTTGCTGAAATCTAGATATGTTACATCAACTGCTCCACCCTTGTCTAATACTTTTGTTACATAATCAAAGAAGTAAATTTGATTAGTCTGACATGATCTCCCTGAAGTAAAACCATGCTGATTTTGGTTCTCTAAATTGTTAGTCTTTATGTAAGTCATAATTCTTTCTTTTAAGAGGCTTTCCATTAATTTCTCTACTACTGAAGTTAAACTAACTGGCCTGTAGTTGCCAGATTATTCTCTACTGCCCTTTTTATGAAGAGGTATTACATTTGCTATTCTCCAATCATCTGGGACAGCTCCTGTTAATAGTGACTGATTAAACAGATCAGTTAATGGGACAGTTAGCACTGATCAAAGTTCTTTTAAAACCCTTGGATGAATATTAGCAGAAGATAAGAAATAAACCTCAAATCTACCAGCTTGCTCACTAAAAAACTAATGGTATATAACAGCGTTCAAAGATAAAATTGGCATATCGAACTACTCAGCAATGCTACTTGTGGGTAATGAAGTGTATCTGGCAACAAATATTGAAAAGCACAAAAAAATTAACTATACAACTACAGGTGATCTCTGTATTAGGGTTAATATTCAGCTAGGGGTAAGAATTAAAAAATTCAGGTGGCATAGTGGAGGTTTCTGCATGGTTTCTCTCATATAGGGCTATATTATGTTAATACAAAATTTAGAGCTAAGTTCCGCCGTCTCGGCCTCAGACAGTGGAGCAGCATTCCTCCCAATCCAAGCCCTACTTTCTCCCCATAAATTCCCCATGGTCAGTGAGTGCATGTAAAGTCTCCCAATAATTTGAGGTTAAAATTATCTCTAATTAGCATTGCTTTAGTCTACTTTAACATTGAGTAGTCCTATTGGATAAACTATCTATGCTACAAATGAATCACAGGTAGTAAGTAGCTCTGAAACGCAGCATAAGTGATATGGTATAGAGGATCACCAATTTTCTATGGGTCACAGTATCCCTACCCAGATAAAATGCAATTAAAATATATCAGTGGAAATGGATGTCATATTACAGATATAAGGTATTTACATGAAGTCTTCCTAATCCTCTCAGCAGTAATATAGATATCAGGAAAGGTTCAGCTATAAGGTTCAAAGCAGCTCAATCTCATCAGGGGCTCTTAATACTATATACATTATCTAAGGTATAAAAAAATTAACCAGTATTAGATAATTTTTAAATACAGTGTAAATCATATGGTAAAGATTCATCATTGTCTGTATGTCTCAGTTTCCCTGCCCAGAAAGAATGCAGATAAGACATAACAGTGACTGCAGTTATTCTATTACAAATATAGGGTCTTTACCCTGAGTCCAACCAAGTCTCTCAGAGGCGGTATTGGGTCAAAAGAAAGTTCAGGTGTAAGGATCAATGCAACTTGATCCTTTCAGGGACTCATAATTCTGTTTATCCCACTCCGGAACTGTTTATACATACTGTTGGGAGAGGTGTTGACGGGATGATCAGCCTTTCAAAGCATAGACTCACGTTTCTGATATCTGAGCTTGCTCCATGTAGAGACAGTTCTCCTTGTAGAACCGCTGCGTGTTTAGCTTGACAAGTCCAGTAAAGCTGGGTATGGATCAGTCGTGAAACATAATTCCTGAAGTGAGTATTTAATTTCCGTGTGACTGTAGTGGAACTATGCACATCCTGCACATAGAGCCCCTCTCCTATTATTTGGGGAGTAATTATCTTAAATCCACTGTTAACAGCCGACTCATGAATGTCAGAGTGCTCAGGAATCTCATGTCCTCCTGTGGGTCTTTTCCCCGCAGCATGGTTTCGGTGTAAAAGCAGGCTTGAAACATGTAAGAAGACAGGTTGTTTGACATATATCAGAACACATATTGTACAGCTAGGTACCATATACAGCGTGTAAGCTGCTCATACCCCCTTCTAATTTTATAGGGGGGTGTTGAAGTCCTCTCCTTGTGTGGGTTGCCATAGGCCTCAACTATCCCAATCGGCAAATCAGCATGGAACTTGGCCAATCTGATATCTTGAGATTCAGTGTGGTCTATAGTTTTCATATCTTGGCAGAAAAGGTAAATTGTCTCATATACTGGATATAATCAGCAGGTTATTGACAGGCCACACAGAGCAGCCAATATTGCTACCACTCAAGGTGCTGCCCAGAGACACGCCCCATGGCTAAACATTTTGTGCCTAGAAATTACAGACAAATTCAAACAACAAATATTCAGGAGATGTAAATCTCACTCCTCAGCCAACCATTTTAGGCAAATCTCCTTGTATTTAACCTAATTAGATGATGCCCTATGTGTATTTATTTGTTTATAAATGTATAAAAAAAAATAATCCTTTTGTTCAAATGAACTCTTGATTTGTTTAATTAATTCAATAAAATCTAACACAAATTCAAAATTAATGAAATGGAGACTTTAACTGCTCACAAAAATAATAAACCTTCAGGGTTAGACTACAAGTGGAGAACTAAATTATCATGTGCTCGCAAATTCGCAAATGTGCCAATTTGGGGGCATGCGATAAATAACCAGCCATTACTAGTGACTGGTTATTGCTACTGCAAGCTCGCGGTAGCAATTAGCGCTCAGAAAATTAACCAGAGTTCCGATTTCTGGTTAATTTTCTAAACTTGTACAATTTTTTTTAAAATACAAAACAACAGCACTACACAGTTTTTGGGGTCTAAAGTTAGTGGGAGTGGGGTGTTAGAAAAAAAAAACACTAAAAATATACATATGTATATACGTATATACACATATTAACACATACATATATATGTATATAGTCATATACTGTACATATATATTAAAATATATGCTGCCATCGCTGCACTACTTACCCCTGTGCTACACACTGGCAACAGAATGAGGTTCCCATTGGAGCCTATGGAAGCGCGCTCTTGCGAGTGCAATGCTTCCATACAGTGCTAACTTGTAATACCAGTGCACATTATTGTGTGCTGGTATTACAAAGTGGATCACAAATATAGCTTTAGCGAAAGCTATTTATTGTGCTCCACTTATAATCTGGCCCTCACGTTGTTTAATGAAGAGTTTCTTGTTAAAGTGGTGCAATTATTAATATTATTTTACTTGCATGCAGCATTTTTGGGGAGCATCAATTTTAAGCATCAAATATCAATTAATAGTCTGCTGATACCAGGAATCCCCTTGATTGTTACAATTAAAAGATGTTCTTAATTGCTTTGCTGGTTGTCCAAAGGGAAATAATCTAATGTTGCCCCTTATTAGAAAAGGTTATAAGCTCTGGGTTTACAAATTTCAGTAATCATATGCGCATACATTTGTTTTTGTTTTTTTTGCATAATGTATAATGGCTAAGCTTCCTTTCTCTTGAGACCCTGGAGAGATAATTTACAGTTCTGTAAAAAAATAAATATGCCTGTCCTTAATGATCTTCATTGATTAACAATGACCACGGTTGGAAGGTCTATCTCAGGTGCATGACAAATCTCAGGAGCAATGGTTGCTAAAATTCTATTTCTGCATTCTAATATTTTGGCTTCCTCTAAATAAATGTGTATAGAAAATAAAAAATAAACATTCTAGCTCTTAAAAGTGCCTCCTGTATTTAAAAAAACTTTAAAAATATAATTTGTAGTAATTTACAATATAAGCATGTGTTGTTTTTTTTAAATAATTTGTAGTAGATAATGTTATTATGAGTGTAAATGTACTTTAAAATGTATTTTTGGTGTGTTTTGTGACACTTTTTTGACTTTTTATTTTTTTTACAAAAAGTTAAACAGAGGTCTGAATTTGTGGTAATCATTCTAGTGTAAATCATGATTGCGATCACATGTTCACATTTACTTTCAAATTTGAAAAAGAGCTAGAGAGAGAAAAACTAGGGAACTTGTAACCCTTAGTTATTACAAATAGGGAATTTAGCACACTTTGTTCAGATAAAACCTATACTTTTTTTTTTTTTTCCATCAAATTATAATGCACACAGGAGTAGAACACACATACAAAAAACACACATTTTAAAATATTGCAGCAATAGAGCTCATACAGGTAGCTGTGAAATTCTCCACAAAGTTCACTGAATTAACCACATGTGTTAGGCATATTATTCTTCCAACAATCATCCAGCATAAGATTAAGTTAGTTCATGCATGAAAAAGCAGGCAAGCTGGTTAATTACACTGCAGTGTTTTGGAGATGAAGGAAAAGCAGGCAATGTTCCACAAAAATGCAGTTACAACTGATAGAGACAAAGTAGCTATATGTTAGTGTGTATGCAGGCAAATAAAGATTTTAAGAAAGCCAACATTTTGTATAGCATATCCTCCAAGCTGACAGACACATCAACAGGAATACAATTGTGGTGCTTACATGGTTACTTTCCTATGATATACAGAAAACTTCCTCCCACGTACCTACAAATCAGCATGGCTTTGACCGTGGCTTTTGTCACACTTTAGGCCAGTTACCTTCACAGCTGATGTGTCAAGGTTCCTGCCGTTTAACCTGTAATTATGATCCTCTTTCTGTGGTAAGTGCTTTATATTTTCAGCAGCTTGACAAAATGGGATTCCATTTGGTCAGTTTCTTCGTTTAAGAAGAAACTGCTCATCACAGTCAAAATTTGAGCAGCAGGGGGGCGGAGCCAGCAGCAAGAGCAACAAGACGCACATCAAGGAGGCTCCTGATCTTATTTTATTTTATTTACATTTCTCCAAGTTTTCCTCTTAAAAAATTGACAGTTTCATATTAAGCTATCACTGGGCACCTAAGGGGTTCATGTAATACACCCGGTTGAAACGGATAAAGTGCCTCTATCTGGGTATTACTGTCTGTAATAATTTAACTGGCCGCCATTTCTTCTAACTATGGAAGGAGATCTCTACAACACGGTACTGACCCTATTCTCTAGCTATGAGCTGAAGATCCTTAACAGATTTGACAGTCTATTGACCAAGATTGAAGCCGGACGCAAGCAAGAGAAGCATGCTCTGATTGAAGGGGAGAGGGAGATGGCTGCTGATCTGAGACCCGGAGCAGTGCAACTGAAAGCTGAGGACTTGTCCACCGCACCCGTTCTCTCTGAGAAGCAGCCATTATCGAACAGAACCATGGGAGGTTGCGGTGAAGATGGTGGAACTTTGACCCTGCCGTGCAGCTACTTACCGACCCCTGTGAATAACGCCTGTGTCTCTGGAGAGCCCCCCACCAGTGGCTGCGGATGGGTGAGAGCTGATGACATCTGCCCCTGTGAGGGGTTGTTAACTGCTGCCGCTGGCTCAGTTGCGGCTGGGAAGGCGGCCCTCTTCCTTAAGTATGGCCCTGCTGCCGTTTGTGAATTGTTGTCAGCCGCCTGTTACTATATTGCCCCAGGTACTTGCATAGACTGGGATATCATGACAAACTGCTCAAAGACTATGCTCAAAGTAGGTACCTCACGCATGGTGATCTTGCGGAATGAAAATTCTCAGCTCCCTAATACCAGCATGAGAACCGGAGTGGGGTGATAGCATTCAGACAGCAGTAGACTCTGGATGCCCAAGATCGCAAAACCACCAGGCCTATTATATACTAATTCAGTATAGATCTTAGACTCATTAAATAACATTATATCAGCTGGGTCTATGACTTCTACGTTTATGAAGATCAATATCTGATAATGTGTAGAGTTAAGCCTGAACCCTCCATGTTCCTAATATATCTAGAACTAAAGATAATTTCCTCGTGGTTAGTTGCCTGTTCATGTTGCCACTATTACTGTTTTTACTAATATCTTCTAACGCATTACTGATTGTTGCTGACCTTTAGTCTCCCATTTCCTATAGGAAGCTAATTGTTTTAAATGTATGGGTTATCTTTTTTTTTTTTTTTCACATCATTATTGCAGTGTGTATATATGCTTACTGGTTGGTGGGTGTACCTGTGCTATGCAGTGATGTTTTGAGTGCTCCACCACTTTTCTGTTAGGCCCAGACAAAATATAAATGTATGACAGAGGGTGATGCTTATAATCTTACAGTTTTAACTTAAGACAGGCCCGCTGTGCGTAGCTAGGAGTCTAATCTAACTAGTACCCTTGTGTGCAGTTTTAGCTTAGGTTTAGCCATCAATTCCCCTGCACAGTTTTTAGCTTAGATGAGCTCACTTTGCTCCCATGCCAACTGGATAGGCAGACTATATAGCCTGAACTTGTTATTGCCTGACTCATTCTACTGAGACAATTAGGAACCATATTGATATAACTTATATTTCCCCCTCTCCCTTACTGTGGGTGAATATACCACCGTTTGCATGAGGACCTGTTGTCTGATACCCAGTTGAGGGCTAGCTACCTATCAGTAGATTCAACTGCTCTTTCGATAGTTTAAGCTTGTTGGTAGGTTATTATTTGCTCAATGTTGAAAAATACCCACTATATGCAACAAATAGCCCCAACATTTATATAGCCTACAAACTGAACAGTAAGGCCCTAAGTATGAATGACTATGCGAATTGCTGTACTATAAACTATACTATTGGCTCTAGTAGGGGTGGTAACCATGTACTCATGAAAATGCATGCTTCGAAATCTTATAGACCTCACGCTTCTTACATTACTAGACCAGCTTGTCATACTGCTGGATATCCTAAACTATAAGCCTGTCAGAAATGTCTATGTACCAGTAGCTGCATTTGTATTATCGTCTTGGATTATTTATTACCCACAATGCAGTGCTTTATTTCAAGTGATAAGGTTGCAATGTCATGCTTAGGTCATACTCATTTCTATAGTTAATATCATACATCGCTCTCTCATAAACCCTAGGATGGTTTCATTTTCAGGTTTTGTAAAGAAGCAGTGAATGAGCATACTACCTTTGGCTTCCCCCCCGCCCCCCCCACCACTCTTGTGCGATAAGGGATGAGCATCTTCTCCTCCGCATGTCTTTTTTTTTTTTCATGCGGCAGGGGATAAATAGCTTATCCTCCGCACCTTTTTTGGCAGAGTTTAGGTAGTCTCTGCCCTGTTCGTAGAGCCTAGATTTAAGTTTGTCCTCCTACAAGTGTAAATAGGCTCTCCGGACCTATTATGGTTATAATTAATGTGACTAATGTTATGTATTTTGTTGCTAACAGATTCTATATAATATTTATGTGATGTTCAATTAAGATTAGATTAAGCTTGAAATCCACATCATTTCTATTTAACGACGAGGACTCTTTAGAACTTCGTGACATGTCTTCAGATAAGCCCTAATTATCAGATCCCATGAGTGGGTCTCTATGCTATAGAAGACGCTAGAGTACTTAATCATCAAAATAAGAGGCAAGGATGAAGGGTAATACTTTGCCTGGGTTAACGTCTTTAACAATGTTATTTTATTGCTTGTGACTATAGACCGTACTTTTCCTCTTGAGATGTTATACTTCACATTGTAACTGTTGTACGTGTTGCTAGCCTCAATAAAAATAAAAATTATAATAAAATTTGAGCAGCAAACTCCTAAAAAGAGGATACGCTAAAAAAGGAATAAAAAGAGCCAGAACAAGGGCAAGAAAAATAGATAGAGAAGATTTACTTTAAGGGGAAAAAAATTAAAAAAGAACAATCACAAATAAGGTATATAAATAAATGTAATTGCCAATGGGACAATTTGTACTCTATCTTCAAAGATAACTGGCACTATCTAGCTATAGATGAAGGAATCAGCAATTAACAGCAAAACGAGCACCCAGCTTAAAAGATTCCCGGGTAAGAAGCAATTACATCAAATCACAGAAATCAGATAACTGGCTTACAGCACACAGTACCACAGTACCACAGATAAATGCATTAATTGTCCATTTATGCACAGAACAAAAAGCTTCAGCACAGGAAAAATAAACTACTACATGAAACACTTTATTAATTGTGATACATCCGGTGTAGTCTATCTTTTATCTTGTTCTTGCCTAAAATTCTACGTGGGGAAAACGAAAAAACAGATAAAAGAGTAAGAGAGCATCGTGATGACATACAATTTAAGCGAGATACCAGAGTAGCCCGACATTTCTTAGTATCACATGAGGCAAACCCTGACTGTCTAAGAATAGCGGGAATTGATAGAGGCATAACATCAGGGAGAGGAGGAGATCAGGACAAATGCCTTCTCCAAAAAGAATCTAGGTGGATGTTCACTTTATCCCCTATAGCAGTGTTTCCCAACCGCGGTCCTCAACCAGGACTGTTGGAGGTATTTGAGGACCGCGGTTGGGAAACACTGCCCTATAGGATTAATCCCTATAGGATTAAACTAAAAATTAGAATTTGAAAGTTTTTTGTAAGATTGATGTATTTCAATATCTAGAGTGACCTAGTGAATTCTCTAAAGACTAGTTTAGGAAGTAAAATCACCTAAATTAACCCCTTAATGACCGGACCATTTTTCAATTTTCTTACCCTTAATGACAATGGCTATTTTTACATTTCTGCGGTGTTTGTGTTTAGCTGTAATTTTCCTCTTACTCATTTACTGTACCCACACATATTATATACCGTTTTTCTCGCCATTAAATGGACTTTCTAAAGATACCATTATTTTCATAATGTCTTATAATTTACTACAAAAAAAATAATAAAATATGAGGAAAAAATGGAAAAAAACACACTTTTTCTAACTTTGACCCCCAAAATCTGTTACACATCTACAATCACCAAAAAACACCCATGCTAAATAGTTTCTAAATTTTGTCCTGAGTTTAGAAATACCCAATGTTTACATGTTCTTACATGTTCTTAGGGCCATAAATACAAGTAGCACTTCGCTATTTCCAAACCACTTTTTTTTCAAAATTAGCGCTAGTTACATTGGAACCCTGATATCTGTCAGGAATACCTGAATATCCCTTGACATGTATATATTTTTTGTTAGAAGACAACCCAAAGTATTGATCTAGGCACATTTTGGTATATTTTAGTCCACCATTTCACCGCCAAATGCGAGCAAATAAAAAAAAAACTATTTTCACAATTTTAGGTTTCTCACTGAAATTATTTACAAACAGCTTGTGCTATTATGGCACAAATTGTTGTAAAAGCTTCTTTGGGATCCCCTTTGTTCAGAAATAGCAGACTTATATGGCTTTGGCATTGCTTTTTGGTAATTAGAAGGCCGCTAAATGCTGCTGCGCACCACACGTAAATTATGCCCAGCAGTGAAGGGGTTAATTAGGTAGGTTGTAGGGAGCTTGCAGGGTTAATTTTAGCTTTAGGGTAGAGATCAGCCTCCCACCTGACACATCCCACCCCCTGATCCCTCCCAAACAGCTCTCTTCCCTCCCCCACCCCACAAATGTCCCCGCCATCTTAAGTACTGGCAGAAAGTCTGCCAGTACTAAATAAAAGGAGTTTTTTTTTTTTATAAAAAAATAAAATATTTTAGCTGTGATGGACTCCTGCCTTAGCCCCAACCTCCATGATCCCCCCCCCAGCTCTCTAACCCTCTCCCCTATCTAATTGCGGCCATCTTGGGTACTGGCAGCTGTCTGCCAGTACCCAATTTGCCCAAAAACAAAAGTATTTTTTGCTCTTTTGCTTTTTTTTGGGGTTTTCTGTAGTGTAGCAGCCCCCCACAATACCCCTACCCCCTCCCCCTCCCAGATCCTTTTATATTATTTAAAAAAAAATCTTTCCCCCCCCCTCTTCCCTCCTCATTGGTGTCAGTGGCCAGCTAATGCGCGCGCACGCGCGCACACGCACGCGCACGCGCGCCCCCCGCACGCTCCCGGCACCCGGCATGCACATTGCACTTCTAGGAACCGGATGCCGGGTAGCGATGGGCCGCCCACCCGCCTCCCTGTTGCACTCCCACCCACCAACGAACCGGCACCATCGCTACCGGTGCAGAGAGGGCCACAGAGTGGCACTCTCTGCATCGGAGTCTTCTAAAAAGGTATTGCAGGATGTCTCCATATGGAGGCATCACTGCAATACCCTGAGAGCTGCTGGAAGCGATTGCGATCGCTTCCAACACTCTCTTAGACAACTGACGTACCAGGTACGTCCATTGTCATTAACTACTTGTTAATGCATGACGTACCTGGTACGTCAGTTGTCATTAAGGGGTTAAATAAATTGAGCAAAAATGAAACACTGTATATATTGTTTTACTTCTGCTGTTATAATGTTAAAAGTTGAAAGAAAACTTTGTTGCAAATATGTGAAATATGTAACAAAAATTCTAGCCAGTTAAAAAGAAACAGGATAACATGAAACATGGCAGATACAAATTGAGTGTTGCTGCCACAATGTTGTACTTTGAAATAAGCACCATGTTGTAAAGATGTGAAATCGTAACAGAAATATAGCCGAACAAGGCGTTGATATAACACAATAACGATACAAGTGGAAAACATTTTAGAAACATGTATAGATGTACTTTAATTAAAATGCACTATTTGTTGTAAATATATTCTTAGTAAAAATGAAACCATTGTTCTCAGAATCAATAGAACCCCCATAGATGAATTTTTGAAAAGTATACAAATATATAAGTAGAATTTTTGTAAATTGAGAGTTCCAACCGAAGCCAAAAAAAATTGTAACAAAATGGGAGGAGCATCAAGATATGCAATAAAGGCTGGGAAATCCTAACACCTTACTGCTCTGACGAAGCCCAAACTCACAAAAGGCATTATGGGTGAAACGCGCATCATGTAACCAGCAATAGTTCCCGTCTGGTAGCTGAGTGTGCAGATTTGCTACAAAGAAACTTTCTACTGACCGAGTGAGCAGTGAACTTGGCGTTGGCTAAAGGCATCCCGGAGTCAAGTCATAGCAAAGTTCAAGCCGCTTAAAGTGTGTAGCACTTACCACAGACGAGAGGATCATAAATACAGGTTATACGGCAGGAACCGTGACACATCAGCTGGTAACTGACCTAAAGTGCGGCAAAAGCCATGGTCTAAGCCATGCTGATTTGGAGGTACGTGGGAGGAAGTTTTCTGTATATCAGAGAAAAGTAACCACATAAACCCCACAATTGTATTCCTGATGATTTGTCTGTCAGCTTGGAGGATATGCTATATAAAACTTTGGCTTTCTTAAAATCCTGCTTTGCTGCATACACGCTAACATGTTCTGTTGTTTGATGTAATTGCTTCTTACCAGGGAATCTTTTAAGCTGGGTGTTCGTCTTGCTGTTAAGCAAGGACGTCCCCTACTACTTCCCTGATTCCTTCATCTATGGCCAGATAGTGCCAGTTATCTTTTAAGATAGAGTACAAATTGTCCCATTGGAAATAAAATGTTGTTATATACCTATATATATATTTGTGATATTTTTTTCTCCATAAAGTAAATCTTCTCTTTCCATTTTTCTTGCCCTTGCTCTGGCTCTTTTTATTCCTTTTTTAGAGTATTCTCTTTTTAGGAATATTTTTTCCATTAACTCAGCATGCTGCTCAAATTTGGAGTGTGATGAGCAGTTTCGTCTTAAACAAAGAAACTGACCAAATGGGATCCCATTTTTTTCAAGTCACTAAAAGTGTAAAGCACTTACCATAGACGAGAGGATCTTAATTACAGGTTAAACGGCAGGAGCCATGACACATCAGCTGCAAAGGTAACTGACTTAAAGTGCGGCAAAAGCCACAGTCAAAGCCATGCTGATTTGGAGGTGCATGGAAGTTTTTCTGTATATCAGAGGAAAGTAACCACGTAAGCCCCACAATTGTATTCCTGTTGATTTGTCTGTCAGCTTGGAGGATATGCTATACAAAATGTTGGCTTTCTTAAAATCTTTATTTGCCTGCATACACACTAACATATAGCTACTTTGTCTCTATCAGTTGCAACTGCATTTTTTGTGGAACATTGCCTGCTTTTCTTTCATCTCCAAAACACTGCAGTGTAATTAACCAGCTTGCCTGCTTTTTCATGCATGAACTAACTTAATCTTATGCTGGATGATTGTTGGAAGAATAATATGCCTAACACATATGGTTAATTCAGTGAACTTTATGGAGAATTTCACAGCTACCTGTATGAGCTCTATTGCTGCAATATTTTAAAATGTGTGTTTTTTGTATGTGTGTTCTACTTCTGTGTGCATTATAATTTGATGAAAAAAAAAAAACCAAGTATAGGTTTTATCTGAACAAAGTGTGCTGAATTCCCTATCTATTTCTAAAAACTATGGGTTACATGTTTCCTAGTTTTTCTTTCTCTAGTTGTTTATCAAATATGATTGTTTAAGGGTCTGAACCTCCTTTTATATAGCACTAGTTTTCTATTTCTCTAAAAATCACATTTACTTTCAACTTGTAATATGAGTGGAATTTAACTTGCGCGCCTTGAAAACCCATAATGCTTGCAAGCAAACAATAGCACGCCACTCATAAACTAGCCCTTTATTTTCACCTATTAAACTTCTTGAGATATTTTCCTCAAATAGGATCAAGTACCCTCATTTAATAGTAACCGCTTTACTGCTTTTGACAACATGTGGTTGTCATCCACAAAATGAGTTAAGTAGGGATGATAACCACTTACTCCCAAATCCCTGATGGCCCAGTGGGCCACTGGGGGATTCCAGAGATACCGGTGACATCACAAATCCCAAGAAGCCAGGAAGTTAAAGGGCAGCTCCTTAAAGGGACACTAAAGCCAAATGTTTTCTTTTCATTCAGATATAGTATGCAATTTTAAGCAACTTTCTAATTTACTCCTATTATCAATTTTTCTTCATTCTCTTGCTATCTTTATTTTAAACGCAGGAATGTGATGCATAGGAGCCGGACCATTTTTGGTTGAGAACCTGGGTTATGCTTGCTTATTGTTGGCTATATGTAAGCCTTCAATAAGCAAGCTCTATCCATGGTGCTGAACCTTAAATGGGCTGGCTGCTAAGATTTATATTCCTGCTTTTAAAATAAAGATAGCAAGAGAACAAAATAAATTTGATAATAGGAGTAAATTAGAAAGTTGCTTAAAATTGCAAACTCTATCTGAATCATGAAAGAAAAAAATTTGGGTTCAGTGTCCTTTTAAGCCCTAGAAACCCTCAAGATTCACCATTTGAAAGACAATCAATGTCTTTGGGGTATAATGTTAAAGCAACAATATGTAAAAAATTTAATAAAAAATTTCCACACTTCCACATACTGTTTGCAGGTTGACGGTCTTTAGGCACTTATAATAAGTCATCAAAAGTCATAGAGACCCCCATGATCAACACCTAGAAGCCCCTATTTGAAATAAACCTCCTATATAGGTTTTTACAATAATAATTGTAATAGTGATAACCTGGCATGTATAAATGTTCCTTTATTTGAGTATAGGCTCCTGGGAGCCCCTACATGAAAAAATTATATACATATACCCAAAGGTTCTTTTTTTATATATATATATATATATATATATATATATATATATATATAAATTAACACTTTTTATTTTACAAAATAGTTTATTAAAAAACAAAACGCACACACTATTTTTTACAACCTTGTTTATTAAAATTTTAAAAAAATATATACATTTTATTACACATATTGTTGTTGAATTTTTGTGTATCATGATATATACATAAAATAATTGTATAGTGTGAATCTGCAGGTTCTGCTGAAAAAACATATATAATGTGTGGGTTTCTCACTGAAAAATGACCTAAAGTGGCGCTTAGATGTGAGCAGCATCTAACACACACACACATTTATACACACACATATATATATATATATATATATATATATATATATATATATATAAACACACACATATAAACCTTTAAGCTCTTCCTAATCCAGAACCTTGTCATATACCCTATTCCTTTAAATCACTGTCCAACTATTTTTCTTCAATATGCATAAATATAAATGAATTACAATATTTTAATATATTTTTTATGTGTTTTGTTGTGCATATTTTCAAGCATTAACACTATGGGGCCGATTTACTGTCGGACGGACATGATCCGCTGTAGTGATCATATCCACCCAATGTTAGCATTTAACATTGCACAAGCAGTTTTGGTGAACTGCTTGTGCAATGCGGCCCTCTTGGAATGTTGACGTAAAAAGCTGTATAGAAAGACTACATAAGATTTTCTTGAGAAAGGCTCACTGAAGTAGCTGAAACGTAGACTGTGATATGATGTTATTTGTTCAATAAAGATACTGTTTGGATAAACCAAAGACCTGTGAGTGTCCTCATCTGTGCTGGTTCTTCTA
Source organism: Bombina bombina (assembly GCF_027579735.1). NCBI lineage: Eukaryota > Metazoa > Chordata > Amphibia > Anura > Bombinatoridae > Bombina > Bombina bombina. Next base: position 1,089,416,016 of record NC_069499.1, read on the forward strand.
TAAATATTATTGAAGAGACACCAGGGCCATGTTTGGATATCAATATATATATATATATTTAAAGGGACATTAACCCTCATATTTTTTCTTTCATAATTTAGAAATAACATGCAATTTTAAACAACTTTATAATTTACTTCTATTATCTAATTTGCTTCATTCTCTTTATTTTTTTGCTGTAAAACATATCTAGATATGCTCAGAAGCTGCTGATTGGTGGCTGCACATAGATGCCTCGTGTGATTGGCTCACCCATGTGCATTGCTATTTCTTAAACAAAGGATATCTAAAGAATGAAGCAAATTAGATAATATGAGTAAATTGGAATTTAGTTTAAAATTGTATTCTCTATCTCAGTGTTTCCCAACCGTGGTCCACAAGTACCCCCAACAGTCCTGGTTTTCATTATAGCTAAACTAGAGCACAGGTGAAATAATCAGCTGATGGATGAGAGCAGGTTGGTTACTTATTAGATGATTACTTCACCTGTGCCCTGGTTCAGCTATAATGAAAACCAGGCCTGTTGGTGGTACACTGCTCTATTTGAATAATGAAAGAAAAAAAATGAGATTAACATCCCTTTAAGTAGACAACCCAAGGTATTGATCTAGGCAAGTTTTTTTATATATTTCCTCCCACCATTTCTTGGCCAAATCATATAAAAAAAAAATGTTAACTTTTTCACAAACTTTGGGTTTCTCACTGAAATTAGTTACATACCGCTTGCACAATCATGACACAAATCATTGTAAAATCTTCGCTAGGATCTCCTTTGTTTGGAAATAGCAGACATGCATTGCTCTGCCATGTCTTTTTGGTAATTCGAAGCCTTCTATTTGCAGCTGTGCAACACACTTCTGAAATTCTCGGCAGTGATGGGATTAATTAGTTAGTTGGTAAGGGTACTAGTATTGCAATGCAGGGATTACCCTCCCACCTGAAACCTCCATAATCCCTCCCAAACAGCTCTGCCACCCCCCACCCACATTCCTCACCACCATCTTAGGTACTGAGTGACAGACAGTCTTGAGGGCTTTTTTATTTAAAATAATTAATTTTATCTATTTTTCATGTTCTTCAGTGTAGGATCTCCCTTTACCCTCTCAAATAGCTCTCTAACCCTCCCTTCTCCCAATGGTCTCTGTCATCTTAAGTAATGGCAGCTGTCTGCCAGTAATTAGTTTATAGCTATTTATTGATATATTCTGTAGTGTAGGGTTCCCCTCACCTCTCACCTCCCTGTTATCATTAAAATACATCCCGCCCTCTCTTATGTTCCCCTTTTCCCTAGTGTAGAATCCCCTATCTCCCTTCAATTTTGTTCTGCAGCATAGGGTCCCTCCCTCTCCCTTCCCCTCCCTCCCCCTACGCTGCTGGGCCACCCACCCATCTCCCGCCTTCCCTCACAATCCTCCAACCGGCATCAACAGAGATTATTACAGACAGTAACACAGACCGTGTCACTTTCTGTAATGATCTGGCAATCTGTTTTCATATGGTAATGGAGCACCAATCGTGCCCCTCTACCATATGAAGGCAGATGCTGGTAGTGCACAAACAGCATGTCTCGGTTGTCACTTGACAACCAAGACTGCTTGGGCTTCCAGCATGTTGGACGTAGATCTGCGTTATGCAGTATGATGGGCTACGTACCACATGATGTAGAGATACGTCCAAATGGCACAAGGGTTAAGATATATGAGTGCTTATAACATTCTCTGCACTCTCCATCAAAGTATAGGGTGTGCTAAATAAATATTGTCCATGTTAAGATTTTCTGTTTTTTTTTACCTTCTACTTGTAATAGATTGTGCACTATTCTTATGCATTATTGATTGCACTTTTATTGTAAGCTAGCTTTGTATGTGTACTTTTTACAAACATTTGTATGGGTAACATGATAACTGCTTTTACAACGTGAATTCAACGTACTTTTGAAATGCTTATTTCATTGAGCAGCATACAGTATGTATGTATCTCACCATTACTTACAACGAGATACACATTATCATGAGCTTCATAGAACTCTTGTATATTTTTAGATCATCTAACCTGAGTGGAGAGATTGAGATTATCAAGCACTATGTTTCTGTGAGTCAGAAGATATTGTAGCCACCTCCTTCCTGTGTGCTAAGGATTTTTTTATTTCTCACTTAGGAAAATAACATGAGTTTTAAGGTAATTATTCACACATGTAGATTTAAGATGTTTATCAAACTTAGAAGCTTTCATGAGAGACATAGTATTTTGATGTTAACAATGTTCCTTTAGTAAAAAAATAAATTAAAAAAATATATAGCAAACCAACGGCTAGATTTGGAGTTTTGTCGGTAACGACCCGAAAAACTAACGCCGGCTTTTTTCTGGCCGCACCATAAAAATAACTCTGGTATTGAGAGTCCACATAAAGGCTGCGTTAGGCTCCAAAAAAGGAGCGTAGAGCATTTTTAACGCAGCTTCAACTCTCGATACCAGAGTTGCTTACGGACGCGGCCAGCCTCAAAAACGTGCTCGTGCATGATTCCCCCATAGGAAACAATGGGGCTGTTTGAGCTGAAAAAAAAACAAACACCTGCAAAAAAGCCGCGTTCAGCTCCTAACGCAGCCCCATTGTTTGCTATGCGGTAACCCTTCCTACGTCTGCACCTAACACTCTAACATGTACCCCGAGTCTAAACGCCCCTAACCTTACACTTATTAACCCCTAATCTGCCGCCCCCGCTATCGCTGACCCCTGCATATTATTATTAACCCCTAATCTGCCGCTCCGTAAACCGCCGCTACTTACATTATCCTTATGTACCCCTAATCTGCTGCCCTAACATCGCCGACCCCTATATTATATTTATTAACCCCTAATCTGCCCCCCACAACGTCGCCTCCACCTGCCTACACTTATTAACCCCTAATCTGCCGACTGGACCTGAGCGCTACTATAATAAAGTTATTAACCCCTAATCCGCCTCACTAACCCTATCATAAATAGTATTAACCCCTAATCTGCCCTCCCTAACATCGCCGACACCTAACTTCAAACATTAACCCCTAATCTGGAGACTGAAGCTCACCGCTATTCTAATAAATGTATTAACCCCTAAAGCTAAGTCTAACCCTAACACTAACACCCCCCTAAGTTAAATATAATTTAAATCTAACGAAATTAATTAACTCTTATTAAATAAATTATTCCTATTTAAAGCTAAATACTTACCTGTAAAATAAATCCTAATATAGCTACAATATAAATTATAATTATATTATAGCTATTTTAGGATTTATATTTATTTTACAGGTAACTTTGCATTTATTTTAACCAGGTACAATAGCTATTAAATAGTTAAGAACTATTTAATAGCTAAAATAGTTAAAATAATTACAAATTTACCTGTAAAAGAAATCCTAACCTAAGTTACAATTAAACCTAACACTACACTATCAATAAATTAATTAAATAAACTAACTACAATTACCTACAATTAACCTAACACTACACTATCAATAAATTAATTAAATACAATTGCTACAAATAAATACAATTAAATAAACTAGCTAAAGTACAAAAAATAAAAAAGAACTAAGTTACAAAAAATAAAAAAATATTTACAAACATAAGAAAAATATTACAACAATTTTAAACTAATTACACCTACTCTAAGCCCCCTAATAAAATAACAAAGCCCCCCAAAATAAAAAATTGCCCTACCCTATTCTAAATTACTAAAGTTCAAAGCTCTTTTTACCTTACCAGCCCTGAACAGGGCCCTTTGTGGGGCATGCCCCAAGAAATACAGCTCTTTTGCCTGTAAAAAAAACCATACAATACCCAAGCCCCCCAACATTACAACCCACCACCCACATACCCCTAATCTAACCCAAGCCCCCCTTAAATAAACCTAACACTAAGCCCCTGAAGATCATCCTACCTTGTATTCACCTCACCGGGTATCACACCGATCCGTCCAGAAGAGCTCCTCCGATGTCCTGATCCAAGCCCAAGCGGGGGGCTGAAGAGGTCCATGATCCGGCTGAAGTCTTCATCCAAGCGGGGCAGAAGAGGTCTTCCATCCGATTGAAGTCTTCATCCAAGCGGCATCCATCCGGAGCGAAGCGGCAGCATCCTGAAGACCTCCACCGCGGAACATCCATCCTGGCCGACGACTGAACGACGAATGACGGTTCCTTTAAATGACGTCATCCAAGATGGCGTCCCTCGAATTCCGATTGGCTGATAGGATTCTATCAGCCAATCGGAATTAAGGTAGGAATATTCTGATTGGCTGATGGAATCAGCCAATCAGAATCAAGTTCAATCCGATTGGCTGATCCAATCAGCCAATCAGATTGAGCTTGCATTCTATTGGCTGATCGGAACAGCCAATAGAATGCGAGCTCAATCTGATTGGCTTTTCAGATTAGCCAATCGGATTGAACTTGATTCTGATTGGCTGATTCCATCAGCCAATCAGAATATTCCTACCTTAATTCTGATTGGCTGATAGAATCCTATCAGCCAATCGGAATTCGAGGGACGCCATCTTGGATGACGTCATTTAAAGGAACCGTCATTCGTCGTTCAGTCGTCGGCCAGGATGGATGTTCCGAGGTGGAGGTCTTCAGGATGCTGCCGCTTCGCTCCGGATGGATGCCGCTTGGATGAAGACTTCAATCGGATGGAAGACCTCTTCTGCCCCGCTTGGATGAAGACTTCAGCCGGATCATGGACCTCTTCAGCCCCCCGCTTGGGCTTGGATCAGGACATCGGAGGAGCTCTTCTGGACGGATCGGTGTGATACCCGGTGAGGTGAAGACAAGGTAGGATGATCTTCAGGGGCTTAGTGTTAGGTTTATTTAAGGGGGGTTTGGGTTAGATTAGGGGTATGTGGGTGGTGGGTTGTAATGTTGGGGGGCTTGGGTATTGTATGTTTTTTTTACAGGCAAAAGAGCTGTATTTCTTGGGGCATGCCCCGCAAAGGGCCCTGTTCAGGGCTGGTAAGGTAAAAGAGCTTTGAACTTTAGTAATTTTGAATAGGGTAGGGCATTTTTTTATTTTGGGGGACTTTGTTATTTTATTAGGGGGCTTAGAGTAGGTGTAATTAGTTTAAAATTGTTGTAATATTTTTCTTATGTTTGTAAATATTTTTTTATTTTTTGTAACTTAGTTCTTTTTTATTTTTTGTACTTTAGCTAGTTTATTTAATTGTATTTATTTGTAGCAATTGTATTTAATTAATTTATTGATAGTGTAGTGTTAGGTTAATTGTAGATAATTGTAGGTAGTTTATTTAATTAATTTATTGATAGTCTAGTGTTAGGTTTAATTGTAACTTAGGTTAGGATTTATTTTACAGGTAAATTTGTAATTATTTTAACTATTTTAGCTATTAAATAGTTCTTAACTATTTAATAGCTATTGTACCTCGTTAAAATAAATACAAAGTTACCTGTAAAATAAATATAAATCCTAAAATAGCTATAATATAATTATAATTTATATTGTAGCTATATTAGGATTTATTTTACAGGTAAGTATTTAGCTTTAAATAGGAATAATTTATTTAATAAGAGTTAATTAATTTCGTTAGATTTAAATTATATTTAACTTAGGGGGTGTTAGTGTTAGGGTTAGACTTAGCTTTAGGGGTTAATACATTTATTAGAATAGCGGTGAGCTCCGGTCGGCAGATTAGGGGTTAATAATTGAAGTTAGGTGTCGGCGATGTTAGGGAGGGCAGATTAGGGGTTAATACTATTTATTATAGGGTTAGTGAGGCGGATTAGGGGTTAATAACTTTATTATAGTAGCGCTCAGGTCCGGTCGGCAGATTAGGGGTTAATAAGTGTAAGCAGGTGGAGGCGATGTTGAGGGGGGCAGATTAGGGGTTAATAAATATAATATAGGGGTCGGCGGTGTTAGGGGCAGCAGATTCGGGGTACATAAGGATAACGTAGGTGGCGGCGCTTTGCGGTCGGCAGATTAGGGGTTAATAAGTGTAGGTAGGTGGAGGCGACGTTGTGGGGGGCAGGTTAGGGGTTAATAAATATAATACAGGGGTCGGCGGTGTTAGGGGCAGCAGATTAGGGGTACATAAGGATAACGTAGGTGGCGGTCGGCAGATTAGGGGTTAAAAAAAATTATTCAAGTGTCGGCGATGTGGGGGGACCTCGGTTTAGGGGTACATAGGTAGTTTATGGGTGTACTTTAGAGTACAGTAGTTAAGAGCTTTATGAACCGGCGTTAGCCCAGAAAGCTCTTAACTACTGACTTTTTTCCTGCGGCTGGAGTTTTGTCGTTAGATGTCTAACGCTCACTTCAGAAACGACTCTAAATACCGGAGTTAGAAAGATCCCATTGAAAAGATAGTATACGCAATTGACGTAAGGGGATCTGCGGTATGGAAAAGTCGCGGCTGAAAAGTGAGCGTTAAACCCTATTTTGAGTGACTCCAAATACCGGCGGTAGCCTAAAACCAGCGATAGGAGCCTCTAACGCTGGTTTTCACAGCTAACGCCAAACTCCAAATCTATGTCCAAGTAAGTAAATAATGTGAGACATAATGTGATGATGTAGATGCATAATGTGGTGATATATATAAAACTTATACAAAGCTAGCAATCTGTCTACAATTGTATAATCCATGTATTATCTTTGTTTGTGGAGTTTAGCCCCTATGTAAACAGCTGTCCTTAAGCTTTATATTATGCCAACAAAAATAATTTTGCAGAGCAGCAGAGTATGATAAAGAATAGAAAAGTCAGTTATCCAGTTTGATTATTTCCCTCTCAGGGCTTAATATTCAATCTATAAAGGACCTAAAATATTAAAGGTATGCTGTAGTTGCAGCAGGTTACAATGTTGGTAGTTATCATGGTGCTGATTGGTACTGATTGACACAGAGGATACCTACCAACCAGCTCCCTACAAACCTTCTTCAACACAGTTTGCTTTGCAGAAAGTCTGACTGCTATATATTGCGTGGCTCAATTAGTTCTAAAAAAAAAATAGAGTGCTAACTCCATCTTGCCCTTGTAAAGTGCAATTCAAAATGGAAGGAGTTTAGTAGAAACTTTACATGATTTGCCTAATGACTTCTGTTAAGTGCATATTTGTCACTCTACTTGCAATGGCTTGTGCAGAGTATACAGAAGAAACAGATTGGATCTTTAATGGCAATATACAGTATCTCTGAAATAAAATAAAAAACATACGGCTAGATTACGAGTTTTTGTCGGTAATGGTGTGCAGTGCTAACGAGCCTTTTTTCTCACCGCTCACTTAAGACAACGCTGGTATTACGAGTTTTCTGCAAGCCGGCTCAGAAAAGTGAGCGTAGAGCAGAATTTAGCTCCACATCTCACCTCAATACCAGCGTTGCTTAAGTCAGCGTTAAGCTTGTGCACGAAAAATTGGCTGGGCAGAATCGGCTGAAAAAAAACCTAACACCTGCAAAAAAGCAGCGTTCAGCTCCTAACGCAGCCCCATTGTTTCCTATGGGGAAAGGAATTTTATGTCTACATCTAACACCCTAACATGAACCCCGAGTCTAAACACCCCTAATCTTACACTTATTAACCCCTAATCTGCCGCCCCGACATCGCGGACCCCTAATCTTACACTTATTAACCCCTAATCTGCTGCTCCGGACACCGCCACCACCTACATTATACTTATGAACCCCTAATCTGATGCCCCCAACATCGCCGAACCCTACATTTTATTTATTAACCCCTAATCTGCCCCCCCAATGTCCCTGCAACTATATTAAATGTATTAACCCCTAATCTGCTGCCGCCAATGTCGCCGCCACTATAATAAATGTATTAACCCCTAAACCTAAGTCTAACCCTAACACCCCCCCTAACTTAAATATAATTTAAATACATCTAAATAAATTTGCTATAATTAACTAAATTATTCCTATTTAAAACTAAATACTTACCTGTAAAATAAACCCTAAGCTAGCTACAATATAACTAATAGTTACATTGTAGCCATCTTCGGATTTATTTTTATTTTAAAGGCAACTTTGTATTTATTTTAACTAGGTAGAATAGTTATTAAATAGTTATTAACTATGTAATAGCTACCTAGTTGAAATAAGTACAAATTTACCTGTAAAATAAATCATTAAATTAATTACATAAATTACCTAAAATTAAATACAATTAAATTAAATTAAATAAACTAAAGTACGAAAAACAACAAAAACTAAATTACAGAAAATAAAAAAATAATTACAAGAATTTTAAACTAATTACACTTACACTAATCCCGCTAATAAAATAAAAAGCCCCCCAAAATAATAAAATTCCCTACCCTATACTAAATTACAAATAGCCCTTAAAAGGGCCTTTTGCAGGGCATTTCCCCAAAGTAATCAGCTCTTTTACCTGTAAAAAAAAAATGACAATACCCCCCCAACATTAAAACCCACCACCCACACACCCAACCCTACTCTAAAACCCACCCAATCCACCCTTAATAAAACCTAACACTAACCTAACACTACCCCCTTGAAGATCTCCCTACCTTGAGCCATCTTCACCCAGCCGGGCACAAGTGGACCTCCAGAGGGGCAGAAGTCTTCATCCGATCCGGCCAGAAGTCTTCATCCAGGCGGTATCTTCTATCTTCTTCCATCCGGAGCGGGTCCATCTTGAGGACATCGGACGTGGAGCATCCTCTTCCATCTGAGGGCGACTGAAGAATGAAGGTTCCTTTAAGTGACGTCATCCAAGATGGCGTCCCTTCAATTCCGATTGGCTGATAGAATCCTATCAGCCAATCGGAATTAAGGTAGGAAAAATCCTATTGGCTGATTTAATCAGCCAATAGAATTGAAGTTCAATCATATTGGCTGATCCAATCAGCCAATAGGATTGAGATGGCATTCTATTGGCTGTTCCAATCAGCCAATAGAATGCAAGCTCAATTCTATTGGCTGATTGCATCAGCCAATAGGATTTTTCCTACCTTAATTTCCGATTGGCTGATAGGATTCTATCAGCCAATCGGAATTGAAGGGATGCTATATTGGATGATGTCACTTAAAGGAAGCTTCATTCTTCAGTCGCCGTTGGATAGAACAGGATGCTCCTTGTCGGATGTCTTCAAGATGGACCCGCTCCGCTCTGGATTGAAGAAGATAGAAGATGCCGCCTGGATGAAGACTTCTGCCGGTCTGGATGTCCTCTTCTGGCCGGATCGGATGAAGACTTCTGCCCCTCTGGAGGTCCAATTGTGCCTTGCTGGGTGTAGACGGCTCAAGGTAGGGAGATCTTCAAGGGGGTAGTGTTAGATTTTATTAAGGGGGGATTGGGTGGGTTTTAGAGTAGGGTTGGGTGTGTGGGTGGTGGGTTTTAATGTTGTGGGGGTGTTGTCTTATTTTTTACAGGTAAAAGAGCTGATTACTTTGGGGAAATGCCCAGCAAAAGGCCCTTTTAAGGGCTATTTGTAATTTAATATAGGGTAGGGAATTTTATTATTTTGGGGGGCTTTTTTATTTTATTAGGGGGATTAGAGTAGGTGTAATTAGCTTAAAAAACTTGTAATTATTTTTTATTTTCTGTAATTTAGTGTTTGTTGTACTTTAGTTTATTTATTTTAATTGTAATTAATTGTAGATAGTTTAGGTAATTAATTTAATGATAGTGTAGTGTTAGGTGTAATTGTAATTTAGTAAGAAGTGAATACAGCACCAACAAGAGGCCAAGGGATAAATATACTCACAGAGAGATAAAAGAAGATTATTTAATGAACCATGTTAAAAAGCATCAGTAAAAAATGTAAAAAACACATATAGATAAAATTACAAAAACAGGAATATCTTGCAGGAGCGGCTAAAGCTGATAATTACAATAAAAACAGAGATAATCACAGGTGATCAGTGTGAGTGGTACACCAGAGTAAGAGTGTAAACTAGTGACACAGAATAAGCCTAAGTACAACTATAACAAGTGCATCAAGCAAGACATTAATAAACAATAGTACAAACAATAATGTTAAAAAAATAGTGTGTCAAAAAAATAGAAAAATGCACTGCAGTGCAAAAAGAGGGTCAAATAGTAAGTGAGTGCAAATGGATATAACAAATGCTAGCTACTAATCCAGTGAGGTAAAGATATAATTAAATAAAATACACAATATGCAATAACATGAAAAATATATTCCAAAAAAGTGTTCCAAAAAGTTGATCAACAAATGTTAGTGAAGAACAAAAATAAGTCAATCAAAACCAAAAAAATGAAAAAAATGGGTGATGAAAAACAAGGTGAAAGTGAGGAAATTGGTTCCTTCAATATTAGTTACTTTAACAGATCCAAATTCCTGAGTGTGGTAGCTGAAGTAGCTGATTGGATCCTAGCACCTGTCAGCTCCTCCTATGGTATCCTAAAAAGTGTCCCTGAAAAAAAGAAATTCACAACATAGTGTATCCAATATGAGAATGAAGTAAAGATTAAAATAATGCTTACCAATATGTCAACGCGTTTCTGCCCTCTGAGTCTTGAGAAAGGCCCTTTTTTGAGGGCAGAAACGCGTTGACATATTGGTAAGCATTATTTTAATCTTTACTTCATTCTCATATTGGATACACTATGTTGTGAATTTCTTTTTTTCAGGGACACTTTTTAGGATACCATAGGAGCAGCTGACAGGTGCTAGGATCCAATCAGCTACTTCAGCTACCACACTCAGGAATTTGGATCTGTTAAAGTAACTAATATTGAAGGAACCAATTTCCTCACTTTCACCTTGTTTTTCATCACCCATTTTTTTCATTTTTTTGGTTTTGATTGACTTATTTTTGCTCTTCACTAACATTTGTTGATCAACTTTTTGGAACACTTTTTTGGAATATATTTTTCATGTTATTGCATATTGTGTATTTTATTTAATTATATCTTTACCTCACTGGATTAGTAGCTAGCATTTGTTATATCCATTTGCACTCACTTACTAATTGACCCTCTTTTTGCACTGCAGTGCATTTTTCTATTTTTTTGACACACTATTTTTTGAACATTATTTTTTGTACTATTATTGTTTTGTACTATTGTTTATTAGTTTCTTGCTTGATGCACTTGTTATAGTTGTACTTAGGCTTATTCTGTGTCACTAGTTTACACTCTTACTCTGGTGTACCACTCACACTGATCACCTGTGATTATCTCTGTTTTTATTGTAATTATCAGCTTTAGCCGCTTCTGCAAGATATTCCTGTTTTTGTAATTTTATCTATATGTGTTTTTTACATTTTTTACTGATGCTTTTTAACATGGTTCATTAAATAATCTTCTTTTATCTCTCTGTGAATATATTTATCCCTTGGCCTCTTGTTGGCGCTGTATTCACTTCTTACTATTTGTGCATATTTTTTGGAGGTAGGTTAGGATCTCTGTTTGGATACAGCTTGGGGATTACCTTAGCGCTTGTACACTACCCCCTTTTTCGTAATTGTAATTTAGGTTAGGATTTATTGTACAGGTACATTTGTTTTTATTTTAACTAGTTAGCTATTAAATAGTTAATAACTATTCAATAACTATTGTACCTAGTTAAAATAAATACAAAGTTGCCTGTAAAATAAATATAAATCCTAAAATAGCTACAATGTAATTATTAGTTATATTGTAGCTAGGTTAGGGCTTATTTTACAGGTAAGTATTTAGTTTTAAATAGGAATAATTTAATTAATTATAGTAAATTTATTTAGATGTATTTAAATTAAATTTAAGTTAGAGGGGTGTTAGACTTAGGGTTAGATTTAGATTTAGGGGTTAATAAATTTAATATAGTAGCGGCGACGTTGGTGCGGCAGATTAGGGGTAAATAAATGTAGCTAGGTGGTGGCGATGTTAAGGCTGGCAGATTAGGGGTTAATAAAATTTAACTAGTGTTTGCAAGGTGGGAGTGCGGCGGTTTAGAGGTTAATATATTTATTAAAGTGGCTGTGATGTCCGGTCGGCAGATTAGGGGTTAAAACATTTATTTAAGTGTTTGAGATATGCGGGGGGTCTCGGTTTAGGGGTTAATAGGTAGTTTATGGGTGTTAGTGTACTTTTAGCACTTTAGTTAAGAGTTTTATGATAGGCGTTAGCCCATAAAACGCTTAACTACTGACTTTTAAATGCGGTAGGAGTCTTGACAGGAGAGGCTGTACCGCTCACTTTTTCCTGCAATTGTAATACCGGTGTTGGGCAAATCCAATTAAAAAGATAGGATATGCAATTGACGTAAGGGGATTTGTGGTATGCGAAAATCACGGAAAAAAGTGAGCGGTACACCTGTACCTGCCAGACTCGTAATACCAGTGGGCGTTAAAAAGCAGCGTTGGGACCCCTCAACACTGCTTTTTAAGGCTAAGGCAAAACTCGTAATCTAGGCGATAGGCTTTAGACCTTGCCACAGGAGTAGATATGCCACATATAAACACATCTGTAGTCAAACATTTCTCCAAACAAAAAAAATCACTGTTCTTTGAAGGATTGTATACCTATATAGCATCTCATTAAATTAAATAAAGAGAGAAGCAGGTATCAGTATTAATTTTTTTATTCACTACATATTATGATAAATAAGCCACACTCCTGAAGTCCTACAGCGATTTCTTTTGGAAAAAGAGTTTTTCCTTCTCCATATTTTAAAACAGCCCCTGTTGACTACAGACCCCTATCCTCTTAACAGTGCTTTACAAAACATTAGTTTCTCTTAGTGGAGATTTTATCTTATATGGTGCTTTATAGATAAATAATCTCTAATTTGAGCCCAGGAATGTATGAATGTAGATGTTTCACTTACTCAACATAATTTTTTTTGGAGCTCACTACTCACATCATCTCTAATTTAAGCCTACATATGTTTATAGGTATAAATCAATTTTAAATCACTTTTCTTGTTACAGAAGCTTTAGCCGGCCTGTCTCTCTCAAAACAATGGCTACTTAAATCTAATTTTAGTTAAAAAGGTGTTAAATGTTTTTCCTACCAGATTGAGGCTTGGACAAGGTAAGCTTTAACCCATTTTATATAAAGACATTAAGCTTGATTCTATGGGGTAAATTTATCAAGCAGCAGATGCTGCATCAACGCCCTATCGTTTTTGGTCTGCCAGAAATGGAAGTTAAAAAGCAGCGATCGTAAGATTGGCTGCGAGTGAGCAGAGGGCGGCATTGCACACGCATTTCACAAGAAATGCTTGTGCATTGTTAAAGGGACATTAAACACTTTGAGATGGTAATATAAAATGATAAATTGTATATAATAAAACAACTCTGCAATAGACTTTCATTATTTATTTTGTCCTCTTTGCCTGTAATTCCATTTTGAAATTGTGAGCTTTTCAGTTCCTGTTAGAAATGGAAGTGCAGAACACTGTTAAATCCAGCACAACCATTGGCTGCACACTCTAGTGACCTATTTATAACTGACCCTAATTGGCCACAGCAGAGAAAGTAACACAAGTTACAACATGGCAGCTCCCAGTGTTTTATAGACACTAAAACTTTACACTTATTTTGTCACTTTTTAAACAACTAATGAAACTTTAAAAAATACATCTACATGTTAGTCATGGACTAATCTTTTCTTTGAATGCATCATTCTATCTAGCATGTATTTAGTGTTTAATGTCCCTTTAAATGCTGACTGCGTATGCTGTTGGCATTTAGCAAGGTCAAGCGGACATGATCCGCTACAGCAAATCATGTTCGCTTGACCCTTCATAATTCTACCCTGCAACAAAAAATATTTAAAAGGTTCATAAATAAAAAGTTTCGAAAAAATGTTCATAGAATCTTAGCTTATTTCAATGTATCCAACAATTTTCTAATAAAAAAAATGTTTTAATCAGTTTCAATAAGTTACCAAACCCTTTATTGCCTATGAATAGTAAATTCAACCCATTATGTTAAACTGACTGAGATAATCTCATTCTTGCTTATGACAAGCTTATCTTTTTTAATTGTAATCTAATATTCATATGACATTTTAAGTATAACGCATAAAATAAAGTTAAAAAAAATGACAAGAAATTAGTGGAATAGAGAGAATCCTTCTGACAGAGATAAGCTGGTATCCCTCAGGGGAGTTAAGAGATTATATCAGTTTGAGTGAATCGTACGCTTGAAACTTTAGGCCATATATTATGTTGAAAAAAGACCTAATAATCAAAAACTTGCTTACAATGATAACAATCACACACAATCTTTGGGATCTTTTTTAAGTATTATATAGTAATTTATTGGTCTCTCCTTCATATCCAGATCCCTGAATAACTAGATAGGTGGTGTTAACTAAACAGTTATGCACCTCCTTCTAATCATGGGTGCTACCATTATGTAGCCTAGGTTAAACTACAGGTATCTGAAGGTGAGTTATTGCACATGTTCAAACAGATCAGCACTGGAATGTAGTGAAAGATACAATTCAACATGGCAGCACCCATGAGTAGAGGGAGGCAGGAAACAAACTCAATACTATGCTTATAGAATGTATTTAGGGCCTGATTACAAGTTGAGAGCAAAATATCGCTTTCCAAAAGTGATTTGCACTCAACTGAGTAATACGAGCCCTCACGAGAGGGCTAAGTCACGCATCAATGGGCAGCAAATATAAATATATGTGTATATGCTTATATACATATATATTTGTGTTAATATGTGTAAATACACATATTAACATACACTGTAAAACATTTCTGTGAAATTAACTGTAAAATGCTGTCAAATCATGACATCAAAATTGTGTAAATTAAAAAACAATACAACTAAAAATAGACATGACCGGGGGCGGAGCCGACCAGCAAGCCTAATGGTCGCACTGTACAGGAGCTCCGGCTAGCGATCACCTTAATGGGCTTTATATAACATTTAACTGCCCATCACTGGGTCCTCAATCACTGTCACCTCGCATAACAAGCTGGACATTTACCTCCCCACTGACTGAGAGAGAATCGGAACCCTAAGTGGCGATCGCAGCGCAAGGCATATCAGCGGCGCATAGAAAAAGTGCCGACACAGCATTGCAGGCCCTGGTCTCCCGGTCTACAACTAGAAAGGTAAAGACTGTGACACCTACCACCCTCAGATACCTAAGCTTCACCGCTCCTAAGATATAAATAGCTCGGGGTGGGCCCACTGAGGTGGCGTACTCTGAGTCTGCTGATCTGAATGATTTTGTGACGCATGCAGAATTCTGGGCCTAGGCAAATAGCATCACACAAAATGTGATCCGTGCATGCACTCTCAGGCCATAAGGTTAATACAAACCACACATTATAACCTGGATGGCACATCAACTTTCTGAGGCCTTAACTACCCCATATCGCAGCCCTACATATACACATTTTCTGTGACCCAGAGCTGACCGCCAACGGCCCACATACCCACACGGAGGAGATCACTAGGCCCTGTGGTCTTATCTGGAGCAGGGGCACATACTGCGAATTTGGTAATCGTGTGAAAGAACTGCGCCACTAAAACCCCTGGCATAATATTGTACATATCCCTCATTTACTACTCCTTCAGAGAAGATTTATAAGATGACCTCCAAAAATAAAAACAAAGCAGACAAGGCATCAAAAGGGAACATAAATGCAGGAGGTAAATTGAACTCCTACTTCAAAAGCCAAGACACTTGCACAACTGGCGAGTTGGGACTGCAGGCCCCTAATTCGCCTGACCCCATACCACAGACTTCCACTGCAGCCACGGACGACATGACCCCTATTACACGTGCCGACCTTCAGACTCTGTCCACTAAAGCAGACCTTACTACTATCGTACAACAAGTCAGCAAAGCCATAAAAGATGGCCTAGCAGAAGTGAAGAGAGACATCCGTGAGCTGGGTGACAGGGTGCTTGAACTAGAGGAGCAGATGGAGGATGCTAATAAATCTGCAGATAATACCACACAAGCTTTTCAATACCAACATGATGCGATTGAACATCTACAGGTGCAGATGGAGGACCTTGACAACAGGGGACGGAGGCAGAACCTCAGGATACGAGGTATCCCCGAGAAGATACTCCCGCAACAACTGTCCTCCTACCTCCAGAACCTTTTTAAATATCTGCTTGACCCAGATAAAGATCCCATCTCTCTCGATAGGGCCCACAGAGCCTTGAGGCCAAAACCTCCTGAAAGCCTACCACCAAGAGATGTCCTCCTGTGCTGCCATAAATTCATGGATAAAGAAAAGATCCTGCAGGCAGCTAGGAGGAAATCTCCACTCTACTTCGGAGAAGATGCCTTACAAATTTACCCTGACCTTAGCCCGATTACCCTGGCCAAACGCAAGGAGGCTAGATATCTAACCTTGCACTTACAAGACTTGGGGATAGCCTATAGATGGGGATTCCCCTTCGCTATTAAGGTGCTGAAAGATGAGAAAACTTATATTTACCGAGGACCGGAGGACTTAGAGGCATTCTGCAAGCAGCTGAACATTGCGCTCCCATCTTTACCCAAGATCTCAGAAGCCACAAAAGGGGGAAACCAGAGGAGACCGTCGTCACCTAAACCACAACGAGGAAACTGGTCCACGAGACCAACTAAGAGAAGAAACACAACAATGCCTGATTCTCCTACCCATCCCACGGACCCACCGTGAGAAAATGTCTGATAGTAATTGTTTTCTCTTCTTTGCTACTCTTATTCATTGATACAACTATAGTTTTGATAGAGAACTTACTATTGAGACTGTCCAGCTTTAATTATAGATAGACCCAGTTGATTGAGACAGATACCACTGAGTGATTTGTTCATTTAAGAATACCTTTTGCCCAGTTAAGAGTTGAAAGGCAAAGCCATCAGCCTTTATTCCCCCCCATTCACCTATTGTTTAGTTAGATGTGTAACTATAGAAATGTTCTTTCTATGTTCTATTTGTATGTTTGTTTCTGTTTGTTCTTTTTACTGACTGATTGTAATGTCATGTTTATTCTCATTAGATCTCCACCGCAGGGATTCTGCAGCTTTTGTAGCTCTGACCACTTATGTTTCTCAACAGCCATGATAATGTACTCTGACCCTAGGGGACTCCCCCGGACTCCACGCATCCCTCCTTTCCAGGTAAGACAGACTCAAAAACCGTTCACTACCCTCAAAAACCATGACAGTACCTAGCATACAGATTATATCGCAAAATGCAAAGGGCCTTAACTCCCCGAGCAAACGCTCAGTCGCCCTAAAACATTTCGCCAAGAACTCCCATTCTATCATTTTCCTACAAGAAACCCATTTTGTAGCAGGCGCAGAACCTTCTCTGACATCTAGAGACTTCCCCATTAGCTACCATAACGCATATCACACCAAGAAACAGGGAGTTAGCATACTATTTCACAAACATTTACAGTTTCAGCTGCACAACAAGGTTGTGGACACAGAGGGAAGGATTATTATTTTGATAGGCCTTTTGTTTAATAACCCAATCACCCTAGTCAATGTTTATGTCCCCCTTAGTCGCAGGCGTAGGTTTTTTCAAAAAACGCTCTCCCTTATATTGGAACACAGGAGAGGCCCAATTGTGATGGGAGGGGATTTTAACACCACACTTGACCCTGTCATGGACTCTTCAACAAAACATGGGCAGGCTAGGACAAGGGCACCGAACACATTTCTGGCTTGCGTAAAAGAATTAAGCCTCATAGACGCTTGGAGAATACAGCACCCATTACAACATAATTACACTTTTTATTCCCACCCCTGGGCTACTTATACCCGCATAGATTATTTGCTCATAGACAGAAACCACCTGTCTCTCCTAAAAGATTCGGATATACAGCCCACGGCATGGTCTGATCATTCAGCCATAAGCCTGGTTCTGGATTGGCCTGACACACCAACAACACATTTTATCTGGAGATTGGATGACTCTCTCCTACATTTCCCCCCATTCCAGGAGGTGCTACAAAAAGCAATCACTGAATACTTTCAAATTATCTGTAATGGAGACTCAGGCCCTAACTCTATCTGGGAGGCACATAAGGCGTTTATCCGAGGCGAATGTATAAAACAAAAAATCAAAATGAAAAAATGCTATCAGTCCTCATTAGCGACCTTAACAGCACAACTACATAGACTAGAGACACAACACAAGCGTGACCCGTTAAATAAAGCACTTTTATCCCAGGTAACCAAGACCAGACAAGATATTAACACCATATTATCTAAAGAAGCACAGAGAAAAGCTCTGGCTCTAAAGAAAATGTATTTTTTTGAAAGCAACAGGTCAGGGCCCAGACTAGCTAGATTGCTGAACCAACAGTCCACGAAGTCTCACATCAGTAAACTGGTGACCCCAACGGGACAACAACTGATTGATAGTGAGGAAATCGCAGAACAGTTTAAAAATTATTATTCAGAACTGTATAACTTACAGACAGACAAATCCCCGAATAGATTGACAGCCCTCCAAGCTTATATCACAGAGGCTAATCTCCCAAAAATTCACTCACAACTAAGGGAAGACTTTGAGGCACCCATCTCATTTCAAGAAATTCTATCGGTGATCGCGAAACTGCCCTCTAGAAAAAGCCCAGGCCCAGACGGCTTTACCAGTATTTATTATAAAATATTCAGATCCTCGCTAGCCCCCCACCTATTAAATCTGTTTCAAACCATTGATGAGGGGAACACGCTGGCCACAGAAATGCAACAAGCCCACATTTCAGTCATCTTAAAACAAGGGAAAACACCCACAGACCCTAAAAGTTATAGGCCTATTTCACTGCTAAATGTGGACTTAAAAATCTTAGGTAAGATTCTAGCCAACAGATTAAATAGATTGTTAGAAAATATCATTCACACAGATCAGGTTGGGTTTGTCCCCCACAGAGAGGCAAGGGACAATACAATAAGAGCCTTGACCCTCATGTCCTACTCTAAATGTCATAAAATACCAACGGTCTTCTTGGCAACAGATGCCGAGAAGGCCTTTGATAGGCTTGATTGGCAGTTCCTTAGAGAAACCCTATTGATTATCGGGCTGGGACCCCGTATGCTTAACAGAATTTTTAGTCTCTATGCACATCCCACGGCGAAAGTTAAGGCGAATGGTATCCTCTCACGCTCATTCCAAATTAAAAACGGAACGAGACAGGGGTGTCCCCTGTCCCCCCTGTTGTTCGTGCTTACAATGGAAGTAATGGCAGCCCACGTTCGGAATAATCATTCTATAAAAGGAATAGAAATTGGCCCTCATAGCTTCAAAGTAGCCCTATATGCGGACGATGTCCTTTTTACTATCACTGATCCGACCCAGTCCCTGACAGAAATTATACATGAACTTCACAGATTCGGGAAATTTTCTAATTTTGCGGTAAACACAACCAAATCAGAGTTGCTTAATATTACCCTTAGGCGAGATGAATTTATGAAACTCGCAAAGATCTGCCCACTCGCGCTTAGAACTGATTCAATAAAATACTTAGGTATCTATTTATCTCCGAACCCTACCACCCTTTTTAAAAAGAACTTCGAAGATCTTTTGCTGTCAACGCAGAAAGACTTAAACACCTGGGCGACAAAACCCCTGTCCTGGTGGGGAAAAATACAGTGCATAAAAATGACCACACTGCCAAGAGTCCTTTACACATTACAAGCCCTACCCATAGCTTTACCTGGTTGGTTTCCACTACGACTCCAGAATTATATAAACAGATTTGTCTGGGGCACTAGCAAACCCCGGATAAATAAAGCCACTATGCACAGACCTACTTTGGCAGGGGGGCTGGGTTTACCAGATATTCGTGTATATCTTGATGCAATAATACTGCAGAGGGTATATGACTGGCACAACACATCAGACCATAAGGCCTGGATAGCAATAGACTCTCAAATACTGAAAGTTCCCTCGGTGGGCACTCTCTGTTGGATCCCCAGATCCCTGAGGCCCCCACGCTGCACCACACTCCCAATACATCAATACTTTTTTGAAGCATGGGATGTAATCAAACATAAGAGACAGGATATTTCAGGGCCTAGATCCCCTCTCTTTCCTATCCCACTAAATGCGGAGCTCATAGGGGGACTGGACAAGGACTTTCAGAGAGGAACAGAATGGGGATACACCACTCCACTAAGAGAGTTTTTAAGAGATAGCAAACTCATGAACAGAGAAGAGATAAAAGAAGTGGCACATGGTGCGTATCACCCGTGGCTAAAATATATGCAGCTCACACACTTTCTCAACACTACACCATTCAAGACAGACTTTCTAAGACCGTTGACCGCATTTGAGAAATTTTGCACAGCCAATGCACCAACACCCCACACACTTTCCAAAATGCGTTACATGCTGCAGGCTCATATGAAAGACGAACTTCCTGCATACACCGACAATTGGCATAGAGAGTTAGGGGACACTTTAAACACGGAGGAGTGGGGGTTAATATTTCAATGCACTAAAAGATCGTCAACTTCCCCGAAGATCCTTGAATTAAATTTTAGAGTATTAACACGCTGGTACCTAACCCCGACAAGACTACATTCTATCTACCCATCCTCCAGCGACTTATGCTGGAGAGGATGTAAAAGGAAAGGCAGCTACCTCCATATGTGGTGGGAATGTGACATAATAAAGCAATTTTGGCAATACATAGAGAACCATTTTAGGAACAGCCTAATTACAGATCTCCGTCTGACACCCCAGATAGCATTGTTGAACAGACCCCCTCAGATACCATGTAAAATTAGGAGACAGGTGCTACAGGTTGGAATGAACGGTGCCAAGGCTCTTATAGCCTTGGGATGGAAATCACCTATTCCTCCAACTGGGCAAATGTGGCTAGCTAAGATTGACGAGCTGCTAAGCTTAGAAGAGTTTGGATATCTTAAAAGGCTCAGATTAGAATTTTTTCAAAATATGAGATTCCTTTGGGAAGAGTCACTGACACCGACTAGACCCCAGCCCAACCTGACAATGACATAACCAGACCTTGACTTATTATTATGATGCGTGGGGCCGGGGGACCCCCCTCTTCTACAAAGAAGAGTGACATATTAGTTGTTCCTTATACCTGTTAAATGACGTAATTCACTTTATCACTGAAATGAGCTGAAATCCCTAGCTTAGCGTATAATTCTAAAAACCAGTTCAGCACAGAAATGTAAGATCAATGTCTGTTTAATTATATTTTTTTTTTACGGTGTACATCACTTTCTCATGTGGTTGAGACAATGCCACCGGTCAGTACTGTTTTGTTTTGTTGTTTGTTTTTTTTTTTTTTTTTTTTTTTTTTTTCCTTCTCTCTTCGCTTGTTCTTTTCGTTATTATTTTGTGTTGTATACAGTTATATAAGTTACCATCTCGGAATGCCTCTGTAACTGAAAGTACGACTTGTAAATTGTAACCCCTTTACGGTAAGTGTACCGTTGTTTGTAACCTTTTCTTTATTTCGTACTGACAATCAATAAAGATGGAATTTAAAAAAAAAAACAAAAAAAAAACAATACAACTGTGTTAAATTTACAGCAATATTCTGAAAATACTAAAAAATACAATTGTAAATCCAGAACCAAACACAACTGTTAATTTTACATTAAAAATATATTAAAAGAATCATATTTATTTGTAGAATTTACAAAATACAGTAGTTTGGACAGAGAAGACACTGTAATACCTAAAGCAAAACAATACAGTTAAAATTATAAGATGACTGATTTTTGTTAGGCAGATTTTCATATACGTAGAGTATATACAGAAAGAAATTGTATTAGATTTGACAAATTTATATGTTATATTTTACAGATAATAATGTGTAAAAGTACAGTAAAATTATGTTAATATGAAGGGTTTCAAAATCCAGTTGTGTCTGTTTAGAATTGAGCAGGCCTAACAATATATTAGTAAACTATAGTAAAACTATAATAGAAGTAGGTCACTTTAAAAAAAAAAAATACATTACATATGAACTATTTAAAAGATGTAGTGTTTTTTTTTGCTATAAATGCAGCCTCCCATAGAGGAAGTGACAGAGCAGGAAATACAATCAGCTTCCTGTAGGGCTCAAGTCAGTGTTTCTTATCATCTATCTTGTTCATAGCTCTTCAGCTCCTGCTCTTTGCATAACCTAATAACTGTAAGCAGTAGATTACTTGCTAAATCTGTCCTACATTCTATTTGCATTAATTATCCTGCATTCCTGCCTATTTTATTTATCTTATGTCAGACTTATGTATCATAGAGTTGCTGCACCATGCTGCACATGTGCTTATTGTAATTCCATTCTATTCTTTTAGTATTTACAGTTTCTACAAGAGCTATCACAGCAATAAATCCAGTCTTTTCAAAAACAAAACCCCTATTTCTGTCTGCCTTGTTTATAGCTGTACAGTTCCACAGTTACTGGAGTGAGGACATATTTTGTAGTCATAATAATAATGATGACTGATAAGGTTAATTAATTAGTCTGGTATGTTTCATGCTTACTGCTTAACTTTTTCAGCATTTGTGGAGCAGTGGATTTTGCAATCACCCATGTAAAACATAATTTATGTAAGAATTCACCTGATAAATTAATTTATTTCATATTGGCAAGATTCCATGAGCTAGTGACGTATGGGATATACAATCCTACATGGAGGGGCAAAGTTTCCCAAACCTCAAACTGCCTATAAATACACCCCTCACCACATCCGCAATTCAGTTTAACGAATAGCCAAGAAGTGGGGTGATAAAGAAAGGAGTAAAAAGCATCAACAAAGGAATTTGGAAATAATTGTGCTTTATACAAAAAAAATCATAACCACCATAAAAAGGGTGGGCCTCATGGACTCTTGCCAATATGAAAGAAATGAATTTATCAGGTAAATTCTTACATAAATTATGTTTTCTTTCATGTAATTGGCAAGAGTCCATGAGCTAGTGACGTATAGGATATCTATACCCAAGATGTGGAACTCCACTCAAGAGTCACTAGAGAGGGAGGGATAAAAATAATAACAGCCATTTTCCGCTAAAAAAATAATCCACAACCCAAAATAAAAGTTATTCTCATAATGAAAAGAAAAACTTAAAACATCAGCAGAAGAATCAAACTGAAACAGCTGCCTGAAGAACTTTTCTACCAAAGACTGCTTCTGGAGAAGCAAATACATAAATATGGTAGAATTTATTAAATGTATGCAAAGAGGACCAAGTTGCTGCTTTGCAAATCTGATCAACTGAAGCTTCATTCTTAAAAGCCCACGAAGTGGAGACTGATCTAGTAGAATGAGCTGTAATTCTCTGAGGTGGGGCCTGACCTGACTCCAAATAAGCTTGATGAATCAAAAGCTTTAACCAAGAAGCCAACAAAATAGCAGAGGCCTTCTGACCTTTCCTAGGACCAGAAAATATAACAAATAGACTAGAAGTCTTCCTGAAATCTTTAGTAGCTTCAACATAATATTTCAAAGCTCTCACCATATCCAAAGAATGTAAGGATCTTTCCAAAGAATTCTTAGGATTAGGACACAAGGAAGGGACAACAATTTCTCTACTAATGTTGTTAGAATTCACAACTTTAGGTAAAAATTTAAATGAAGTCCACAAGACCGCCTTATCCTGATGAAAAATCAGAAAAGGAGATTCACAAGAAAGATCAGATAGCTCAGAAACTCTTCTAGCAGAAGAGATGGCCAAAAGGAACAACACTTTCCAAGAAAGTAGTTTAATGTCCAAAGAATGCATAGGCTCAAACAGAGGAGCCTGTAACGCCTTCAAAACCAAATTAAGACTCCAAGGAGGAGAAATTGATTTAATGACAGGCTTAATACGAACTAAAGCCTGTACAAAACAGTGAATATCAGGAAGTTTAGCAATCTTTCTGTGAAATATACTGAAAGAGCAGAGATTTGTCCCTTCAAGGAACTTGCAGACAAACCCTTATCCAAACCATCCTGAAGAAACTGTAAAATTCTAGGAATTCTAAAAGAATGCCAAGAGAATTTATGAAAAGAACACCATGAAATGTAGGTCTTCCGAACTCGATAATAAATCTTCCTAGAGAAAGATTTACGAGCTTGTAACATAGTATTAATCACTAAGTCAGAGAAACCTCTATGACTTAGTAATAAGCATTCAATTTCCATACCTTCAAATTTAATGATTTGAGATCCTGATGGAAAAATGGACCTTGAGACAGTAGGTATGGCCTTAACGGAAGTGGCCAAGGTTGGCAACTGGACATTCGAACAAGATCCGCATACCAAACCCTGTGTGGCCATGCTGGAGCCCCCAGCAACACAAACGATTGTTCCATGATGATTTTGGATATCACTCTTGGAAGAAGAACTAGAGGCAGGAAAATATAAGCAGGATGATAACACCAAGGAAGTGTCAGCGCATCCACAGCTTCTGCCTGAACATCCCTGGACCTGGACAGGTATCAGGGAAGTTTCTTGTTTAGATGAGAGGCCATGAGATCTATCTCTGGAAGACCCCACATCTGAACAATCTGAGAAAACACATCTGGATGGAGAGACCACTCCCCTGGATGTAAAGTCTGACGGCTGAGATAATCCGCCTCCCAATTGTCTACACCTGGGATATGCACCGCAGAGATTAGACAGGAGCTGGATTCCGCCCAAGCAAGTATCCAAGATACTTCCTTCATAGCTTGGGGACTGTGAGTCCCACCCTGATGATTGACATATGCCACAGTTGTGATATTGTCTGTCTGAAAGCAAATGAACAGTTCTCTCTTCAATAGAGGCCAAAACTGAAGAGCTCTGAGAATTGCACGGAGTTCTAAAATATTGATTGGTAATCTCGCCTCTTGAGATTTCCAAACCCCTTGTGCTGTCAGAGATCCCAAACAGCTCCCCAACCTGAAAGACTTGCATCTGTAGTGATCACAGTCCAGGTTGGCCCAACAAAGGAAGCCCCTTGAACTAAACGCTGGTGATTTAACCACCACATCAGAGAGTGTTGAACATTGGGATTTAAGGATATTAACTGTGATATCTTTGTATAATCCCTGCACCATTGATTCAGCATTAAAACCTGGAAAGGTCTCATGTGAAAACGAGAAAAAGGAATCACGTACGATGCTGCAGTCATGAAGCCTAAAACTTCCATGCACATAGCCACTGAAGGGAATGACTGAGACTGAAGGTACCGACAGGCTGCAACCAATTTCAAACGTCTCTTGTCTGTTAGAGACCCTTGTCTGAGGAATCAAGAAACGTTTTGGTAAATTGATACTCCAACCATGTTTTTGAAAAAACAACACTAGTTGATTCATGTGAGATTCTGCAGAACATAAAGACTGAGCTAGTACCAAGATATCATCCAAATAAGGAAACACCGCAATACCCTGCTCTCTGATTACAGAGAGTAGGGCACCTAGAACCTTTGAAAAGATTATTGGAGCTGTTGCTAGGTTAAATGGAAGAGCAACAAATTGGTAATGCTTGTCTAGAAAACAGAATCTCAGGAACTGATAATGTTCTGGATGAATCGGAATATGAAGGTATGCATCCTGCAAGTCTATTGTAGACATATAATGTCCTTGCTGAACAAAAGGCAGAATAGTCCTTATAGTCACCATCTTGAAAGTTGGTACTCTAACATAACGATTGAAAATTTTCAGATCCAGAACTGGTCTGAATGAATTTTCCTTCTTTGGGACAATGAATAGATTTGAATAAAACCCCCAGACCTTGTTCCTGAAAAAGAAACCAGAATGATTACCCCTGAAGACTCCAGGTCTGAAACACACTTCAGGAAAGCCTGAGCTTTTACTGGATTTACTGGGATACGTGAGAGAAAAAATCTTCTCACAGGAGGTCTTACTCTGAATCCTATTCGATACCCTTGAGAGAAAATGCTCTGAATCCATTGATTTTGGACAGAATTTATCAAAAATCCTTGAAAAACCTTAATCTGCCCCCTACCAGCTGAGCTGGAATGAGGGCCGCACCTTCATGCGGACTTAGGAGCTGACTTTGTTTTTTTAAAATTTGAGGAAGGCTTCCAATTGGAAACAGATTCCTTGGGGGAAGGATTAGATTTTTGTTCCTTATTTTGAAGAAAGGAACTAAAAGGTTAGAAGCCTAGGTTTTTTATCCTGAGGCCGAAAAAAAAAACCTTCCTCCAGTAACAGTTGAAATAATAGAATCCAACTGAGAACTAAATAAATTATTACCTTGGAAAGAAAGAGATAATAATCTAGACTTAGATGTCATATCTGCATTCCAAGATTTAAGCCATAAAGCTCTTCTAGCTAAAATAGCTAAAGACATGGATCTAACATCAATTTTGATAATATCAAAAATGGCATCACAAATAAAATGATTAGCATTTTGCAGTAAGCGAATAATGCTAGATATGTCAGAATCCAATTCTTGTTGCGCTAAATTCTCCAACCAAAAAGTTGATGCAGCTGCAACATCAGCCTAAGAAATTTCAGGCCTGAGAAGATGACCTGAATATAAATAGGCTTTCCTTAGATAGGATTCAAGTTTCCTATCTAAAGGATCTTTAAAAGAAGTACTATCTTCCATAGGAATAGTGGTACCTTTAGCAAGAGTAGAAATAGCCCCATCAACTTTGGGGATCTTTTTCCAAAACTCTATAGAAATTGCTGGTAAAGGATACAATTTTTTAAACCTTGAAGAAGGAATTAAAGGAGTACCTGGCTTATTCCATTCCTTAGAAATCATATCAGAAATTGCATCCGGAATAGGAAAAACCTCTGGAGTAACCACAGGAGGTTTAAAAACAGCATTTAAACGTTTACTAGTCTTAATGTCAAGAGGACTAGCTTCCTCAATATCCAAAATAATTAACACTTCTTTTAACAAAGAACGAATATGCTCTATTTTAAACAAATAAGTAGATTTGTCAGTGTCAATATCTGAGGCAGGATCTTCTGAATCAGATAGATCCTCATCATAGGAGGATAAATCATTATGTTGTCGGTCATTTGAAATGTCATCAACTTTATGAGAAGTTTTAAAAGACCTTTTACGTTTAATAGAAGGCGGAAATGCAGACAAAGCCTTCTAAATAGAATCAGTAACAAATTCCTTAAAAGTCATAGGTATATCATGTACATTAGAAGTTGAAGGAACTGCAACTGGCAATGTACTATTACTGATGGATACATTCTCTGCATGTAAAAGTTTATCATGACAACTATTACAAATGACATTTGGAGATATAATTTCCACAATCTTACAACAAATGCACTTAGCTTTGGTAGAACCGATGTCAGGCAGCAAAGTTCCAACAGATACTTCTGAGGCAGGATCAGATTGAGACATCTTGCAAAATGTAAAATAAAAAACAACATATAAAGCAAAATTATCAATTTCCTTATATGACAGTTTCAGGAATGGGAAAAAATGCAAACAGCATAGCCCTCTGACATAGAAAAAGGCAAGAGACAAACAGCAATGGGGTATAAAACAAATGAAAAATTTGGCACCAGGTATGACGCACAACGTAAGTGAAATTTTTTTTGGCGCCAACAATATCCGGAAATGACACACTTGCGTCACTAACGATGCAACCGTGTGTAAGGCTTCCGCGTCAACTACGACGCCCGAAATGACGAACTTGCGTCAACGGAAGTACTTTTCACGCCAAAAAAATTCTCGCACCAAGAATGACACAATAAAGTCTTGCATTTGGCGCCCCCGCGGGCCTAGTACTGCCATCAATTTTCTAAGAAAAAAGTAGTCATTTGAAAAAAAGACTAAACCCCAGGTAAGAAAAAAATATTTCTTAATATGTTTATTTCCCAAATATGAAACTGACAGTCTGCACAAGGAAATACATGAACCTGACTCATGGCAAATATAAGTACAATACATATATTTAGAACTTTATATAAATGCATAAAGTGCCAGACCATAGCTGGGGTGTCTTAAGTAATAAAAAACATACTTACCAAAAAAGACACCCATCCACATATAGCAGATAGCCAAACCAGTACTGAAACAGTTATCAGTAGCGGTAATGGTATATGAGAGTATATCGTTGATCTGAAAAGGGAGGTAGGAGATGAATCTCTACGACCGATAACAGAGAACCTATGAAATAGACCCCCGTTAGAAAAATCATTGCATTCAATAGGTGATACTCTCTTCACGTCCCTCTGATATTCACTGTACTCTGAGAGGAATCGGGCTTCAAGAAAGCTGAGAAGCGCATGTCAACGTAGAAATCTTAGCACAAACTTACTTCACCACCTCCACAGGAGGCAAAGTTTGTAAAACTGAATTGTGGGTGTGGTGAGGTGTGTATTTATAGGCATTTTGATGTTTAGGAAACTTTTCCCCTCCTGGTAGGATTGTATATCCCATAAGTCACTAGCTCATGGACTCTTGCCAATTACATGAAAGAAACAGACAATTGTGTTATATTATATAAAAAATATAGTAACGGGGGGCGGAGCTAGCCGCCAAAGAGGTCAGACTATAGATCAGTCTAATAGCTCATGTTCTATAGTTTTATCCTCTCCCTTTGGGGCTTACTCTCTCCAAAATATGCCATTAGAGGTTCGAACTTTCTCTCAGTTAAAGGTGCATTGTGCTTAACCTTATATATGGAGCTGTACATGTTGATATGTGTGTTGACCTCACTCCACAATCATACTACCGCTATGATATCCTGACGCACAGTGCGTTTGGTATTGCATACCCGAAGCCTACTCTCATTGTCCCCAGTTGAAGGATACTCATATAACAATATACCATTACCATGGTCTTCCTGCATGTAATGCATTCTAATTCTGATCATGGGTATTGTACAGATATCGCTATAGATTAGGGGGTTACGCAATTGTATCTGGAAACTACATAGGCAACAGGTATACCACCCCATATGTTTATCTCATACTAGGATAAAAAACTAGAATGGGCTAACCACAGATATCGCAAAAGACATATCTGAACTCTTCATGAATACGGTAGTCTCATATACCCTGTATATGTTCTTATTACCACCAGATGAGAGATACTCATATAACCAGCTAGCTTTAGTTTAATAATCTATTTAAACGTCTCTCTGTACTGTAGTTTATACATCTTGTTTTGTTAGGTAATTGTGTACATAACCACACCCTAACATCATAGTCTTCCAGTATGTAACATGCTCCAGTCCCAGTTTTAGACATTACACAATTTTGGCCCGCTGAACCTAATCTGTAAGAATCCACCTTACTCAGTCGACTGTTAATAATGTCGAACCTCTGGTTCATAATGCCCTCCTCTATAATCATCCCATCTAACTGTGCCCCATCAACTCATTACATCTCCTTTATGTTTTTACCCTCAGTTAGCACACATCCACAACTGGAACCTAATCACCTCCCCCCCGCTCTTTTTCTTTCTCTTTTCCTCTTCTTATTCTCTAAAAGCAGCTCTTGCCTGCTGACTTTCACCTTCTTTCTACCCCCACACTAGGCCCAAAAGTGGCCACTTCCAATGCCATGCTCCTCCTCAAATGTCCCTAAACTATGTAAGGTTCAAGAGTAACCTTCCTTATCAATGGAGGAACCCATTACAGAACTCTATGTAAATATAATAAATGAGGTTCAAGATGATTACTTATATAGACCCATTGTAATACTGTTGATTTATCTTGCATATAACTGTTTGACATATTGTATGATATATATATTTTTCTCGGTATTTCATATTGGTTGTACTATTCTTATAACCTCAATAAAAAAAAAAAAATATATATATATATATATATAGTAACAGCACCATGTTGAAATATAATGCAATAAATACATAGTTGAATTATATCAGTAAATCCTGACTGATCTTCTCATTGAGAGGGTGCATGAGTATAGTATCACCACAAATACTGTCATAAATTCACACAATATTACAGCACACCTAGATAATGGAAAAACAACTTTATTTATATACAAAACAGTTGCCTAGATACGAGTCTTGCGTTAGCCTTAAAAAGCAGCGTTGAGAGGTCCCAACGCTGCTTTTTAACGCCCGCTGGTATTATGAGTCTGGCAGGTACAGGTGTACCGCTCACTTTTTTTCCGCGACTCGAACATGCCGCAAATCCACTTATGTCAATTGCGTATCCTATCTTTTTAATGGGATTTGCCTAACGTCGGTATTACGAGTCTTGGAAAAAGTGAGCGGTAAACCCTCTCCTGTCAAGACTGATACCGCATTTAAAAGTCAGTAGTTAAGAGTTTTATGGGCTAACGCCGTAACATAAAACTCTTAACTAAAGTGCTAAAAAGTACACTAACACCCAAAAACTACCTATTAACCCCTAAACCGAGCCCCCCCACGTCGCTGCCACTTCAATAAATATATTAACCCCTAATCCGCCGCAATCCCACCTCACAAACACCAGTTAAATTTTATTAACCCCTGACACCTACCTACATTTATTAACCCTAATCTGCCGCCCCCAACGTCGCCGCAACTATATTAAATGTATTAACCCCAAAATCTAAGTCTAACCCTAACCCTAACAACCCCCTAACTTAAATATAATGTAAATACATTTAAATAAAATAACTATTATTAACTAAATAATTCCTATTTAAAACTAAATACTTACCTTTAAAATAAACCCTAAAATAGCTACAATATAACTAATAATTACATTGTAGCCATTTTAGGATTTATTTTTATTTTACAGGCAACTTTGTATTTATTTTAACTAGGTACAATAGTTATTAAATAGTTATTAACTATTTAATAACTTCCTAGTTAAAATAAGTACAAATTTACCTGTTAAATAAACCCAAAACTATTTTACAATTACACCTAACACTACACTATCATTAAATAAATTACCTAAACTAACTACAATTAATTACAATTAAATTAAATAAACTAAAGTACGGAAAAAACCCCACTAAATTACAGAAAATAATAAAATAATTACAATTTTTAAAACTAATTACACATAATCTAATCCCCCTAATAAAATAAAAAAGCCCCCCAAAATAAAAAAAATCCCTACCCTATACTAAATTACAAATAGCCCTTAAAAGGGCCTTTTGTGGGGCATTGCCCCAAAGTAATCAGCTCTTTTACCTGTAAAAAAAAAAAAAATACACTCCCCAACATTACAACCCACCACCCACACACCCAACCCTACTCTAAAACCCACTGAATCCCCCCTTAATAAAACCTAACACTAACCCCTTGAAGATCACCCTACCTTGAGACGTCTTCACCCAACTGGGCAGAAGTGGTCCTCCAGATGGGCAGAAGTCTTCATCCGATCCGGGCAGGAGAGGACCTCCAGATGTCCGGAAGTCTTCATCCAGGCGGCATCTTCTATCTTCATCCATCCGGAGCGGGTCCATCTTCAAGCCATTTGACGCAGAGTATCCTCTTCCATCCGACGACTAACACTAAATGACGGTACCTTTAAGTGAGGTCATCCAAGATGGCGTCCCTTCAATTCCGATTGGCTGATAGAATTCTATTAGCCAATTGGAATTAAGGTAGAAAAAATTCTATTGGCTGATGCAATCAGCCAATAGGATTGAAGTTCAATTCTATTGGCTGATCCAATCAGTCAATAGGATTGAGCTCACATTCTATTGGCTGATTGGAACAGCAAATAGAATGCAAGCTCAATCCTATTGGCTGATTGGATCAGCACAATTGGATTTTTTCTACCTTAATTCCGATTGGCTGATAAAATTCTATCAGCCAATCGGAATTGAAGGGACGCCATATTGGATGACGTCACTTAAAGGTACCGTTATTTAGTGTTAGTCGTTGGATGGAAGAGGATGCTCCGCGTCAGATGTCTTGAAGATGGACCCGCTCCGCTCCGGATGGATGAAGATAGAACATGCCGCCTGGATGAAGACTTCTTCCCATCTGGAGGACCTTTTCTGCCCGGATCGGATGAAGACTTCTGCCCGTCTGGAGGACCACTTCTGCCCGGTTGGGTGAAGATGTCTCAAGGTAGGGTGATCTTCAAGGGGTTAGTGTTAGGTTTTATTAAGGGGGGATTGGGTGGGTTTTAGAGTAGGGTTGGGTGTGTGGGTGGTGGGTTTTAATATTGGGGGGTATTGTACTTTTTTTTACAGATAAAAGAGCTGATTACTTTGGGGCAATGCATCGCAAAAGGCCCTTTTAAGGGCTATTTGTAATTGGGGCTGCGTTAGGAGCTGAACGCTGCTTTTTTTGCAGGTGTTAGTTTTCTTTTCAGCCGACTCTGCCCCATTGATTCCTATAGGGAAATCGTGCATGAGCACGTTTAGCCAGCTCACCGCTGACTTAAGCAGCGCTGATATTGAGGTGAGATGTGGAGCTAAATTCCGCTCTACACTCACCTTTTTGCGGCTAACGCTGGGTTAAAAAAAAAACCTAATACCAACGTTACTTTAGGTGAGCGGTGAGGGAAAACTGTGCGTTAGTCACGCACACCATTACCGACAAAAACTCGTAATCTAGCCGAGTGAAAAAAGTAATTACCTAAAACCCTTCCCATTCCAAACATCCAACAATCATGTATACAAATAAAAGAACGATTACACCCCAGGTGTCCCTAGGGGAATCAAAAATATGCCGCCATCTCAGAAAAAAGTCTCATAAGAAACAAATGATTCAATGCTTGTTTTAGTACTTGTAATCCCAAAGATGAGGGTGTTGAATAATATATATTATTTCTTACTCTATTTTTCTTTAAAGGGACATGCATCACTTAAAAACACCTATTGAGACAGCTGTCCAATTCAGTAGTTTAATAACTTAATGAGACATATGATTATTAAAACAAAAAAATTTAAATAAAACAATTTTTAAGCATATACTTACCTGCCACTGGTTCCTCCCCCTGCTTCTCAGTCGCATTCCAGGAATGCATAAAGTGCACACCATGCATGTGCAAGCCCCATCAGAAGATTCCCCTCTGATGGAGCTTGTGTGCATGTGCAGTGTGCATTTTCTACATTCCGCATAATCCGACTGAGATGCAGGAGGAGGGAATGGCGTCAGGTAAGTATATGCTATAAAATTATTTTATTTATTTACTTTTAAAAATGAGACAGCTGTCTCATTCAGTTATGAAACTACTGAATGAGACAATTGTCTCAAAAGGGATGCATGTCCCTTTAACGTTTACTCTTTCTTTCTCTCGACTTTGTTTCTTTCCATCTCTTTTCTCTTTCAGATCCAATAAGATCATCATTAATCTGTCTGTTCTCTATTCTAATGTTTGTAAAGTACATATTAGAAATTTGTATGTTGAGAAATTACAGATGTTTTTGTTTACTGCTTTAAAGTTAAAGGGATAGTCTAGTCAAAATGAACCTTTTATGATTCAGATAGAGCAGTGTTTCCCAGGACCCTTACTCAGGCCAGATATTCTTTATATCTTAACTAGAGCACAGGTGAAATAATCAGCTGATGGGTGAGATGATTGTTTCACCCGTGCCTTAGTTAAGATATAAAGAATGAATATCTGACCTGAGTAAGGGTCCTGAGGACTGGGTTTGGGAAACAGTGAGATAGAGCATGCAATTTTAAGCAACTTTCTATTTAGCTCCTATTATCAATTTTTCTTTGTTCTCTTGGTATCTGCATTTGAAAAATCAAAAATGTAAGATTAGGAGCTGGCCCATTTTTGGTTCAACACCCTGGATAGAGCTTGCTGATTGGTGGCTACATTTAGACAAGTGCTATCCAGGGTGTTGAACCTAAAATGTGCCGGGTCCTAAGCTAATATTCCTGCATTTTCAAATAAATATACAATTAGAACGAAGAAAGATTGATAATAGGAGTAAATAAGAAAGTTGTTTAAAATTGCATGCTCTATCTGAATCATGAAAGGTTAATTTTGACTAGACTATCCCTTTAATAAATTCTTTGAAAGACACGTTATTGTTGGATTTTGTTTTAAGTCTTTCAGTGCAGTAACTCTTAAGGCATATCTAGGCTTTGCTTTTGAATTTTTAAATACTTAGGGCTCGATGATTGAAAGCTCTCTGGGCTGGCGAGATTATTAAAGAATGCTCGCCAGTCCTTCTATTTCCCTTGTGGAATGATCTAAAGCCATTTTTTACCCTGAAAACAGGGTGTCTCGCTAAGGGCGTATACTGCATTTTCATATGAAATGTGCACAACAAAATTCGTATTTTAAACATTATACAAAACAAATATTTGAATCATTCACACAAAAATAATCAGGGAAAAATTGTATTGTTAAGGTGCATCAAAAATCGTAACAAAATTCTTTACCAGAAATCGTATGTTAACAAAAACGTAAAATTAGTATCTAATTTACACAGGAATAAATCAAATGAAATATTCACAGCGTAAATCGTAATTGTAGTACACTGAATGTGCAAAAATCACACAGAAATTTGAATTTATAAATACAAAATGCAAAGCGTAATTGTTGTTTTTTCGTAAAATGGGCTGAACATGGGCGTTCCATGGGCGTATATGAAAATGTCTCACTAATCCCAGCGTAATTCTATAAAGATTTTCGCACTGCAGATCTCACAGTTTTTTCTCGCCAACTAAAAGGTGGCGAGCTTTTGTCAAAACAATACGAACACTTATAACCCCAATAGAAAAACTAATGCATACGAACATATAGGCGAATGTAAGATGCTATAAGCAGAAAGCAGCGTAATGTGAGTTATATTGGCTGCAGGATTTTAATTTTAAAGTGTTCCCCCTGCTCTCTGCTAACTTCGCACTAAGGAGCGAAGTTTCCCTATCCAGCGAGCTCCATTACTTTTAATCGGAGCATCACGCAACTCGCCGGGACTGCCCCTTTTTTACGATCATTGCACTGGGGTAGCCTTGCGAGTGTCAGCAAGAAAAAGAAGGTTTGAGCTGGCAAACAATATATCATCGAGCCCTTAGTCTACACTGGGTTACATTTTTCACATTTCTGGTAAAAGTCACAAGTCTATAAGAAAGCAGTGCAATGTAAATGAAATTGTTTTAGATAGAAGTGTTCAATGTGCCCATAATGTATAGGAACAGCTGAGCAATAATCCTAACTGGCAATGTAAAATATTTTTAGATAAATTTAAAGTTTATATTTGAGATTGGTATTAGATATGGAGTAATAGGGGTCTATTTAAGAAGTAGCAGATTCTGCCTCCGACCCACTCCGCTTCAGATCCGGCTGACGTGGAAGTTAAGAAGCAGCGCTCCTAAGACCGCTGCTCCTTAACTCGTCTGCCACCTCTGAGGTAGCGGACAGCAGTCTGATTGACACCCCCTGCTAGCGGCCGCGAATCTGCAGGGGGTGGTATTGAACCAGCAGTTCACAAGAACTATGCTAGCGTATGCTGTCGGGAATTTATCGATATGCGGTATTATGAGTCTGGCAGGTACAGGTGTACCGCTCACTTTTTTTCCGCGACTCGAACATACCGCAAATCCACTTATGTCAATTGCGTATCCTATCTTTTTAATGGGATTTGCCTAACGTTGGTATTACGAGTCTTGGAAAAAGTGAGCGGTAAACCCTCTCCTGTCAAGACTGATACCGCATTTAAAAGTCAGTAGTTAAGAGTTTTATGGGCTAACGCCGTAACATAAAACTCTTAACTAAAGTGCTAAAAAGTACACTAACACCCAAAAACTACCTATTAACCCCTAAACCGAGCCCCCCCACGTCGCTGCCACTTCAATAAATATATTAACCCCTAATCCGCCGCAATCCCACCTCACAAACACCAGTTAAATTTTATTAACCCCTGACACCTACCTACATTTATTAACCCTAATCTGCCGCCCCCAACGTCGCCGCAACTATATTAAATGTATTAACCCCAAAATCTAAGTCTAACCCTAACCCTAACAACCCCCTAACTTAAATATAATGTAAATACATTTAAATAAAATAACTATTATTAACTAAATAATTCCTATTTAAAACTAAATACTTACCTTTAAAATAAACCCTAAAATAGCTACAATATAACTAATAATTACATTGTAGCCATTTTAGGATTTATTTTTATTTTACAGGCAACTTTGTATTTATTTTAACTAGGTACAATAGTTATTAAATAGTTATTAACTATTTAATAACTTCCTAGTTAAAATAAGTACAAATTTACCTGTTAAATAAACCCAAAACTATTTTACAATTACACCTAACACTACACTATCATTAAATAAATTACCTAAACTAACTACAATTAATTACAATTAAATTAAATAAACTAAAGTACGGAAAAAACCCCACTAAATTACAGAAAATAATAAAATAATTACAATTTTTAAAACTAATTACACATAATCTAATCCCCCTAATAAAATAAAAAAGCCCCCCAAAATAAAAAAAATCCCTACCCTATACTAAATTACAAATAGCCCTTAAAAGGGCCTTTTGTGGGGCATTGCCCCAAAGTAATCAGCTCTTTTACCTGTAAAAAAAAAAAATACACTCCCCAACATTACAACCCACCACCCACACACCCAACCCTACTCTAAAACCCACTGAATCCCCCCTTAATAAAACCTAACACTAACCCCTTGAAGATCACCCTACCTTGAGACGTCTTCACCCAACTGGGCAGAAGTGGTCCTCCAGATGGGCAGAAGTCTTCATCCGATCCGGGCAGGAGAGGACCTCCAGATGTCCGGAAGTCTTCATCCAGGCGGCATCTTCTATCTTCATCCATCCGGAGCGGGTCCATCTTCAAGCCATTTGACGCAGAGCATCCTCTTCCATCCGACGACTAACACTAAATGACAGTACCTTTAAGTGAGGTCATCCAAGATGGCGTCCCTTCAATTCCGATTGGCTGATAGAATTCTATTAGCCAATTGGAATTAAGGTAGAAAAAATTCTATTGGCTGATGCAATCAGCCAATAGGATTGAAGTTCAATTCTATTGGCTGATCCAATCAGTCAATAGGATTGAGCTCACATTCTATTGGCTGATTGGAACAGCAAATAGAATGCAAGCTCAATCCTATTGGCTGATTGGATCAGCACAATTGGATTTTTTCTACCTTAATTCCGATTGGCTGATAAAATTCTATCAGCCAATCGGAATTGAAGGGACGCCATATTGGATGACGTCACTTAAAGGTACCGTTATTTAGTGTTAGTCGTTGGATGGAAGAGGATGCTCCGCGTCAGATGTCTTGAAGATGGACCCGCTCCGCTCCGGATGGATGAAGATAGAACATGCCGCCTGGATGAAGACTTCTTCCCATCTGGAGGACCTTTTCTGCCCGGATCGGATGAAGACTTCTGCCCGTCTGGAGGACCACTTCTGCCCGGTTGGGTGAAGATGTCTCAAGGTAGGGTGATCTTCAAGGGGTTAGTGTTAGGTTTTATTAAGGGGGGATTGGGTGGGTTTTAGAGTAGGGTTGGGTGTGTGGGTGGTGGGTTTTAATATTGGGGGGTATTGTACTTTTTTTTACAGATAAAAGAGCTGATTACTTTGGGGCAATGCATCGCAAAAGGCCCTTTTAAGGGCTATTTGTAATTGGGGCTGCGTTAGGAGCTGAACGCTGCTTTTTTTGCAGGTGTTAGTTTTTTTTTCAGCCGACTCTGCCCCATTGATTCCTATAGGGAAATCGTGCATGAGCACGTTTAGCCAGCTCACCGCTGACTTAAGCAGCGCTGATATTGAGGTGAGATGTGGAGCTAAATTCCGCTCTACACTCACCTTTTTGCGGCTAACGCTGGGT
Organism: Bombina bombina; assembly: GCF_027579735.1. NCBI lineage: Eukaryota > Metazoa > Chordata > Amphibia > Anura > Bombinatoridae > Bombina > Bombina bombina. The sequence goes on from NC_069499.1 coordinate 1,089,453,627, forward strand.
TAAAAAAAAAACCTAATACCAACGCTACTTTAGGTGAGCGGTGAGGGAAAACTGTGCGTTAGTCACGCACACCATTACCGACAAAAACTCGTAATCTAGCCGAGTGAAAAAAGTAATTACCTAAAACCCTTCCCATTCCAAACATCCAACAATCATGTATACAAATAAAAGAACGATTACACCCCAGGTGTCCCTAGGGGAATCAAAAATATGCCGCCATCTCAGAAAAAAGTCTCATAAGAAACAAATGATTCAATGCTTGTTTTAGTACTTGTAATCCCAAAGATGAGGGTGTTGAATAATATATATTATTTCTTACTCTATTTTTCTTTAAAGGGACATGCATCACTTAAAAACACCTATTGAGACAGCTGTCCAATTCAGTAGTTTAATAACTTAATGAGACATATGATTATTAAAACAAAAAAATTTAAATAAAACAATTTTTAAGCATATACTTATCTGCCACTGGTTCCTCCCCCTGCTTCTCAGTCGCATTCCAGGAATGCATAAAGTGCACACCATGCATGTGCAAGCCCCATCAGAAGATTCCCCTCTGATGGAGCTTGTGTGCATGTGCAGTGTGCATTTTCTACATTCCGCATAATCCGACTGAGATGCAGGAGGAGGGAATGGCGTCAGGTAAGTATATGCTATAAAATTATTTTATTTATTTACTTTTAAAAATGAGACAGCTGTCTCATTCAGTTATGAAACTACTGAATGAGACAATTGTCTCAAAAGGGATGCATGTCCCTTTAACGTTTACTCTTTCTTTCTCTCGACTTTGTTTCTTTCCATCTCTTTTCTCTTTCAGATCCAATAAGATCATCATTAATCTGTCTGTTCTCTATTCTAATGTTTGTAAAGTACATATTAGAAATTTGTATGTTGAGAAATTACAGATGTTTTTGTTTACTGCTTTAAAGTTAAAGGGATAGTCTAGTCAAAATGAACCTTTTATGATTCAGATAGAGCAGTGTTTCCCAGGACCCTTACTCAGGCCAGATATTCTTTATATCTTAACTAGAGCACAGGGGAAATAATCAGCTGATGGGTGAGATGATTGTTTCACCCGTGCCTTAGTTAAGATATAAAGAATGAATATCTGACCTGAGTAAGGGTCCTGAGGACTGGGTTTGGGAAACAGTGAGATAGAGCATGCAATTTTAAGCAACTTTCTATTTAGCTCCTATTATCAATTTTTCTTTGTTCTCTTGGTATCTGCATTTGAAAAATCAAAAATGTAAGATTAGGAGCTGGCCCATTTTTGGTTCAACACCCTGGATAGAGCTTGCTGATTGGTGGCTACATTTAGACAAGTGCTATCCAGGGTGTTGAACCTAAAATGTGCCGGGTCCTAAGCTAATATTCCTGCATTTTCAAATAAATATACAATTAGAACGAAGAAAGATTGATAATAGGAGTAAATAAGAAAGTTGTTTAAAATTGCATGCTCTATCTGAATCATGAAAGGTTAATTTTGACTAGACTATCCCTTTAATAAATTCTTTGAAAGACACGTTATTGTTGGATTTTGTTTTAAGTCTTTCAGTGCAGTAACTCTTAAGGCATATCTAGGCTTTGCTTTTGAATTTTTAAATACTTAGGGCTCGATGATTGAAAGCTCTCTGGGCTGGCGAGATTATTAAAGAATGCTCGCCAGTCCTTCTATTTCCCTTGTGGAATGATCTAAAGCCATTTTTTACCCTGAAAACAGGGTGTCTCGCTAAGGGCGTATACTGCATTTTCATATGAAATGTGCACAACAAAATTCGTATTTTAAACATTATACAAAACAAATATTTGAATCATTCACACAAAAATAAGCAGGGAAAAATTGTATTGTTAAGGTGCATCAAAAATCGTAACAAAATTCTTTACCAGAAATCGTATGTTAACAAAAACGTAAAATTAGTATCTAATTTACACAGGAATAAATCAAATGAAATATTCACAGCGTAAATCGTAATTGTAGTACACTGAATGTGCAAAAATCACACAGAAATTTGAATTTATAAATACAAAATGCAAAGCGTAATTGTTGTTTTTTCGTAAAATGGGCTGAACATGGGCGTTCCATGGGCGTATATGAAAATGTCTCACTAATCCCAGCGTAATTCTATAAAGATTTTCGCACTGCAGATCTCACAGTTTTTTCTCGCCAACTAAAAGGTGGCGAGCTTTTGTCAAAACAATACGAACACTTATAACCCCAATAGAAAAACTAATGCATACGAACATATAGGCGAATGTAAGATGCTATAAGCAGAAAGCAGCGTAATGTGAGTTATATTGGCTGCAGGATTTTAATTTTAAAGTGTTCCCCCTGCTCTCTGCTAACTTCGCACTAAGGAGCGAAGTTTCCCTATCCAGCGAGTTCCATTACTTTTAATCGGAGCATCACGCAACTCGCCGGGACTGCCCCTTTTTTACGATCATTGCACTGGGGTAGCCTTGCGAGTGTCAGCAAGAAAAAGAAGGTTTGAGCTGGCAAACAATATATCATCGAGCCCTTAGTCTACACTGGGTTACATTTTTCACATTTCTGGTAAAAGTCACAAGTCTATAAGAAAGCAGTGCAATGTAAATGAAATTGTTTTAGATAGAAGTGTTCAATGTGCCCATAATGTATAGGAACAGCTGAGCAATAATCCTAACTGGCAATGTAAAATATTTTTAGATAAATTTAAAGTTTATATTTGAGATTGGTATTAGATATGGAGTAATAGGGGTCTATTTAAGAAGTAGCAGATTCTGCCTCCGACCCACTCCGCTTCAGATCCGGCTGACGTGGAAGTTAAGAAGCAGCGCTCCTAAGACCGCTGCTCCTTAACTCGTCTGCCACCTCTGAGGTAGCGGACAGCAGTCTGATTGACACCCCCTGCTAGCGGCCGCGAATCTGCAGGGGGTGGTATTGAACCAGCAGTTCACAAGAACTATGCTAGCGTATGCTGTCGGGAATTTATCGATATGCGGCGGACATGATCCGCTATATCGGATCATATCCGTCCGCACATTAATAAATGGACCCCATAGAACAGGATTTTATAACTTTAACTTATAGTGAATACATTTTACAGAAAATTTATTTTTTTATTTAAATGTTTCTTTAACGGTAAAACTCGTCATAACACTACAAAAGACACTATACATTAACTAAATATTTTAATTGTATTTTGGCACATTGTCTTTTATGAATAATATGGCTATGTAAAACACTGTACTTGTTCCCGACATGGACAATAAGAAGGTGAGTAATGGCAGTGGTATTATTTGCTTTATTATTTAAAAGCCACTGCCTTAGCCCCCCCCCCCCCCCCCCCCCCCACACACACACACACAAAAAGGAGAACATTAGATGATGCATCATGCAGCAAACAGCTATTGCTAATTTAGAAGAAAATTGATGTTGGATTTACCAGTTTAAAATGATTTTTTTTTTGTAAATAGCAATAATTCTAAACTATTAAATGTACAGTTTAAAACTGTAAAGTTGTTTACATTTTTAATGTATTTTTTACAGAATTATTCTGGCAATCAGGGCAGACATTATATATATATATATGTACAGAAATAACGCTGTGCCCATAGACCGCAATGCAAAAGCACTTTTCAGTGCCGTTTCTTTTCGAAAACCCCACACCACCACTTTTAACCCCATATAACTGCTTTTAGCAGTTATATTTTTAAAGAATAAAGAAGCCTTTTTTCTTTGTAAAACCTAAACACACCCCTTTATTTTGGAGCGATTGGGTGACATTAACTAGAGATTAACCAGAGAACTGATCACTTGTAATGGCTGGTTATTTATCTTGTGCCTGTAAACGGGCAAATTTCCAAAATTAGCTCTTCACTTGTAATCTAGTCCATGGGGGTCAATTTAATATTGTGCGGACGTACATGATAGTAGCGTATCATGTCTACCGCACCTCGATAAATGTGAACTGGTGAACTGCAATACCGCAATACAGCAGGGGGTGTCAATCAGTTTTTAGGATAATAATCAGCTTTTGTTTTGCACCAGCTTCACACACTTCCCTTTTACATTTGACTGCTGCACAAAAAAAATATGTTGAGGTTTTTAGCGTAACCCTCCCCATTTTTTTTTATTCCACCAGTTTGCTTATTTTTCAGTATTTTAAGGGTCGGTAAAGATAAAATTAGATTTAAATAGATTTGATAGAGCATGAAACTTTAAACAGCTTTCCATTTTACTTATGTTATTAATTTTGTTTAGTTCTCTTGTTATCCTTTGTTAACCCCTTAATGACCACAGCACTTTTCCATTTTCTGTCCGTTTGGGACCAAGGCTATTTTTACATTTTTGCGGTCTTTGTGTTTAGCTGTAATTTCCCTCTTACTCATTTACTGTACCCACACATATTATATACCGTTTTTTTCGCCATTAAATGGACTTTCTAAAGATACCATTATTTTCATCATATCTTATAATTTACTATAAAAAAAATTATAAAATATGAGGAAAAAATGGAAAAAAACACACTTTTTTTAACTTTGACCCCCAAAATCTGTTACACATCTACAACCACCAAAAAACACCCATGCTAAATAGTTTCTAAATTTTGTCCAGAGTTTAGAAATACCCAATGTTTACATGTTCTTTGCTTTTTTTGCAAGTTATAGGGCCATAAATATAAGTAGCACTTTGCTATTTCCAAACCACTTTTTTTCAAAATTAGCGCTAGTTACATTGGAACACTGATATCTTTCAGGAATCCCTGAATATCCCTTGACATGTATATATATTTTTTTAGAAGACATCCCAAAGTATTGATCTAGGCCCATTTTGGTATATTTCATGCCACCATTTCACCGCCAAATGCGATCAAATAAAAAAAAAAGTAAAATTTTTCCAAATTTTAGGTTTCTCACTGAAATCATTAATAAACATTTTGTGCAATTATGGCACAAATGGTTGTAAATGCTTCTCTGGGACCCCCTTTGTTCAGAAATAGCAGACATATATCGCTTTGGCGTTGTTTTTAAGTAATTAGAAGTCCGCTAAATGCTGCTGCACACCACAAGTGTATTATGCTCAGCAGTGCAGGGGTTAATTAGGGAACTTGTAGGGAGCTTGTAGGGTTAATTTTAGCTTTAGTGTAGTGTAGTAGACAACGCCAAGTATTGATCTAGGCCCATTTTGGTATATTTCAGGCCACAATTTCACCGCCAAATACGATTAAATTAAAAAAAATAGTCAACTTTTTCACAAACTTTAGGTTTCTCACTGAAATTATTTAGAAACAACTTGTGCAATTATGGTACAAATGGTTGTAAATGATTCTCTGGGATCCCCTTTGTTCAGAAATAGCAGACATATATGGCTTTGGTGTTGCTTTTTGGTAATTAAAAGGCCGCTAAATGCCACTGCGCACAAAACGTGAATTATGCCCAGCAGTGAAGGGGTTAATTAGGTAGCTTGTAGGGAGCTTGCAGGGTTAATTTTAGCTTTAGTGTAGAGATCAGCTTCCCACCTGACACATCAGACCCCCTGATCCCTCCCATAGAGCTCTCTTCCCTCCCCCACCCCACAATTGTCCCCGCCATCTTAAGTACTGGCAGAAAGTCTGCCAGTACTAAAATAAAAGGTTTTTTTTTTTTTACTTTTTTTTTTTAAGCATATTTACATATGCTGCTATGTAGGATCCCCCCTTAGCCCCCAACCTCTCTGATCCCCCCCAAAACAGCTCTCTACCCCCCCCACTGCCTTATTGGGGGCCATCTTGGGTACTGGCAGCCATCTTGGGTACTGGCAGCTGTCTGCCAGTACCCAGTTTGCATATAAAAATGTTTTTTTTTAATTTATTTTAGTTTTTTCTGTAGTGTAGCTCCCCCCCCCCCCAGATCAATCCCCCACCCCCTCCCAGATCCCTTAGATGAGTTCCATTACGTTTTTTTTTATTATTTTGTACAATAATATACAAAAGTTTCTGTAGTGTAAGCGGTTCCCACCCGCTCCCTCCCCGTGCACGCGCCCTCCCACCGCCCCCTGTGCACGCGCACGCGCCCGTGCGCGCCCCCGGCGATCCCGCCCCCGATCCCGCCCCCCTCTCTGACTAAGAAGCCATCGATGGCCGCCCACCCACCTCCCATTTACGCTCCCACCCACCAACGAATGCGGCCATTGATGTCCGGTGCAGAGAGGGCCACAGAGTGGCTCTCTCTGCACCGGAGGGGCAAAAATTGTTATTGCAGGATGCCTCGATATCGAGGCATCCTGCAATAACCGGAAAGCAGCTGGAAGTGATCAGGATCGCTTCCAGCTGCTTTCCAAACCGAGGACGTGCAGGGTACGTTCTTGGTCGTTAAGTGACTTTTTTAAGAGGACGTACCCTGCACGTCCTCGGTCGTTAAGGGGTTAAAGAGTAATCCTAGGTGATCTTAGGAGCGTGCACATGTCTAAAGCAATCAGGCAGCAGTGTATGCAACAATTCTTATAGCAATATTATACAAACAAATTTGTAATAGAAAAAAACAATTGTACAATCTATCTGAATCATTGTTTCATTTTTACTTTCATCTCCAGTTATGATGTTAACTATTCATATGTATGGGTACCTTTTATGTAAAATATTAGAGTCAAATATGTCTTAATTATTTATATTATTGAATTGAATATGTTTGTGCTTGACGTTTTTAAATGTGTTTTACATTTTGAAATATTGGGGTCGATTTATGAAGCCGCGGATGCTGCTTCCGACCCTCTCTGCTTCAGTTCCGACTGAAGCGGAAGTTAAGAAGCAGAGGTCCTAAGACTGCTGCCCCTAACTCGTCCACCAGTTACGATTAGGTTGATTGACACCCCCTGTTAGCGGCCGATTGGTCGCGAATATGAAGGAGGCGGTATTTCACCAGCAGTTCACCAGAACTGCTAGTGTAATGATAAATGCTGACAGCGTATGCTGTCGGCATTTATCGATGTGTGGCAGACATGATTCACTATAGCGGATCATGTCTGTCTGCACCATGTTAAATTGACCACATTGAGTATAATGGACATTTTGAACCATTATGCTTAGGTGAACCTGCAGACATATTTGAGACCATTTACAACAATCTAAAAGCCATTAGAGGAATATGATTTTTTTTTCTTTCATGATTTAGACAGAGCATGCAATTTTAAGCAATGTTCTAATGTACTGTACTTCTATTATCAATTTTTATTTGTTCTTTTGGTATCTTTTGTTGAAAAGCAGGGATGTAAGCTCAGGGTCGTGGACATATCTGGAACACTATACGGCAGCAGTTTTGCAAGCATTTTATCTATTTGCAAAAGCACTATATGCCATGTAGTGCTTCAGACACCTACCTAGATATCTCTTCAACAAATGATACCATGGGAACAAAGCAACTTTGACAACAGAAGTAAATTGGAAACTTTTTTTTTAAAATTGTGTTCTCTGTTTATATCACAAAATAACATTTTTAGGTTTCATATCCCCTCAATGAGCTCATTGAGAACGAAGCACAAATTATCATTGTTTCTTTCCCATAGACTTGAACAGAAACCCAAAACAGCCTTCCGCAGCCACAGAATTTTGCATAGCTATAAAAATAAACATTATTATTCATAATAATAATAATAATAATAGTAATAATAATAGTAATAGTTGGGTGATTCCAAAATGAAATCTGACTGATTAGTGAACTGTATTATTATCAAACACTCTGATTAACAACTATCTGCTGTTATCTGCTATCTGCTATGTGTTCTAAAATAAGAGATAATGAAGAATGAAATTTGCTTTCTATAGTCCTCTATTAAAATTAGTATCATTTATTTGAAAAGTTTATATATATATATATATATATATATATATATATATATATATATATATATATATATATATATATATATATCTGTTGTGGTTCTAAGTACCAAAACTGCAACAAATTAAAGGGACATAAAACCCAAAAAATGTTCATGACTTAAAAATAGCATGCCCTTTTAAACAACTTTCCAATTTACTTCTCTTATCTAATTTGCTTCATTCTCTTAGTATCCTTTGTTGAAAATGATATCTAAATAGGCTCAGTAGCTGCTGATTGGTAGCTGCACATAGATGCCTCATCTGATTGGCTCACCCATGTGCAGTGCTATTTCTTCAACAAAAGATATCTAAAGAATGAAGCAAATTAGATAATAGAAGTACATTTCAATGTTTTTTAATATTGTTTTATCTACCTGAATCAGGAAATAAATATTTTGGGTTTCATGTCAATTTCAGCTCATTTCTATTAAACAGTGACCTTTTCCTAATCCTCTGTAAATAAAAGAAGAATTTGATTTCCTCTTTTTTAGAGAAACCATATGTAAAATGTCTTTATATGTCTTCAAAGGACATTAAACAGAGAATTGAATATAAAATGGTTAATTATGTGTAGTAAACAAACTGTTCATGAAATTATCTATATCTTCTGCTGAGGACAGTTAGGGAAATATACAAAACAAGCAATAAAAGAGAGTGTGCAAGCAAAGGCTGTGTGGACACCCTTTTAGACTTGTTTGTGCTCACTCTTTTATTTACTGTTTTTAAATCTGTCCCTAAATGTCCTTAACAGAAAAGGTAGATAAGGGGACATCTGGGTTTCAACATGGCAGCACCCATTAGTTTATAGAAACTAAAGTTTTACACATATAGCTTCAATATTTAAACAACTGATATACATTTAAGAAACACATTAACACTGTTATAAATGCTCGCTTTGAACTTATAATTAAATACAGCACATATTTACTGCTTAATGTCCCTTGTCACACAAAATAGGAACTACTGTAACTTAAAAAATTAAAACAATCTTAAAAAGACTCATTTATGAAGAATGCCTTCTGGTTATATTTCTAGAGAGAGTAAGCTACAAAATTCACAATAATTTATCTCCTATGCCTCCAGGGTTAAAGCAAAGATAATTTTTGCATAGAAAAAATGAGCCATAGAAATAGTCTGCAAAGTGCACATCAGTAATTCCGACATTTTGCCATATTTATTTGGCCTACTTGGTTATAAATGAAAATGCATAAAATTGTAAGAAGCTTGGGATACAGGAAAAGAGCAACATCTATAAATCCATCACGGGAAATCTTCTTCAAGGGATTATAGAAGTTCCAGCTGGGTTGATGTCTATAAAACATGATTATTCATAAGATTATTTCATCACACACTAGCTGGTCCTTGAACACCAAATGAGCTTGTAGTTATCATGTGCTACGTTAACTGCTCGCTACACAACAAGCAAAGTATCTAAGCAAAATCTGACAGCCATATATATGTACGCATATGAACAAGTAAAAGGCTTTGCTGGCACATTATCATAAATCTGTTTGCTGAAACTGAAGACTGTAAAGAGATGAAAAAAGAAGGCAATTTCCGATTAAAGAATCAGCGAGTCTTGCAAGAACCAGAAATATTATATGATCCTTTGTATTTATCACCTTAACAGCATATTTTATTTAAGTAGCTTTTCATTTTTATTTTATTTTATTTTTTTAAATTACTGAGATTTTTTAAACAATGATACATTTCACTGACCCAATAAGTTTAAAACAATATCTGCACAGACTTCGTCCATTTTGAATCTCAAAAAGAAGCACACTTATAAAAATGTATTATAAAAATGGCAACAATGCACCATAAATGTGTTGTCATCTTTCCATCTCTATTAAATGTTTAACCTTTTTTTCTTTAAATCATGAGTAGGTGAGTCTATACGCCTCAAAAAAATGTTCTATTTATACTTAAATGCATATTTCTATATGTATCAATATATATCTATTCCTACAGATATATAGGTATAGATATGTATTTTAAAAGAAAAATAATATATATATATATATATATATATATATATATAATAATAATAATAATAAAAAGCACAAATTTGATTCTATGTGAAGAACATAGGAATGTAAAATATGCATTTCGGGTATTGGGTTTCGCGATTTTGATCTTAACACGGCCAGGTTAGCGCACATGAAAACAAAATATTCTTATGGTACATTATTGAAATGTTACATATAAAATATTAAAGCAAAAAATATAAAAATATTCCATATAATATATCTATTTTACAGTATAATACTTTTTAATTATTTTGATTAATCTTTAAAGAAATGTTATATGTAATATTTCAATAACGCACTTTAAGATTACTTAATTTTCATGTGTGCTAACCCGACCACTTTAAGATCTAAATCGCCAAAACATGATGCACAAATGCATATTTAAAATTCCTATGTTCTTCACTTTTTATTATTAAATATACATTTTATATATATATAACTAGTGATGTAGTGAATTGTTCGCCGGCGAATAGTTCCCGGCGAACATAGCTTGTTCGCAAATGCAGCGGCGGGCGACCTTTTGCGATGTTCGATCCGCCCCCTATTCGTCATCATTGAGTAAACTTTGACCCTGTATCTCACAGTCTGCAGACACATTACAGCCAATCAGCAGCAGACACTCCCTCCCAGACCCTCCCAGCTCCTGGGCAGCAGCCATTTTAGATTCATTCTGATCCTGCATTGTTAGTGAGAGGAGGGACAGTGTAGCTGCTGCTGATTTTTTAGGGAAATTGATAGCTAGGCTAGTGTATTCAGGGTCCACTACAGTCCTGAAGGACTCATCTGATCTCTGTTGTTTGGGCAGCACCCCAAAAAACCCTTTTTAGAGCTAGAACATCAGTCGTATTTTTTTTTTTTTTTGCCTGTGTAATTTTGACTGTGAAACATCAATCTGCTAGTGTAATCTAATTGCTGTTGCCTGTCTGCCAGCGTGTGTGCCAGGCCCACTTGCCAACTAGTGCCACAACTCATATTTGTTATAACAGTGGTGTAAATATTTTTTTTAAAAATTTTTTTTAACTGTGAAACATCAGTCTGCTAGTGTAATCTAATTGCAGTTGCCTGCCTGCCAGCGTGTGTGCCAGGCCCACTTGCCAACTAGTGCCACCACTCATATTTGTTGTAACAGTAGTGTAAATATTTAAAAAAAAAACTTTTTTGACTGTGAAACATCAGTCTGCTAGTGTAATCTAATTGCAGTTGCCTGCCTGCCAGCGTGTGTGCCAGGCCCACTTGCCAACTAGTGCCACCACTCATATTTGTTATAACAGTAGTGTAAATATTTTTTTTAAAATTTTTTAACAGTGAAACATCAGTCTGCTAGTGTAATCTAATTGCAGTTGCCTGTCTGCCAGCGTGTGTGCCAGGCCCACTTGCCAACTAGTGCCACCACTCATATTTGTTGTAACAGTAGTGTAAATATTTAAAAAAAAAAACTTTTTTGACTGTGAAACATCAGTCTGCTAGTGTAATCTAATTGCAGTTGCCTGCCTGCCAGCGTGTGTGCTAGGCCTACTTGCCAACTAGTGCCACCACTCATATTTGTTGTAACAGTAGTGTAAATATTTAAAAAAAAAACTTTTTTGACTGTGAAACATCAGTCTGGTAGTGTAATCTAATTGCAGTTGCCTGCCTGCCAGCGTGTGTGCCAGGCCCATTTGCCAACTAGTGCCACCATTCATATTTGTTGTAACAGTAGTGTAAATATTTAAAAAAAAACTTTTTTGACTGTGAAACATCAGTCTGCTAGTGTAATCTAATTGCAGTTGCCTGCCTGCCAGTGTGTGTGCCAGGCCCACTTGCCAACTAGTGCCACCATTCATATTTGTTGTAACAGTAGTGTAAATATTTTTTTAAAAAAATTTCACTGTGAAACATCAGCCTGCTAGTGTAATCTAATTGCAGTTGCCTGCCTGCCAGCGTGTGTGCCAGGCCCACTTGCCAACTAGTGCCACCACTCATATTTGTTGTAACAGTAGTGTAAATATTTAAAAAAAAAAAACTTTTTTGACTGTGAAACATCAGTCTGCTAGTGTAATCTAATAGCAGTTGCCTGCCTGCCAGCGTGTGTGCCAGGCCCACTTGCCAACTAGTGCCACCACTCATATCTGTTGTAACAGTAGTGTAAATATTTTAAAAAAAACTTTTTTGACTGGTGAAACATCAGTCTGCTAGTGTAATCTAATTGCAGTTGCCTGCCTGCCAGCGTGTGTGCCAGGCCCACTTGCCAACTAGTGCCACCACTCATATCTGTTGTAACAGTAGTGTAATTTTTTTAAAAAAAAATTTTTGACTGTGAAACATCAGTCTGCTAGTGTAATATAATTGCAGTTGCCTGCCTGCCAGCGTGTGTGCCAGGCCCACTTGCCAACTAGTGCCATCACTCATATTTGTTGTAACAGTAGTGTAAATATTTAAAAAAAAAAACTTTTTTGACTGTGAAACATCAGTCTGCTAGTGTAATCTAATTGCAGTTGCTTGCCAGCGTGTGTGCCAGGCCCACTTGCCAACTAGTGCCACCACTCATATTTGTTGTAACAGTAGTGTAAATATTTAAAAAAAAAACTTTTTTGACTGAAACATCAGTCTGCTAGTGTAATCTAATTGCAGTTGCCTTCCATGCCAGCATGTGTGCCAGGCCCACTTGCCAACTAGTGCCACCACTCATATTTGTTATAACAGTAGTGTAAATATTTAAAAAAAAAATTTTGACTGTGAAACATCAGTCTGCTAGTGTAATCTAATTGCAGTTGCCTGCCTGCCAGCGTGTATGCCAGGCCCACTTGCCAACTAGTGCCACCACTCGTTTTTGTTGTAACAGTAGTGTAAATATTTAAAAAAAAAACTTTTTTGACTGTGAAACATCAGTCTGCTAGTGTAATCTAATTACAGTTGCCTGCCTGCCAGTGTGTGTGCCAGGCCCACTTGTCAACTAGTGCCACCACTCATATCTGTTGTAACAGTAGTGTAATTTAAAAAAAAAAAATTTGACTGTGAAACATCAGACTGCTAGTGTAATCTAATTGCAGTTGCCTGCCTGCCTGCCAGAGTGTGTGCCAGGCCCACTTGCCAACTAGTACCACCACTCATATTTGTTGTAACAGTAGTGTAAATATTTAAAAAAAAAAAATTTGACTGTGAAACATCAGTCTGCTAGTGTAATCTAATTGCAGTTGCCTGCCTGCCAGCGTGTGTGCCAGGCCCACTTGCCAACTAGTGCCACCACTCATATCTGTTGTAACAGTAGTGTAAATATTTAAAAAATAAACTTTTTTGACTGTGAAACATCAGTCTGCTTTTTTGTGTCAGGCCCACAGCGTATACTGTGCCCACTTGCCCAGTGCCACCACTCATATCTTGTTTAATAGTAGTGTAAGTGTACATTTAAAAAAAAAAAAAACTTTTTGGATTGTGAAACATCAGTCTGCTTTTTTGTGTCAGGCTCACAGCGTATACTGTGCCCACTTGCCCAGTGGCACCACTCATATTTTGTTTAATAGTAGTGTAAGTGTACATTTTAAAAAAAAATGACAGGAAGAAGCAGGCCACCCCGCAGGTGCCGTCGTGGTCGTGGTGCTGTGATTCCCTTTGACCCTACAATAATGCCCAGTGTTCAGAGGAGGACCTAGTTCACTGGCTAACACAGGACACCCAATCTTCTACAGCTTCCGCTCGGAACCTTGACGCACCATCCACCTCCAGCTTAGCTTCGGGCACCTCTCAAGTGACCACTTGCCTGCCTGCCTCCACCACCAACACTAGCACCACAGCCATTTCACTTGATCTGTCAGAGGAGTTATTGACACATCAGTTTGAAGAAATGAGTGATGTGCAACCATCATTGACAGAGGATGTAGATGACAGTGATATGTCTCAGTCAGGCAGCATTACAGACATGGACGTACAGTGTGATGATGATGGTGATGTTGTACCTGCTGCTGCTTCCTTTGTTGATTTGTCAGATACAAGTGAAGCAGTTGATGATCATGCGTCCATGGATGTCACGTCGGTGCCCGCTAGAAGAGAAGAAGAAGAGGGGGAAAGTTCAGATGGGGAAACAGAGAGGAGGAGGAGACGAGTTGGAAGCAGGGGGAGGTCGTTGCAAGGAGCTAGTGGCACAGTCAGACAGCATGCATCGGCACCCGGGGTCAGCCAGACAGCATGCCAATCAATGCATGCTGTTGCCACCACCAGAATGCCGTCATCGCAGAGCTCAGCAGTGTGGCATTTTTTTGTGTGTCTGCCTCTGACAACAGTGATGCCATTTGCAACCTGTGCCAAAAGAAACTAAGCGACATCATACCATTTGTTTTCTTCCTGGAGCATGCCCTGCGAAGAGTGCTGGATCAGGCCATAGATGAGCGTGAAGAGGAAGAGGGAGAGTTTTGGTCACCATCACCACCAGAAACAGCCTTATCAGCATCGCTTGCTGGACCAGCGGCGACGCTGGAAGAGGATTGTGAGGAAGAGGAGTCAGAGGAGGAATGTGGCTTTGAGGAGGAGGGGGAAGACCAACCACAACAGGCATCCCAGGGTGCTCGTTGTCACCTATCTGGTACCCGTGGTGTTGTACGTGACTGGGGGGAAGAACATACCTTCAGTGAGATCACTGAGGACGAGAAACGGGAAATGAGTAGCTCGGCATCCAAACTTGTGCAAATGGGGTCTTTCATGCTGTCGTGCCTGTTGAGTGACCCTCGTATAAAAAAGCTGAAGGAGAAGGACCTGTACTGGGTGTCCACGCTACTAGACCCCCGGTATAAGTGTAAAGTGCCTGAAATGTTACTGAATTCCCGCAAGTCGGAAAGGATGCAGCAGTTCCAAAATAAATTAAAAAGTATGCTTTACACAGCGTATAAGGGTGATGTCACAGCACAATGGGAATCTAACAGGGGAAGAGGTGAAAGTAATCCTCCGACTCCCACGACCACGCCGGCAAGGACAGGACGCTTAACAGACGTGTTGTTGATGGAGGACATGCAGAGTTTTTTAACTCCTATGCATCGCCACAGCCCTTTGGGGTCCACCCTCAGAGAACGACTCAACCGACAGGTAGCAGACTATCTCGCCTTAACTGCAGATCTCGACACTCTGAGGAGCGATGAACCCCTTGACTACTGGGTGTGCAGGCTTGACCTGTGGCCTGAGCTATCCCAATTTGCTATAGAACTTATGGCCTGCCCCGCTTCAAGTGTCCTGTCAGAAAGGACCTTCAGTGCTGCAGGAGGTATTGTCACTGAGAAGAGAAGTCGCCTAGGTCAAAAAAGTCTAGATTACCTCACCTTTATTAAGATGAATGAGGGATGGATCCCAAAGGGACTTACATTGGGCGATACATTTGAGTAAAAAAGGCCTAATGAGATGATCTGCCTTGGGCTATAAATGGTCCACAAGCTGCTGTATGTTATCTTCGAATTCCAGATGACTTGCGTGACTTATCCGCCACCAACTAGGGTTCAAGCCGCAATGTTTTATGGCACTTTCTGCCAGGGAAACAAAC
Organism: Bombina bombina; assembly: GCF_027579735.1. NCBI lineage: Eukaryota > Metazoa > Chordata > Amphibia > Anura > Bombinatoridae > Bombina > Bombina bombina. The sequence goes on from NC_069499.1 coordinate 1,089,468,992, forward strand.
ATCATTTTTTCTGGCCTCTGCTACAGCAGCAGCTGCAACAATACCTAAATTTTCAGGCATGTGTACATGCCAAATTTTTCTGGCCTCTGGTGCTGCACTGTGGCTTAAAAAAAAAAAAAAAAAAGGCACATAACAGGGATTAAAGTGATAGGAATAGTTCTACTTAACACACCACTCATATCTGGTGGCACAGTAATTTGCACGCACAGTGCCCCAAATTGGAAGTAGGAGGACCGACCAAGCATCTTTTTCCATCTCCCGGTTCCTAAAATCCATGCCATATACACGACCACGTCCCCTGATAGGGGACACCGCAGTGAAGGTACCCGGCCAAAATTTCTTTGCACAAAAGGCAATCCACAACCTGTACTTGATTGTGCAAATGGAAGTAACCTTACCATTGGTCCCAGACCGCACGTCTTGTAATTCTCTGTCTGGGAAATTATCTATCTATCAAATCTATCTATTGATCTATCAAATCTATCTATCATATCTATCAAATGTATCTATTGCATCTATTGATCTATCTAATCTATGTATCTATCTATCAAATCTATCTATCTCGTGGCCGGACCGACCAAGCATCTTTTTCCATCTCCCGGTTCCTAAAATCCATGCCATATGCACGTACCCTGATAGGGGACGTAACAGGTATTAAACTGATAAGAATAGTACTACTTGACAGACCCCTCATATCTGTTGGCACAGTAGATTGCACGCGGTGCTCTGACAAAATGCAGAAGGACATTTGGCAGACAGACATTTGGCAGATGGACATTTGGCAGATGGACATTTGGCCGACATATAGAAAGCTAAAGAATGTTCCGATTTTGGCCGAGGGCAGATACGTTCCAGAATGCTCTGTTCTAATCAGCTTACCATGGGTCCCAGACCGCACGTCTTGTAATTCTCTGTCTGGAAAAATTATCTATCAAATCTATCTATTGATCTATCAAATCTATCTATCTATTGTATCTATCAAATGTATCTATTGCATCTATTGATCTTTCTATCTAATCTATTTATCTATCTATCTATCTATCTATCTATCTATCTATCTATCAAATCTATCTATCTCGTGGCAATGGGGAGTTTGTGGTTGTGCAAATGGACTGTTTGCGGTTGTTTGCGGTGCGTTAAACGGGGAGTTTGGTCTGTCACTGTGAAGCGGGCGTAACCCTTACACTACCCGATCGATACAACATCATACCTGATGTTTTAAAGCACGTTATTCCAAACAATTTAGGAATGTTAGGTGATTTCTGCCCTTTATGGATTAAAACCAGACTCTGCATCAACTATGTAATTTTCCGTGGGAGTTTTGCCATGGATCCCCCTCCAGCATGCCACAGTCCAGGTGTTAGTACCCTTGAAACAATTTTTCCATCACTATTGTGGCCAGAAAGAGTCCCTGTGTGTTTTAAAATTCGCCTGCCTATTGAAGTCAATGGCGGTTCGCCCATTCGCGAACAGTTGCGGAAGTTCGCGTCCGCCGTTCACGAACCAAAATTTTTAGGTTTGCGACATCACTAAATTAGACATGGATCCGGCAGCATCCGGCTGTTTTTCTGTAAAATAGTGTTGGTTCTGAAAGGACCCAAATGTTTATGTGTAAAAAATTGGTGGATCCAGACATGTCTGGATGTGTTTGTGTGGAAAACACTTAAATTTGTGTATATCTGTCTAAATTAGATAAGAATCCGTCAGTATCTGGCAAGATCCGGCAGGATCTGGCTTTTACCCACACGCAAAAAAAGAGCAAAAACAGTAATGAATCCCCCTTATGTACACATGTTAGTAGACAACCCAAAATGATCAAACTCTAAACTCTCATAGATCTGGGTAGTCCGTAGCTAACTCATTTATAAAGCCTAATAGTTTGTGTTTAATAGTTAGGGATCTTATATCAAGAACATACATAGTAAATTGTAATGCAAGGCTCTTGAAATAATACAAATGTAAAGCAATAGTAAATACACTATTACAGCTCTATATTTCAAACATTATTTTCTACATAAGTATACAGAAAGAGCAAAAACTTATGTGTTCACCAAATATAGACTTGCAATAAATCCGTTAGCTATGGGGGTCTTTGAAGGAGGACTGCCACAGACCTCTCCAACCTTGCCTCACTTATCCCACACTTTTTCTCACTGTGGCTGTTATTGCTTGAGTGAAATAAGCAACTCTCTACTGTTTTAAAGCTGGCAGGAGCAGTCTCTCGGAACCAGGTCTGTATTTTGGAAGTCCGGGATCCGAGAATTTCCAAAAGCTGTTTGCAGCAAAACTCTTAAGTGTAAGAAATGGTCATCAATGGTCGATCAGCGCTATTTTGATCTCTTCCAGATTAAATGGTTCTTAGCAATATAGCAGCAACTGCTCAGGTAAGATGTGCAGCAAACTAATGTTAGTCTGTAGAGAGGATGTGAAGCAAAATTAACTATCTGCTTAATAACCCAGTATTATTTGGGGGGGGGGGGGGTAATTATGTGGCAACCACAGCCACTTGGAAAATCAGCCTTAGACTAAATGGCGACTTCCCTGTGACTTAACTGAAGAGCATAGGCAGTCGGCAATTTTGATGGAAAGTCTTCGATTACTCAAATCCAATCTGGAGGGCACTAAACTGTTTATCCTAGGACTCTAGGTAGAGCAGAAAACTTAAAATACCCCCCAAAAAAGTAGATTGGAGCCCAGAGCTCCACTCGAATGTGTCTTGCTGCTTCAGCTGTAGGCTCCGCACCCCGTAATACTTTTATTTTAATATGTTTTTGATGTGTTATTTTGACATTTTTTTAACCCTTACAATTTACAATTTACTTTAGGTCTCAAGTTGCACTATATATTCTAGCGCACAAACTATAATTTGCAGCTTTAATTTGAGTGCACATTAGTGTGTCTGAGACTGTTATATCCATTGCAAGTATATGCTAGAACGATGTTGGCTGCACTAACCCATCTCTGGTAAATGCATTTTACCATGGACATGTAATATCAAGTGCACTAACGTTAGCACAGTCCAGTGATATTGCATATCGAGACCCGTGCTATCATTAGAGTGCCACTTGTAATCTGACTTGATATCACCAATATCACCAATACAACATAGTTGCAAACTTAAAGGGCCATATACATACATAAATATGTGTGCGCAATCCTTTTTCTTTCAACTTGCAATATGCACACTTACTCGCTCACATTAAGGGGCCTATTTATCAACCCGTCAACTGTGCTGCATTCACCGGCACCTATACGTTCGTCTGACATCGCCTAACATCGCTGCCACAGACCTTAATACGCTCTCCATATTTAACAAAAAAACTGTCAAAAAGCCGTGCACCAAGTACAGGGCGATGAGCAGCGGACTGTTGTTAACTAACAGTCATCGATCTTGCTGCTCTTCAGCTTTTTCATAGCTTTATTTGTACAATGTCACTAAGCACTGCCACTATACTAAACTGTTTAACACCTATACCGCCTCTCGCGGACCCCTCCGCAACTAAATAAACTTATTAACCCCTAAACCATCGCTCCCGGAGCCCACTGCCACTCTAATAAAAGTATTAACCCCTATTCCTCCGCTCCTGGAGTCCACCACCACCTACGTTATACTTATTAACCCCAAATCTGCCGCCCACTACACCGCCGCCACTTACATAAAGTTATTAACCCCTATCCTGCCGCTCCCAGAGCCAACCGCAACTAAATAAATGTATTAACCCCTAAACCGCCAGCCCCCCACATCACCATAAACTAAATTAACCTATTAACCCCTAAACCTAACAACTCGCTAACTTTATATTAAATATTAACTCATCCCTATCTTATAATAAATTTAAACTTACCTTTAAAATTACATTAAACTATATTAAACTATTAATTAACCTACCCTAACTTTTATAATAAAATTACATTAAACTATATTAAACTATTAATTAATCTACCCTAACTTTTATAATAAAATTACATTAAACTATTAATTAACCTACCCTATTATAATAAAAATACATTAAACTATATTAAATTAATGATTAATCCAACCTATCTTTTAAACTAAAATTACATTAAACTATATTAAAATAAAAATTAGTCTAACCTAACTTTTATACTAAGTTACATAAAACTACAAATTAAATTAAATATATTATATATTTAAACACCTAACCCTACTCAAATAATTTAAATCTACACTACAAAATTACAAAGTTACAAAAAACTAACGGCTAGATTTAGAGTTCTGCATTAGCTGTCAAAAGCAGCGTTAAGAGGTCCTAACGCTGCTTTTGGACGGCCGCTGGTATTTAGAGTCAGGCAGGAAAGGGTCTAACGCTCACTTTCAAGCTGCAACTTTTCTATACCGCAGATCCCCTTACGCCAATTGCGTATCCTATCTTTTCAATGGGATCTGCTTAACGCCGGTATTTAGAGTCTTGGCTGAAGTGAGGGGTAGACCCTCTACCGACAAGACTCCAGCCGTAGAAAAAAGTCAGTAGCTAAGAGCTTTCTGGACTAACGCCGGTTTATAAAGCTCTTAACTACTGTGCTACAAAGTACACTAACACCCATAAACTACCTATGTACCCCTAAACCGAGGTGCCCCCACATCGCCGCCACTATAATAATTTTTTTTAACCCCTAATCTGCCGACCGCACACCGCCGCCACCTACATTATCACTATGAACCCCTAATCTTTTGCCCCTAACACCGCCGACCCTATATTATATTTATTAACCCCTAATCTGCCCCCCAACATCGCCACTACCTTACCTACACTTATTAACCCCTAATCTGCCAACCGGACCTCGCCGCCACTATAATAAATGTATTAACCCCTAAACCGCTGCACTCCCGCCTCGCAAACCCTATAATAAATTGTATTAACCCCTAATCTGCCCTCCCTAACATCGCCGCCACCTAATTTCAAGTATTAACCCCTAATCTGCCGACCGGACCTAGCCGCTACTCTAATAAATGTATTAACCCCTAAAGCTAAGTCTAACCCTAACCCTAACACCCCCCTAAATTAAATATAATTTTAATCTAACAAAATAAATTAAATCTTATTAACTAAACTATTCCTTTTTAAAACTAAATACTTACCTGTAAAATAAACCCTAATATAGCTACAATATAACAAATAATTATATTGTAGCTATTTTAGGATTTATATTTATTTTACAGGCAACTTTGTATTTATTTTAACTAGGTACAATAGCTATTAAATAGTTATTTACTATTTAATAGCTACCTAGTTAAAATAATTACAAAGTTACCTGTAGAATAAATCCTAACCTAAGTTACAATTAAACCTAACACTACACTAGCAATAAATTAATTAAATAAATTACCTACAATTACCTACAATTAAATAAACTAAACTAAATTACAAAAAAAAAAACACTTAATTACAAAAAATAAAAAAAGATTACAAGAATTTTAAGCTAATTACACCTACTCAAAGCCCCCCAAAATAAAAAAAAATTATCCTACCCTAATCTAAATTACAAAAATTAACAGCTCTATTACCAGCCCTTAAAAGGGCTTTTTTGCGGGGCATGCCCCAAAGTAATCAGCTCTTTTGCCTGTAAAAAAAACCCACAATACCACCCCCCAACATTACAACCCACCACCCACATACCCCTACTCTAACCCAAACCCCCATAAATAAATCTAACACTACCCCCCCTGAAGATCTCCCTAACATGAGTCGTCTTCACCCAACCGGGCAGAAGTCTTCATCCGATGGGGCAGAAGAGGACATCCAGACCGGCAGAAGTCTTCATCCTATCTGGGCAGAAGAGGACATCCAGACCGGCAGACATCTTCATCCAAGCGGCATTTTCTATCTTCATCCATCCGACGAGGAGCGGCTCCATCTTCAAGACCTCCGGCGCGGAACATCCTCCTTCCCCGATGACTACCCGATGAATGAAGGTTCCTTTAAGTGACGTCATCCAAGATGGCGTCCCTCGAATTGCGATTGGCTGATAGGATTCTATCAGCCAATCGGAATTAATGTAGGAAAAATCTGATTGGCTGATTGAATCAGCCAATCAGATTCAAGTTCAATCCGATTTGGCTGATCCAATCAGCCAATCAGATTGAGCTCGCATTCAATTGGCTGTTCCGATCAGCCAATAGAATGCAAGCTCAATCTGATTGGCTGATTGGATCAGCCAATCAGATTTTTCCTACCTTAATAGAATCCTATCAGCCAATCGGAATTAAGGTAGGAAAAATCTGATTGGCTGATCCAATCAGCCAATCAGATTGAGCTTGCATTCTATTGGCTGATCGGAACAGCCAATAGAATGCGAGCTCAATCTGATTGGCTGATTGGATCAGCCAAATCGGATTGAACTTGAATCTGATTGGCTGATTCAATCAGCCAATCAGATTTTTCCTACATTAATTCCGATTGGCTGATAGAATCCTATCAGCCAATCAGAATTTGAGGGACGCCATCTTGGATGACGTCACTTAAAGGAACCTTCATTCATCGGGTAGTCGTCGGGGAAGGAGGATGTTCCGCGCTGGAGGTCTTGAAGATGGAGCCGCTCCTCGTCGGATGGATGAAGATAGAAGATGCCGCTTGGATGAAGATGTCTGCCTGTCTGGATGTCCTCTTCTGCCCGGATAGGATGAAGACTTCTGCCGGTCTGGATGTCCTCTTCTGCCCCATCGGATGAAGACTTCGGCCTGGTTGGGTGAAGACGACTCAAGGTAGGGAGATCTTCATGGGGGTAGTGTTAGGTTTATTTAAGGGGGATTTGGGTTAGAGTAGGGGTATGTGGGTGGTGGGTTATAATGTTGGGGGGTGGTATTGTGTTTTTTTTACAGGCAAAAGAGCTGATTACTTTGGGGCATGCCCCGCAAAAAGCCCTTTTAAGGGCTTGTAATAGAGCTGTTATCTTTTGTAATTTAGATTAGGGTAGGGTAATTTTTTTATTTTAGGGGGCTTTGTTATTTTATTAGGGTGCTTAGAGTAGGTGTAATGAGCTTAAAATTCTTGTAATATTTTTTTATTTTTTGTAATTTAGTGTTTGTTTTTTTTGTAATTTAGTTTAGTTTATTTAATTGTAGGTAATTGTAGGTAATTTATTTAATTTATTTAATTATAGTGTAGTGTTAGGTTTAATTGTAACTTAGGTTAGGATTTATTTTACAGGTAATTTTGTAATTATTTTAACTAGGTAGCTAGTAAATAGTTAAAAACTGTTTAATAGCTATTGTACCTAGTTAAAATAAATACAAAGTTGCCTGTAAAATAAATATAAATCCAAAAATAGCTACAATATAATTATTTGTTATATTGTAGCTATATTAAGGTTTATTTTAAAGGTAAGTATTTAGTTTTAAATAGGAATACTTTAGTTAATAAGATTTAATTTATTTTGTTAGATTAAAATTATATTTAACTTAGGGGGGTGTTAGGGTTAGGGTTAGACTTAGCTTTAGGGGTTAATACATTTATTATAGTGGCGACGAGGTCCGGTCAGCAGATTAGGGTTTAATAAGTGTAGGTAAGGTAGCGGCGATGTTGGGGGGGGGGGCAGATTAGGGGTTAATTAATATAATATAGGGGTCGGCGATGTTGGGGGCAGCAGATTAGGGGTTCATAGCTATAATGTAGGTTGCGGCGGTGTCCGGAGTGGCAGATTAGGGGTTAATAGTATAATGCAGGTGTCAGTGATAGCGGGGGCGGCAGATTAGGGGTTAATAAGTGTAAGGTTAGGGGTGTTTTGACTCTGGGTTCATGTTAGGGTGTTAGGTGCAGACTTAGAGAGTGTTTTCCCATAGAAAACAATGGGGCTGCGTTGGGAGATGAACGCTGCTTTTTTGCAGGTGTTAGGTTTTTTCATCCCAAACTGCCCCATTGTTTCCTATGGGGGAATCGTGCACGAGCAAGTTTTAGCTGCTTACCGCTACCGTAAGCAACGCTGGTATTGAGGGTTGAAGTGGTGGTACATTAGGCTCAACACACCCTTTTTGGAGCCTAACGCAGCCCTTCAGACAACTCTAAATACCAGCGTTTTCTTAAGGGTGCATTGGGGAAAAAAAGCGGTGTTAGCTACGCGGGTCTTTACTGACAAAACTCTAAATCTAGCCGTAAGTAAGTTACAAAAAATAACAAACACTAAGTTACACAAAAAAATAAACACTAAGTTACAAAAAAGAAAAAAGAAATTATCAAAGCTTTAAACTAATTACACCTAATCTAAGGGCCCTATGAAAATATAAAAGCCCCCCCGAAATAAAAAAAAAAAACCTAGCCTACAATAAACTACAAATAGCCCTTAAAAGGGCCTTTTGCGGGGCATTGCTCCAAAGTAATCAGCTCTTTTACATGTAAAAAAAAAAAATAACAAATACCCCCCCCAACAGTAAAACCCACCACCCACACAACCAACCCCCCAAATAAAACCCTAACTAAAAAAACCTAAGCTCCCCATTGTCCTGAAAAGGGCATTTGGATGGGCATTTCTTTTAAAAGGGCATTTAGATTTTAAAAAGGGCATTTAGCTCTTTTGCAGCCCAAAACCCTAATCTAAAAATAAAACCCACCCAATAAACCCTTAAAAAATCCTAACACTAACCCCTGAAGATTGACTTACAGTTTTGAAGATCCGAAATCCATCCTCCAAGAAGCCGGGAGAAGTCTTCATCGAAGCGGCAAGAAGTCCTCCAAGAAGCCGGCCAAAGTCTTCATCCAAGCCCGCAGAAGTCTTCACCCAGACGGCATCTTCTATCTTCATCCATCCGGCGCGGAGCAGGTCTATCTTCAAGAAACCCGACGCGGTGCATCCTCTTCTTCCGACGGACTAACGACGAATGAAGGTTCCTTTAAATGACATCATCCAAGATGGCATCCCTTAGATTCCGATTGGCTGATAGAATTCTATAAGCCAATCGGAATTAAGGTTTACAAAACATATTGGCTGTTGGATCAGCCAATAGGATTGAGCTCACATTCTATTGGCTATTCCAATCAACAGCAAATAGGATATTTTCAACCTTAATTCCGATTGGCTGATAGAATTCTTTCTTCCAATCGGAATCTAAGGGACGCCATCTTGGATGACGTCATTTAAAGGAACCTTCATTCGTTGTTAGTCCGTCGGAAGAAGATGGACCCGCTTCGCGCCGGATGGATGAGGATAGAAGATGCTGTCTGGGTGAAGACGTCTGCGAGATTGGATGAAGACTTCGGCCGGCTTCTTGGAGGACTTCTTGTCACTTCGATGAAGACTTCTCCCGGCTTCTTGGAGGATGGATGTCGGATCTTCAAAAAAGTCGATCTTCAGGGGTTAGTGATTTTTTAAGGGTTTATTGGGTGGGTTTTATTTTGAGATTGGGCTTTTGAGCTGCAAAAGAGCTAAATGCCCTTTTCAGGGCAATGGAGAGCTTAGGTTTTTTTAGTTAGGGTTTTATTTTTGCACAGTGGCATGAATAACAAACTAATCAGTCTATGGGAAAAAATAACATCCTATATAATTAAAGGCCAAATATGTTTGTCCGAAGCTCTCATGCACAGTGGAGACTGCGCAAGGACACACAAACCTGGCCTTTACCGGCAGCGCGAGGCAGCTTCAGGAAACTCCAGCACTTTCAGCTGTTATGTTACACCCGAGAGCTGGAGCTCCTGAAACTTCAGGCATCTGCCTCATATGGAGCCGGAGCGTGATCGGTGCCCTGCTTCCAAATGAGGGCAGATGCCTGATCGTTACAGACGGTAACACTGTGTGTGTCATCGTCTGTAACGATCTTCTGCTGGTGCCGGTGGTAGGACTGGGAGGAAGGCGGGTGGAGGGGGAGGGAAAGGAGGGGTTGGGAGGGTCCTACGCTACAGAAAAAAAGGGACAGGGAGGGATGGGGCAGCTACACTACAGAAAAGGGGTTTGGGGGTGCGGGGGGTACTAAATGGCGATCACGGGAGGGGGGAAGGTGATGGGACCAATACTATACAGAAAAAAAATAAAATAAAAAAAGGGGTTTATAGGTACTGGCAGACAGCTGCCAGTACCTAAGATGGCAGCAATAGTTAGAGGGGGAGGGTTAGAGAGCTGTTTAAGAGGGGATTAGGGAGGTTGGAGGGTTAGAAAAATACTGCAGAAAAATAAAGGGATAGAGGGATAGGGATTAGGGATAGGGATTAGGGATAGAGAGATAGGGATAGAGGGAGAGTGCTAGATGGATAGGGATAGTGGGATAGCTGGATAGAGGGATAGGGATTAGGGATATAGGGATAGAGGGATAGGGATGGAGGGAGAGTGCTAGATGGATAGTGATAGTGGGATAGCTGGATAGAGGGATAGGGATAGAGGGATAGGGATAGAGGGAGAGTGATAGATGGATACGGGGAGTGGGATATCTGAATAGAGGGATAGGGATAGAGGGAGAGCGATAGAGGGAGAGGGATAGTGGGATAGCTGGATAAATGGATAGGGATACAGAGAAAGGGATAAATGTATAGAGGAATATGGATAAATGGATAGAGGGATAGATATATGTATTTATTTAAACATTTTGGCCTGCGTACATAGGCTTTAACACTAGTCATGCAATAAATAATTAATTATTATGTGCAATGGCATTGTTTGAATGCAATTTCTTGCTATTCTTAAGAACAAACAGTTAAATGATAAAAAAATCTTTAATGTTACAGAATTTTGAGGCTCTATAGAAATAAATGTATAGTGATCAGGGTTTTAATGATATAATATTAAAAAAATCATGTGAAAACTGGTGCAAAAAAAAAAAAAAAAGTATCTAATGGGTTTCAAAATGGAAAGTGTCTTGAAAACCATACAAAAATAGATTTTCTTATTTGTTGAAATGGCTAAGAATTCTGACCTCTAACAGATTAAAATAGAAAGGGCCATATTACATATTATCCTGCTAGCGCACTAACTCCACCAGCAGTAAGTTTTTGCACGCGTTGAGTAACCTGATGCACGCAAAATGCCGAAGATAGAATATCGTGATCACGTAAACATGTTCCCCATAGAAGTCAATGGAGCAAAAAAAGTTGCGGGAAAATCCTATTTGTACGCAAACTCAATTGCATTCTCTCAAGTGCGCTAACCTGACATGAAAATATGAATATTTGACATTCCAATGTTCCTTACATAGAAGAATACATATTTCTACATATAATGTATCTAATGGTATTTTGGTACAATATATATCTATACATATATATATATATATATATATATATATATATATATATATATATATATATATATATATATATATATATAATTTTATATCAAAATAACAAGAGTATTGCATTGAGCAATGATACTTTTTTATTGGACTAACTATACATTTATAAGATGACAAGCTTTCGGAAGAATGTCTTCCTTTTTCAAGTCTGAAGCAATACTGACCAAATTGATGGAATTTACAGATTATATATTAAAACACAGGCTAAAAAGACAGAAAGTGTTACAGAGGTCTGAATGCAGAGGGAGGAGGGGGTGTCGTAAAATCATAAGGGGGTTTAGGAGACAGAGGCAGACAGTGTCCTCTGAAGGATAACAGACAGGGGAAATATGGTCATACACAAAGCAAATACTGACATAAAACTATATATCAACATAAAATCAATATGTATAACGATGTGAAATAAGGTATACAGGGGAATATAAGAAAAAAAAGGAGAAAAGAAAGAAAAAAAAGGGGAATAATAATAATGACAAAAGTGTGGACATAGGCTATAGATATATACATATATATATATATATATATATATATATATATATATATATATATATACATATAAATATATATCTATTTACAAATATCGGATTTGAATATTTTACACAGAATCCTCTTGTGCATTGGTAACAATGTATGTGGAGTTTTACTGGGGAAACGCAAGCGGGGAACTTGCCTAGATGTGCTAATTTTCTATGCAAAAATTTATATTGATTTATTTACAAATACATATAACATATTCTCTATGTGAAGAACATTGGAATGTGAAATATTTACAGTAAATACACAGTATAACTCTTTATAAATTATGAATATTGCATAAATATGCATTAACATGTTTTCATCAGCTTTATAGGCTCCAATGCACTTATATATATGTGTATATGTGTATAAATATGCATTTATGTGTTTATTTGTGTATATACAGTATATACAGTCAGTTAATACATATGTACACACACATACTGTATATATGTAAATATATATATATATATACATATTTAGACATGTATATGCATTTATCTCTATGTTAAAGCCATTTGCAGTTCTTTTTTTTCTCTAACATCTGAGACCTCATATGTTTGAGCCATATTTTTTTTAAATAATTTTTATCAGATAGTGTTATGAGTGAGTGTTACTGTACTTTTAAATGTATTTTTGATGCGTTTTGTGACACTTTTAAACAGTTATCCAGAGCTCTGAAGATGTGCTATCCTGATGACTTCAATTGCCATCAAGAGATCGCGTTTACTTTCAATTTGTAATATGAGCGCTACACCCGATGCGTGCAAACCCGATATCACTCACGCCTAACTATTAGTGAGCCAATCGTAATCTGTCCCAAAGCCATTTCTCTTAGCTCCCCCTATGCACCTGTAAAAATATTTCTGCTCACTAATATAGAAGTTGTAACAATTTATTGAGTAAATTAAAATGGGTTTATTAAGTTAACAATCATTTTTAAAACTATTATTGTTATTATTTAATACAAAAATATAATTTATCAGTCCTATTTAAAGGGACATTAAACCCCCAAATTTTCTTTTATTATTCCGATAGAAAATACAATTTTTAAAAAGTTTCCAATTTACTTTAATTATCAAATTTGCTTTCCTCTCATGTTATTCTTTGTTGAAGGGATACCTAGGTAGGTAGCGTGCATATGCCTAAAGCACTACATGACAGGAAATAGGGCTCCTGCTAATGTATAACATTTTTGCAAAACTGCTGCCATACACGTGCACACTCTTAAGCTTACTTTACTGCTTTTCAACAAAAAATAACAAGAAAACAAAAACAATTGGAAAACAGAAGTAAATTGGAAAGTTGTTTAAAATTGTATGTTCTATCTGAATCATGAAAGAAAAAAAAATTGTTTTATGTCCCTTTAAGCTAGTTATGTGACAGCCATTGTTAAAATCCCAGTACATTATATTACCTTGACACAAGAGTGACATCTTGCATATACACACGGTAGGCAACTGACAGTACAGGCACATTGAAATGCAGTGTTTTTGACAATCTGATGTTAACTCGAAAAGATGAATGGCAAGTTCTAGTTAACTGGGAAAAATGTACCCATAACTTCTAGCTAACTGGAGAAAAAATGTCTGACAACTTCTAACCATTTAAGCTAGATGTTTGACAATTTTATTTTGGCTGGACTGCAAGAGCAAATATCATCAGATGCTGTTCTCTAGCATTTGCATTCAGATGACAGATGAAAGGAACATTCATAATTGTACTGTTGCCTATTTCTATGAACTGATGCCCTAGACTTCTTGCCAGAGTCGGAGAAGTGCCAAGTTAGCAAACTTCCCAGTAGATGTTCTCTCTTTTAAGATTATAATGTTACGGTCTGATTGCGCTTTTGCTGCAAAATATATTTAGCTCATAAAATGCTACTGTTGTTTTTCTAATTCTTGTGACAAGCTTGTCAAGGTCTGTGTGATTAACATATTTGGAATACTGTAGACTACTTTTAAATGTAAAAAAAAAATGATTATAGGCTGTGCTCTAAATGCAAACCAATAGGCGCTAAAAATAGAAACATATGTAAAGAGCGACTGATGCACAAATAGCAAATTACTATATGTGTGATTATGTGTTTGAATCACTAAACTACAGTTAAAGATTTTATCATAACCCGAATACATTATGTCAAATGCTCTCTTTTTTTGTAAGTATGCTAAATATATATATATATAAGATTTTCATCATTTAGCTTGGGAAATCACAGTGAGGTCCTTTTTTTTTTTTAAATATAATGAGCTATTATTAGGGATGGGCGATTGTGTTTATATTCGAATTTGAATGTTAAAATGAATGTTATTGTAGAAATTCGATTTACATATTAGAATGTTGATAAGAACAAATATTCTTAAAAATTTGATTTTCAAATGTTATTTACAGTTTTCAAATGTCACATTCAAATTCAAATATTACATTTATAAAACACAATTGTAGACTAGAAACACTATTTTGAATTTGAATGTCACATTCGAATTGAATATCACATTCAAATCGAATATCACATTCAAATTTGAATATTACATTTATAAAACACATTATTAGAATAGAAATACTATTTTGAATTTGAATGTCACATTCAAATTGAATATCACAATTGAATCGAACATCACATTTATTAAACACAGTTGTAAACTAGAAATACTATTTTGAATTCGAATGTCACATTCAAATTCGAATGTCATATTCAAATTTGAATATTACATTTAAAAAACACAGTATTAAACTAGAAATACTATTTCAAATTTGAATATGACATTCGAATGTAGCATTCAAATCGAATATTACATTTAAAACACAGTATTAGACTAGAAATACTATTTCAAATTCGAATGTAGCATTCAAATTCGAATATTACATGTATTAAACACAATTGTAGACTAGAAACACTATTTTGAATTTGAATGTCACATTCAAATTGAATATCACATTCAAATCGAATATCACATTCGAATTTGAATATTACATTTATAAAACACAGTATTAGAATAGAAATACTATTTTGAATTCAAATGTCACATTCAAATTGAATATCACAATTGAATCGAACATCACATTTATTAAACACAGTTGTAAACTAGAAATACTATTTCGAATTCGAATGTCACATTCGTATTCGAATGTCACATTCGAATTCAAATATTACATTTAAAAAACACAGTATTAGACTAGAAATATTATTTCAAATTTGAATGTGACATTCAAATGTAGCATTTGAATTCGAATATTACATTTAAAACACAGTATTAGACTAGAAATACTATTTCAAATTCGAATGTGACATTCGAATGTAGTATTCGAATTCGAATATTACATTTATTAAACACAGTTGTAGACTAGAAATACTATTTCGAATTTGAATGTCACATTCAAATTCGCATATTACATTTCAAAATTGAATGAATACATAGATGAACATTCTATTATTCTAACGAATATTTTTTAATTTTATTGAAAAATTTTAAAACAAAAATTCGAAAATAGAATGTTAGAATGTTTTATAAACATTCTAAATTCGCTTCGAACTAACGAATGTATAAAAATTCATTTTAAATTTTGAATTTTTAGAAACATTCGCCCATCCCTAGCTATTATATTATATTGGATTCTTATTAAGAATTTTTAGTGGTACCACCATGAAACTTAAAAGAGTCATCAAACTCTTATCAAGTAACGGTTATTTTAATAGCGCAATTAATAACGTTTTTCTAATGAAGAACTTTTCAAGTATACACTCTTTGAAGTCTAGACTCCTTTTCTGCGGCATGTAAATGAGGTTGTGCTTTGAGCTAAACAACTGTGTAGAATCCTGTATGCTGAGGTATATTTCTCCATACTTCTTTATTCTTACTCAAAAATAGACACAATTGTACACACAAAGGGCTCTATTTTTTAAAGGGATGTTAACCAGTAAATACATACTAGACACAGTGATGTATTCAAAGCAAAGAGTAGCCTAAGCATAAAATGTAGATGTATTTTTACAATTATATAAGTTGTTTAAACACTGAAAATATAAGTGTAAAGGTTTAGTTTCCATAAATGAGTTTGTATAAAGTAATGGATGCAGCAATATTTGAACTAGTTCTTTATTTATCTCTGTTTGTGCGAACAAAGCTGTCTGGAATTCCTTTTTGGACAATCTCTTTTATTGTCTGTATTATATCTCCCCCTAACTGTCTTCAGCAGGGGAACAGATAAGGGACAAATTAAGTTCAAACATGGCTGCACCCATTACTTTATAGCAATTCAGTGGAATGTAGAAAACCAATACTTTTACAAGTTAAATTACAGTAAAAGGTAACAAAATAAATAATGAAAGTATGTTGCAAAGTTTTTTTTATCTACACATACTTAAACATTTTATAATATAATCTCATACTGCTTAATATCCCCTCAAAAGACAGATGGACAAGGTATGTTCCCAGGATCTGTCCACCAGGCTTTGTGGTGAGCAAGCGGTTTATGATGAATTAATACCTCCACACTTTAGGTGACAACAAGGCTAAGCAGCTGCGGTCTTAAACCGGTGGCCCTCAAAACAGGATTCTCAGCTTAATAAATTGGGTCCAAAAACTCACACATGTACACATTTATACATTCATCCACAAGTAGTCTTGTAAATATACACACCCACATACATACTTACACACCGATACATATATACATATGGACTGACACTCATCACCTCTTCTGCTTTCTCTCAATCCCACTCACAGTGCTGTCATTCTATGAGTTCACATATGAGTCATACTCAGATTTTAATTTCCCAGAATGAGGAGTTCCATGGGTTAACTATCTTAAACCTTATCATAACATTGATCTAAGCCTCAGAAAAGATGAGACCCATCTGGTTTTAAACATATGTTCAAAAAAGTCTATCAAACAAGAAAAGCACAAGCGTATCCGCGACTCAAGGTAAACAATGTACTATACTCGAGATGGCTACTAAAAATATAAAACTTTAAAAGCACATCAGAAACATCTACCTGTAAGCTGGCTCATGTCAGTCTGTGCTGCAGTACTATAGAATTTCTGTATGCTTCTCCAGTGGGGGTTCCGGTGCCACTCTCATACATATGGTTTAACTTGAGCTTAGGATACACTAGGGACTCCATTTATGAAGCATCGGATGCTGCTTTGGAGGTCCATCATTTCAGGCTTGTCTGAAATGGAAGTTAAGAAGCAGTGGTCATAAGACCGCTGCTCCTTAACCTGTCCGCCACCTTTTAGGTAGTGGATTGAAATCATCCCGTCTGATATGATTGGGATGATTGACAGCCCCTGCCGATTGTCTGCCAGTGAGCAGAGGGGCGACATTGCACAAGCATTTCACTAGAAATACTTGTGCAATGATAAATGGAGACTGCATATGCTGTCGGCATTTAACAATGTCGAGCGGACATGATTCGCTATAGCGAATAATGTCCTCTCGACATTTAGTAAATCTACCCCTTGGGCTTTTCTTGTTTGATAGATTATATATTGGAGGATCGGACAACAGGTCCTTTTGCCAAAAAAACTGCACCATGTCAATACCTAATGAGTTTATTTGAGCTACTGAAGTAGTAAACATTTTTTAACAACAGAACATCCTTCTAGGGTACAAGAGAATTATCATTACTGGTTTCATTCAAGACTATTAAGCCCGGGAGGTACATGCACTGAAGTGACTTACTTTTATCTGTATCTATGTGGAATTTTATTTGTATTACACTTGTTTTGTCATTTTGTGCTATTTCGTATCCATTGCAGACTCTATTGTGGTTGTGTTTTGAATGTGTTAAAATAGATTCCTAAAAAAGAGGGGGTTTTTTTACTGTTCTTTTGTCTCAAAAGACAAAAGCACTTGACAAATACAGTACTGCATCGTAAGCTCTCTGCAAGCACCAATATTTATTTCTTGTAAAGGCTATGACTTTTTCAGATGCCTTGATCCTGCCATCGTGTGATCCTAAACAAGCACAACAAAGTCTGAGACCTTTCAATTTTTTTACTACTGCACAACTATAATATTCTTGGTATCATGTACATTTGAAAGACCTTTGATACATTTACCCATAAACAGAGCTGCAAAAGGTCACTGTTGCAAGCCCTCGGTGAAGCATACAATATAATTAACGATCTTGTACACGTGAGCAATGCATCTGAGAGGAAGATGATCAGCTTCATTAACTTAATGAAGTAACATGGAAAACAACACAGGGGCCTAGCATGAATAAATCAGCTGCAGCTCACTGGCTAGTTGCAGCAAGAGACATTTTGGACTACATATACTAAGTAGTGCTAAACTGTAATGCACCATGCACACAATTTATAGAAAATGCTTTTACATTGCAAACAATTGTAAGATGTCCTAAGGCTTGTTAATTAGGCTTGGTTAACTAAAAAAATAGGAATCAAAATGTATTAAAGAAAAAAATATTATTGTGATTTCGTATTTATGCACTTGTAAGGATTTATTTTATTGTTAGCCTTCTAATAGGTATTGTGCTACCGGAGAGTTCTTAATAGGATATGACCATTATTTCAGAGCTTTGTTACACATTTCTCTTTCCTCTCTTACACACATAGCCAGTTAGCCACATACACAGCACACACACAGACCCACACAGACCTCATGCCCACAAACATGCATACACCACACACATATACACAAACACCCTGCATACTTACAGACCCACACAGACCTCATGCCCACAAACACGCATACACCACACACATATACACAAACACCCTGCATACTTACATACCCACACAGACCTCAAGCACACAAACACACATACACACACATACATACAAACACCCAACATACTTACAGACCCACACAGACCTCATGCACACAAACACGCATACACACACTTACATACAAACACTTACATACAAACACCCAACATACTTACAGACCCACACAGACCTCGTGCAAACAAACACACATACATACAAACACCCAACATACTTACAGACCCACACAGACCTCATTCCCACAAACACGCATACACCACACACATATACACAAACACCCTGCATACTTAAAGACCCACACAGACCTCATGCACACAAACACACATACACTCACATACATACACGCACCCAACATACTTATAGACCCACACAGACCTCATGTACACAAACACACATACACACATACATGCAAACACCCAACATATTACATACCCACACCGACCTCATGCACACAAACACACTCACACATACATACAAACACCCAACATACTTACAGACCCACACAGACCTTGTGCACACAAACACGCATACATACAAACACCCAACATACTTACAGACCCACACAGGCCTCATGCACACAAACACACATACACCACACACATATACACAAACACCCCACATACTTACAGACCCACATAGACCTCATGCATACATACAAACATGCATACACTACACACTTACATACAAACACACACACATGCAGACACACACAGTCCTCATGCAAACAAACATACACCACACACATATACTCAAACACCCCACATACTTACAGACCCACACAGACCTCATGCATACAAACACACATTCTGTACACACTTACGTACAAATACCACACATACTTGCAGACATACACAGACCTCATGCAAACAAACACACATACACCACACACATATACACAAACACCACACATACTTACAGACCCACACAGAGCTCATGCATACAAACATGCATACACTACACACTTACATACAAACAACACACATACTTGCAGACACACACAGACCTCATGCAAGCAAACACATTTATACCATACACATATACACAAGCACCCCACATACTTACAGACCCACACAGACCGCATGCATGCAAACACACATACACTACACACTTACATACAAATACCACACATACTTAAAGACACACAGACCTCATGCAAACAAACACACATACACCACACACATACATACAAACACCACACACACACTTACTGACACACAGACAGACCTTATACACACAAACATGCATACACCACACAAACACAACACACACACAGAAACAGATACACCTCATTCATACAAATAGACAAACACTACATACTGTATATATACACACACACACATAGAAGCACATATGAAACACACACCATATACATATGTACACATGTACATCAAAAACATACACGCAAATTTGTTTTAATTTAGCTAGCTGAACAGATTTACCCTCTTCTGGCTTGTGTAGAGCGTATCTTGGCTTTTTGCATGTTTCAGTTTTGCAAATAAAATAAAGTGTTAATGGGACAGTCTTGTCAAAATTAAACTTTCATGATGATTCAGATTGGGCATGCAATTTTAAACAGCTTTCCAATTTACGTTTATCATCAAATTTGCTTTGTTCCATTGTATTCTTTGTTGAAAGCTAAACCTAGGTAGGCTCACATGCTAATTTCTAAGACCTTGAAGGCCGCCTCTTATATCAGTACATTTGACAGTTTCTCAATGTGCTAGTTAATATGTGCCATATAGATAACATTGTGATCTATACTGTGATGTTATTTAGGAGTCAGCAGTGCACTGATTGGATAAAATGCAAGACTGTCAAACGAACTGAAATAAAGGGGCAGTCTGCAGAGGCTTAGATACAAGGTAATCACAGAGGTAAAAAGTACATTAATATAACCGTGTTGGTTATGCAAAACTGGGGAATGAATAATAAAGGGACTATAGATCCTTTTAAACCATAACAATTTTGGAGTTGACTGTCCTATTAAGTCTAGAATATATAAATACATGCATAAGAAAACACATGTATAGTTTATTACAATAAAGTATTTCACACACACACACTGTACTTTTTATTTTTTTTTTACTGAAGAAATGTTTCAACAGTGATTTAATGGGATATGGCATATGACATGGTGTGAGATTGGGAAGGGCTCAAAGATGATTGGGAAAGGCTCAAATATGTGTATATGTGTGTGTACATATGTATGTACCCAGAAATGTTTCTTTTATGATTCAGAGAGTGCATACTTTTTAAATACCTGTCAATTTACACCTATTATCAAATTATCTTGGTATTATTTGTTGAAAGAGCAACAATAAACTACTTAGAGTAGAGCTAGCTGAGCACAATAGTAAGCCACTGACAAAGGCATATACATGCATCCACCAATCTACAGCTTGCTCCTAGCTCCTGAGCTTACCTAGTAAACAGGTAGATTACGAGTTATGCACGCTATAGGGAATTTAACATTATTTTACCCTCTATAGCGCAGCCATTACAGGTTTTGAAACAGCCGGCTTGTGTGTGCGATATGGTGGTTTTAAGCTCCATACCGCACAAAATACAAGTGCTGTTTTGATGTGCTCGTGCATGCTTTCCCCATAGACATCAATGGGACACCTGGGATGGCAGAATGAAAAGCTCCGTAACGCAGCCCCATTGATGTCTACGGGGGAAAAAAAGTAACGTTTAAACCTAACACTCTAACATAAACCCTAAGTCTAAACACCCCTAATCTGCTGCCCCCGACATCGCCAACACCTACATAATGTTATTAACCCCTAATCTGCCATCCCGATATCGCTGCCACCTAAATAAATCTATTAACCCCTAATCTGCCGCTCCCGATATCGCTGCCACTATACTAAAGTTATTAACCCCTATTCCCCTGCACCCCAACTTCGCCCACACTATAATAAATCTATTAACCCCTTTTCCGCTGCTACCCTGACATCACTGCCACTAAATAAAGTTATTAACCCCTAAACCTTTGGCCTCCCACATCACTACCACTAAATAAACCTATTAACCCCTAAACCACCAGCCCCCACATTGCAACAACCTAAATTAAACTATGTTAACCCCTAAACCTAACCCTAACATAACCCTAATCGTAACCCTAACCCTAACAACCCCCTAACTTTAACATAATTAAAATAGAGTTAAATTAAAGTTACAGTAATTAACTAAATAATACCTATTTAAAACTAAATACATACTTACCTGTAAAATAAAACCTAAGCTAGCTGCAATATAACTAATAGTTATACTGTAGCTAGCTTAGGTTTCATTTTTATTTCACAGGTAAGTTTGTATTCATTTTAAAATTATATTGATTTGAGCAGGCAATAGAATTTCAGTAGCTCTCATCCTATTGGCTGATTTGAACAGCCAATAGGATTTTAGCAGCCCTAATTCCTATTGGCTGATTCAAATTTTTCAGCCAATATGAATGCAATGGTACCCCCAGTATAAAAAGGGTACCTTACATTTCAATCCTCAGTGTGCTGTAGATGATTGCATGAAGAGGACCTCCACTTTGGATCAATGGACCTCTGCCTTGCACCTCCCCCTGGACCTCCACCTTGGACCTCCGCCTGGACCTCTGCCTTGGACCTTCGCCTGGATCTCCGCCTACGTGCATCGCTGCTCCAACTCGGCAAGGAAGAAGCAGATGCCGGTCCCACAAAGGATGAAGATGGAGTCGCATGGATGAAGATGCCGCCTGGATGAAGATGGAGCCGCCGGGATAAAGATCCTTCAAGCGGGACTTCAGCAACTGTGAGTACCTAAAGAGGAGTTAGTGCTTTTCTACGTTTTTTTGGGGTTTTTTTTTTTAGATTAGGGGTTCAGGTCAAGAAAAAGAGCTAAATGCCCATAAAAAAATGCCCTTTTCAGGGAAATGGATAGATTAGGTTTTTTATATAGTATTTTTTATTTTGTGGGTTTGGGGTGGGGGTTTGTAATGTTAGTGGGTCTTTGTATTTTTTTCAGGTAAAAGAGCTGTTTAACTTAGGGCAATGCCATACAAAAAGGCAATTTTAAGGGCTATTGGTAGTTTATTATAGATTAGGGTAATAGAATAGGAATAATGTTTATCGTTTTGGATAATTTCGCTTGTTATTGTTTGTAATGGTAGGTTTTATTATATATTTTTTTTTAACTAGGTTAATAACTATTTACTAACTAGTCTACCTAGTTAAAATAAATATAAACTTACCTGTGAAATAAAAATAAAACCTAAGCTAGCTACAATATAACTATTAGTTATATTGTAGCTAGTTTAGGTTTTATTTTACAGGTATTATTTAGTTAACAATTGTAACTTCAATTTAGCTCTATTTTAATTATGTTAAAGTTAGGGGGTGTTAGGTTTAGGGTTATGGTTTAATTTAGGTTGTTTCGATGTGGGGGGCTGGCGGTTTAGGGGTTAATAGGTTTATTTAGTGGTAGTGATGCGGGAGGCCAGAGGTTTAGGGGTTAATAACTTTATTTAGTGACGGCGATGTCAGGGAGTGGCGCAATAGGGGTTAATATCTTTATTATAGTGTGGGCAATGTTGGGGTGCGGGAAATAGGGGTTAATAACTTTAGAATAGTGGCGGCGATGTCGGGGAGCGGTGGAATAGGGTTAATACATTTTATTAGTGGCAGCGATGTCGGGAGCAGCAGATTAGGGGTTAATAACATTAATATAGTATTTGTGATGCCGGAGGGCCTCGGTTTAGGGGTTAATAGGTAGTTTATGGGTGTTAGTGTAATTTGTAACACTTTAGTTATGAGTTTTATGTAACAGTTTTGTAGCGTAAAACTCTTAATTACTGCTCTCAGATTGCAAAACGGATTGTGTCGGTATAAGCTGCAACACAAGCTTTTTAGCCTCGAAGCAAAACTTGTAATACCTGCGCTATGAAAGTCCCATGAAACACCTAATTTTTACGTGTGCGGGACTGAAGTTGCATTACAGGCTAAAAGGCTTGCGGTACAGCTATATCGACAAGACTTGTAATGGCTGCAGTGCTGTTTTAATGCTGAAATTACAATTTTTTGAGCGTTAAAACCCGAACGCAAAACTTGTAATCTAGGTATACGCTTCTAAACAAAGGATACCAAGAGAACTAAGCAAAGTAGTAAATTGAAAAGCTGTTTAAAATTGTATGCCCTCTCTCTGAATCACAAAGGAAAATGTTTGGTTTTCATGGCCCTTTAAGTATGTTGCTACAAAAATTCCTGAACTAGCTACATACTACAGAGTGATTGCTTAGAGCATTTCACAAACTAACAGCAAGTCTTTATTGGCCACAATATTTAGACTTAAAATATATGGGCTAGATTACATGTGGTACGCTATTTTGCGCTTCTGCTCGTGAGTTAACTTTGCTAGACGGAGGCTTTTTACACTTGTTAGGTTAAACTCGTAAATAAAAATATGATGCGCAAAAAGTTGAACTTTGAATATCACGACCGCGTTAACGTATTCTCCCATGGACTTTAATGGAAAGCAAAAACTGGAAAGAAACCTAACACCTATACTCGTGCACTAACATGACTGCGTTTATTCAAGAGTAGTGATGTTGCGAACATAACATTTTCGGTTTGCGAACTGCGAACGCAAACTTCCGCAAATGTTCGCGAACGGGCGAACCGGGTGAACCGCCATAGATTTCAATAGGCAGGCGAATTTTAAAACCCACAGGGACTCTTTCTGGCCACAATAGTGATGGAAAAGTTGTTTCAAGGGTACTAACACCTGGACTGTGGTATGCCGGAGGGGGATACATGGCAAAACTCCCATGGAAAATTACATAGTTGATGCAGAGTCTGGTTTTAATCCATAAAGGGCATAAATCACCTAACATTCCTAAATTGTTTGCAATAACGTGCTTTAAAACATCAGGTATGATGTTGTATCCATCAGGTAGTGTAAGGGTTACGCCCACTTCACAGTGACAGACCAAACTCCTGCAGCGGGTACAACATCTAAATAGTTTCTAAATTTTGTTTAGAAATACCCAATGTTAACATGTTCTTTGCTTTTTTTGCAAGTTATAGGGAAATAAATACAGGGAGTGCAGAATTATTAGGCAAGTTGATTTTTGAGGATTAATTTTATTATTGAACAACAACCATGTTCTCAATGAACCCAAAAAACTCATTAATATCAAAGCTGAATAGTTTTGGAAGTAGTTTTTAGTTTGTTTTTAGTTATAGCTATTTTAGGGGGATATATGTGTGTGCAGGTGACTATTACTGTGCATAATTATTAGGCAACTTAACAAAAAAACAAATATATACCCATTTCAATTATTTATTTTTACCAGTGAAACCAATATAATATCTCAACATTCACAAATATACATTTCTGACATTCAAAAACAAAACAAAAACAAATCAGTGACCAATATAGCCACCTTTCTTTGCAAGGACACTCAAAAGCCTGCCATCCATGGATTCTGTCAGTGTTTTGAACTGTTCACCATCAACATTGCGTGCAGCAGCAACCACAGCCTCCCAGACACTGTTCAGAGAGGTGTACTGTTTTCCCTCCTTGTAAATCTCACATTTGATGATGGACCACAGGTTCTCAATGGGGTTCAGATCAGGTGAACAAGGAGGCCATGTCATTAGATTTTCTTCTTTTATACCCTTTCTTGCCAGCCACGCTGTGGAGTACTTGGACGCGTGTGATGGAGCATTATCCTGCATGAAAATCATGTTTTTCTTGAAGGATGCAGACTTCTTCCTGTACCACTGCCTGAAGAAGGTGTCTTCCAGAAACTGGCAGTAGGACTGGGAGTTGAGCTTGACTCCATCCTCAACCCGAAAAGGTCCCACAAGCTCATCTTTGATGATACCAGCCCAAACCAGTACTCCACCTCCACCTTGCTGGCATCTGAGTCAGACTGGAGCTCTCTGCCCTTTACCAATCCAGCCACAGGCCCATCCATCTGGCCCATCAAGACTCACTCTTATTTCATCAGTCCATAAAACCTTAGAAAAATCAGTCTTGAGATATTTCTTGGCCCAGTCTTGACGTTTCAGCTTGTGTGTCTTGTTCAGTGGTGGTCATCTTTCAGCCTTTCTTACCTTGGCCATGTCTCTGAGTATTGCACACCTTGTGCTTTTGGGCACTCCAGTGATGTTGCAGCTCTGAAATATGGCCAAACTGGTGGCAAGTGGCATCTTGGCAGCTGCACGCTTGACTTTTCTCAGTTCATGGGCAGTTATTTTGCGCCTTAGTTTTTCCACACGCTTCTTGCGACCCTGTTGACTATTTTGAATGAAACGCTTGATTTTTCGATGATCACGCTTCAGAAGCTTTGCAATTTTAAGAGTGCTGCATCCCTCTGCAAGATATCTCACTATTTTTGACTTTTCTGAGCCTGTCAAGTCCTTCTTTTGACCCATTTTGCCAAAGGAAAGGAAGTTGCCTAATAATTATGCACACCTGATATAGGGTGTTGATGCCATTAGACCACACCCCTTCTCATTACAGAGATGCACATCACCTAATATGCTTAATTGGTAGTAGGCTTTCGAGCCTATACAGCTTGGAGTAAGACAACATGCATAAAGAGGATGATGTGGTCAAAATACTAATTTGCCTAATAATTCTGCACTCCCTGTACAGGAAGCACTTTGCTATTTCAAAACCACTTTTTTTCAAAATAAACGCTAGTTACATTGGAACCCTGATATCTGTCAGGAATACCTGAATATCCCTTGACATGTATATATATTTTTTTTTAGAAGACATCCCAAAGTATTGATCTAGGCCCATTTTGGTATATTTCATGCCACCATTTCACCGCCAAATGCAATCAAATAAAAATAAAATTGTTCACTTTTTCACAAACTTTAGGTTTTGCACAGAAATTATTTACAAACAACTTATGCAATTATGGCATAAATGGTTGTAAATGCTTCTCTGGGATCCCCTTTGTTCAGAAATAGCAGACATATATGGCTTTGGCGTTGCTTTTTGGTAATTAGAAGGCTGCTAAATGCCACTGCGCACCACACGTGTTTTATGCCCAGCAGTGAAGGGGTTAATTAGGGAACATGTAGGGAGCTTGTAGAGTTAATTTTAGCTTAAGTGTAGTGTAGTAGACAACCCAAAGTATTGATCTAGGCCCATTTTGGTATATTTCATGCCACCATTTCACCGCCAAAAGCGATCAAATAAAAAAAAAATGTTCACTTTTTCACAAACTTTTGGTTTGTCACAGAAATTATTTACAAACAACTTATGCAATTATGGCATAAATGGTTGTAAATGCTTCTCTGGGATCCCCTTTGTTCAGAAATAGCAGACTTATATGTTTTCGGCACCGACAAATGCGATCAAATTAAAAAAAATATTTTTTTTTCGCAATTTTAGGTTTCTCACTGAAATTATTTACAAACAGCTTGTGCAATTATGGCACAAATGGTTGTAAATGCTTCTCTGGGATCCCCTTTGTTCAGAAATAACAGACATATATGACTTTGGTGTTGTTTTCTGGTAATTAGAAGGCCGCTAAATGCTGCTGCGCATCACACGTGTATTATGGCTAGCAGTGAAGGGGTTAATTAGGTAGTTTGTAGGAAGCTTGCAGGGTTAATTTTAGCTTTAGTGTAGAGATCAGCCTCCCACCTGACACATCAGACCCCCTGATCCTTCCCAAACAGCTCCCTTCCCTCCCCCACCCCACAATTGCCCCCTTCATCTTAAATACTGGCAGAAAGTTTGCCAGTACTAAAATAAAAGGTTTTTAAACATTTTTTAGCATATTTACATATGCTGTGGTGTAGCATCCCCCCTTAGCCCCCAACCTCCCTGATCCCCCCCAAAACAGCTGTCTAACCCTCCCCATCTGCCTTATTGGTGGCTTTCTGCCAGTACCCAGTTTGCAAAAAAAAGTAGTTTTTTCTGTTTTTATTTTTTTTTCTGTAGTGTAGCTTCCCCCCCCCCACAGACCAACCCCCACCACCTGCCACACCAGATATGAGTGGTGGCACTGGGCAAGTGGGCACAGTATACGCTGTGAGCCTGACACACACGCTGCAAGGCAGGCAACTGCAATTAGATTACACAGGGAAAAAAAAAAGCAGACTGATGTTCTAGCCCTAAAAAGGGCTTTTAGGGGTGCTGTCCTTACAGCAGAGATCAGATGAGTCCTTCAGGACTGTAGTGGACACTAAATACACTAGCCTAGCTATCGATTTCCCTATTAAATCAGCAGCAGCTACACTGTCCCTCCTCTCACTAAGAATGCAGCTTCCGAATGAATCTAAAATGGATGCTGTCCAGGAGGTGGGAGGGTCTGGGAGGGAGGGTCTGCTGCTGATTGGCTGAAATGTGTCTGCTGACTGTGAGTTACAGGGTCAAAGTTTACTCAATGATGACGAATAGGGGGCGGATCGAACATCGCATATGTTCGCCCACCGCAGCGAACGCGAACAAGCTATGTTCACCGGCAAACTATTCGCCGGCGAACTATTCGCGACATCACTATTATAGAGCACTAAACTCAACATGAATTATGAATATATATAAAGGTATTATACAGTTAGATATTGTAATATCTATTTAAAAATAGTTAGAACATATTCTCCTATATGAAGAACAATGGAATGTAACATAATTACAAAACATACACAGTTAATAACATTATAAAATATTTAACACATCTGCTCCCCATTCACACCTGAGACCTTGTAACACTAATGAGTCACAAGACACCAGAGAGGGAAAATGGCTAATTGGTCCCAATTTGGACATTTACACTTAGGAGTATACTCACTCTTGTTGCTAACGGTTTAGACATTAATGGCTGTGTGTTGACTTTTTTTGAGGGGACAGAAAATTATCACAGTTATACAGGCTGTACACTTACTACATTGTAGCAAAGTTTCATTTCTTCAGTGTTTTCACATGTAGAGATTTAAAAAAATATTTACAAAAATGTGAGGGATGTACTCACTTTTGTGAGATACTATATATATATATATATATATATATATATATATATATATATATATATACACATACATACATATATATTCTTCTTCAAGCAGGGACTGCACTCACTGGATATGGATAAAATAATTCTTATTTATTAAAGGGACACTGAACCCAAAATTTTTCTTTCGTGATTCAGATAGAGCATCTAATTTACTCCTATTATCATTTTTTCTTCGTTCTCTTGCTATCTTTATTTGAAAAAGAAGGCATCTAAGCTTGTTTGTTGGTTCAGAACTATGGATAGCTCTTTTTTATTGGTGGATGAATTTATCCACCAATCTGCAAGGACAACCCAGGTTGTTCACCAGAAATGGGCCGGCATCTAAACTTACATTCTTGCATTTCAAATAAAGATACCAAGAGAATAAAGAAAATTTGATAATAAGAGTAAATTAGAAAGTTGCTTAAAATTTCATGCTCTATCTAAATCACGAAAGAAAAATTTTGGGTTCAGTGTCCCTTTAAGTGGTACCACTTAATAAATAAGAATTATTTTATCCAAATCCAGTGAGTGCAATCTCCGCTTGAAGAAGAATCTATTAATATACTGACTTTGCACCCTGGTCGATGACCTACCTGAATCGTGAGTGCAGATACACATGGAGGATATATATATATATTTATATATATACACACAGTATATACAAATGCATATCTACACGTTTATGTATGTTTACATACAGTATGTTAAAGACCTTTTTTTTTCAAACACCTTCTACCATATATTTTTGATCCCTATTTATTTGAGTGTAACTGTACATTTAGCTGAAAATAAAAAACAATTTTGCTTGTGTTCTACAGTTAGCACACCACTAGTAAACTTGTCCATAGCGGGTTTTGGCAATACTGCAGTATTTTGCAGCAGGCTGCTTAAGTTGACTTTCAGCATCCCTAGGGAGTGTAGGCTACCATAATTTTTATAGCTCCTTCATAAGGTTTTTTTTTTATTTTTTATAGGAGACGACAGTGCTTTTAAAAGTCCCTGCACATACATTATTGAAGTTGTAATCTGGAACAAGCATTTGTGATATGAGTTCCATAATGCAGGCACAAGCACTTTGAAAGGCTATCTCGCAAACGAGTTTGCACTTAGTGTGCATAGAGGTGCACTCCGCATAAAAAAAACAGTAATGAAGGTACAATCTTGTTTAACAATCTCTCTACAATGCTACAATGCTGCAAGGCAGATGGTTCACACTTTACCGATTAAATAATGTTAAAATCCTGTAAAAGAAGATATTAAAAGTGTTTTGCATAGAAACTTGTATTTGTATTTTGTTTTCAGTTCAGGTAAAATGAAAACAGCGCTTTAATCCCTTGTCCAGCAGAAGTGTTTAACAGCAGAAAAACACTTGCTGCAAAAAAGAAATCTTGAGATTGACGATGCAATCACGTGATTTCAAGGCAGGGATTAAATCATAGGGGCTGCCTAAATTGCTAAGCACGTCCCCAGTAAGAACTTGAGTTTGTCCAAATGGGGAAGCTGAAGGACAACATCGGCATCAAAGCCCAAAGTCGTTATGACAGCATGGAACGTCCTAATAACAAACAATAGTTGTACACAAAAAGAAAAGTTGAAAGCAACCATACAGTCTCTCTACATTATCACCTGCATTTTTTGCTATAAGGTCAGGTTTAATATACTGTACATGCAAATTCCTCCTCCACTTTTATTTCTCCTGTCCTTCCTAAATAGTATAACTAACTAATTATTATTAGCAGCCTTTCCTATTTGCATTAGCAGTTGAGTTTCCTCCATGTCGGTAATGTTGGGGGGCTTGTAGCATGTTACTAGTAATATTTTTTAAGGATTTTTTCCCCACTCTTTATTTCAACACATTGAGGCTGATTTACGAAAGGTCTTGCGGACCTGATCCGACAGTGCGGATCAGGTTCGCAAGACCTCGCTGAATGCAGAGAGCAATCCGTATTCAGCATTGCACCAGCAGCTCACAAGAGCTGCTGGTGCAACGCCACCCCCTGCAGACTCGTGGCCAATGGGCCGCCAGCAGGGGATGTCAATCAACCCAATCATACTTGATCAGGTTGAATTCTGGCGATTCCTGTCCGCCTGCTCTGAGCAGGCGGACAGGATTATGGAGCAGCAGTCTTTAGACCGCTGCTTCATAACTGCTGTTTCTGGCGAGTCTGAAGACTCGCCAGAAACACGGGCCCACAAGCTCCTTTCGGTGCTTGATAAATGGGCCCCAATATATAAACAACAAATATCCGGCTAGATTACAAGTTTTGTCGGAAAAGCCGTGCGTTGCTAACAAGCCTTTTTTTTTCAGCGCTCACTTTAAACAACGCTAGTATTACAAGTTTTCTGAATGGCTGCGTTAGCCTCAGAAAAGTGAGCGTTGAGCAAAATTTAGCTCCACTTCTCACTGTAATACCATTGTTGCTTACGGTAGCAGTAAGCTGGCTAAAATGTGCTCGTGCACGATTTCCCCATAGGAAACAATGGGGCTGAGACGGCTGAAAAAATACTTTTAATGTCTAAACCTAACACTCTAACATGAACCCCGAGTCTAAACACCCCTAATCTTATACTTATTAACCCCTAATCTGCCACCCCCGACATCGTTGCCACCTGCATTATACTATTAACCCCTAATCTGCCGCTCGGGACACCGCTGCCAACTACATTATCCCTATGAACCCCTAATCTGCTGCCCCTAATATCGCCGACACCTATATTATTTTTATTAACCCCTAATCTGCCGCTCCCAACGTCGCTGCAACCTACCTACATTTAGTAACCCCTAATCTGCTGACCGGACATCGCCGCCACTATAATAAATTTATTAACCCCTAAACTGCCGCACTCCCGCCTCGCAAACACTATTATAAATTTTATTACCCCTAATCTGCCATCCCTAACATCGCCGCCACCTACCTACTATTATTAACCCCTAATCTGCAGCCCCCAACGTCGCCGCTACTATAATAAAGTTATTAACCCCTAAACCTAAGTCTAACCCTAACACCCCCCTAAATTAAATATAATGTAAATAAATCTAAATAAAATTACTATAATTAAATACATTAATCCTATTTAAAACTAAATACTTACCTATAAAATAAACCCTAATATAGCTACAATATAACTAATAGTTACATTGTAGCTATTTTAGGATTTATTTTTATTTTACAGGCAATTTTGTATTTATTTTAACTAGGTACAATAGTTATTAATTATTTAATAACTACATAGCTAAAATAAAGACAAATATACCTGTAAAATAAATCCTAACCTAAGTTACAAAAACACCTAACACTACACTATCAATAAATAAATTAATTAAATAAATTAACTACAATTATCTAAAATAAAATACAATTAAATAAACTAAACTATATTACAAAACCCCCCACTAAATTACAAAAAATAAAAAAATATTACAAGAAGTTTAATCTAATTACACCTAATCTAATCCCCCAATATAATAAAAAGCCCCCCAAAATAATAAAATTCCTTATCCTAAACTAAATTACAAATAGCCCTTAAAAGGGCCTTTTGCGGGGCATTGCCCCAAAGTAATAAGCTCTTTTACCAGCCCTTAAAAGGGCTTTTTGTGGGACATTGCCCCAAAGTAATCAGCTCTTTTACCTGTAAAAAAAAGAAATACAATACCCCCCCAACATTACAACCCACCACCCACACACCCCTACTCTAAAACCCAACCGATCCCCCCTTAAAAAAAACCTAACACTACCCTACCTTGAGCCGTGTTTCTCCAGCCGGGCACCGATGGGGCAGAAGAGGACATCAGGACCGGCAGACATCTTCATCCAGGCGGCATCTTCTATCTTCATCCTTCTGGAGCGGAACCATCTTCTATCCAGCCGACGTGGAGCCATCCTCTTCAATCGAAGTCCTAACAAAGAATGAAGGTTCCTTTAAATGACATAATCCAAGATGGCATCCCTCGAATTCCGATTGGCTGATAAGATTCTATCAGCCAATTGGAATTAGGGTAGGAAAAATCTGATTGGTTGATTTAATCAACCAATCAGATTAAAGTTCTATCCGATTGGCTGATGGATCAGCCAATAGAATGCAAGGTCAATTATATTGGCTGATCCAATCAGCCAATCGGATTGGCTGATCCTATCAGCCAATCGGAATTCGAGGGACACCATCTTGGATGACGTCATTTAAAGGAACCTTCATTCTTCGTTAGGACTTCGATTGAAGAGGATGGCTCCGTGTTGGCTGGATAGAAGATGGCTCTGCACCGCTCCAGAAGGATGAAGATAGAAGATGCCGTCTGGATAAAGATGTCTGCCGGTTCGGATGTCCTCTTCTGCCCCATCTGTGCCCGGCTGGGTGAACACGGCTCAAGGTAGGGTGATCTTCAATGGGGTAGTGTTAGGTTTTTTAAGGGGGGATCAGGTGGGTTTAAGAGTAGGGGTGTGTGGGTGGTGGGTTGTAATGTTGGGGGAGTATTATATTTCATTTTTTTACAGGTAAATAAGCTGATTATTTTGGGGCAATGCCCAGCAAAAAGCCCTTTTAAGGGCTGGTAAAAGAGCTGATTACTTTGGGGCAATGCCCCGCAAAAGGCCCTTTTAAGACTTATTTGTAATTTAGTTTAGGATAGGGAATTTTATTATTTTGGGGGGCTTTTTTATTTTATTAGGGGTATTAGATTAGGTGTAATTAGATTAAACTTCTTGTAATATTTTTTTTTGTAATTTAGTGTTTGTTTGTTTTTGTAATATAGTTTAGTTTATTTAATTGTATTTTATTTTAGATAATTGTAGTTAATTTATTTAATTAATTTATTGATAGTGTAGGTGTATTTGTAATTTAGGTTAGGATTTATTTTACAGGTAACTTTGTAATTATTTTAACTAGGTAGCTATTAAATAGTTATTAACTATTTAATAACTATTGTACCTAGTTAAAATAAATACAAAGTTGCCTGTAAAATAAATATAAATCCTAATTATATTGTAGCTATTTTATGGTTTATTTTACAGGTAAGTATTTATTTTTAAATAGGAATAATTTATCTAATTAAAGAAATTTTATTTAGATTTATTAAAAATAGATTTAAGTTAGGGGGGTGTTAGGGTTAGGTTTAGGGGTTAATAACTTTATTATAGTAGCGGCGACGTTGGGGTGGCAGATTAGGGGTTAATAATTGTAGGTAGGTGGCGGCGATGTTAGGGACGGCAGATTAGGGGTTAATAAAATGTATTATAGTGTTTGCGAGGCGGGAGTGCGGCGGTTTAGGGGTTAATACATTTATTATAGTTGCGGCGATGTCCGGTCAGCAGATTAGGGGTTAATAAGTGTAGGTAGGTGGCAGCAACGTTGGGAGGGGCAGATTACAGGTTAATAAATATAATGTAGGTGTCGGCGATGTTAGGGGCAGCAGATTAGGGGTTCATAGGTATAATGTAGGTTTTTATCTTAGTGTTTTCGATGTGGGGGGGCCTCGGTTTAGGGGTTTATAGGTAGTTTATGGGTGTTAGTGTACTTTGTAGCACTGTAGTTAAGAGCTTTATTTTCTGGCGTTAGCCCATAAAACTCTTAACTACTGACTTTTATATGCGGTAGGACTCTTGGAGGTAGAGGCTGTACCGCTCACTTTCTCCAAGACTTGTAATACCAGCGTTAGGCAAATCCCATTAAAAAGATAGGATACGCAATTGATGTAAGGGGATTTGCAGTATGGAAAAGTTGCAGAAAAAAAGTGAGCGGTACATCTGTACCTCCCTGACTCGTAATACCAGCGGGCGTTAAAAAGCAGCGTTAGGACCCCTTAATGCTGCTTTTTTAAAGCTAATGCCAAACTCGTAATCTAGCCGATCATTTTTTTAAATAATCTACTTAAAGGGACAGCCAACTCAAAGAATGTTATTGTTTAAAATAATAGATAATCCCTTTATTACTCATTTCCCAGTTTTTCACAGAAAACATGGTTATATTAATACACTTTTTATGTCTATTATTATTACCTTGTATCTAAGCATGTTCTGACAGCCCCTTGGTCACATGACTTTTTATTTATTTATTATCTATTGACTTTAAGCCAATTAGTGCTGTGTTGTTAGAACCCACGGGCATGAGCACAATGTTATCTATATGGCCCACATGAACTAGCACTCCCCTGTTGTGAAAAGCTAATAAAAAAGCATGTGGTAAAAGGCTATGAGCATTTCAGAGAAGCTCATAGTAAGTGTATACAAGACCTAAAATACTGGGGGATTTGCAAAATAAAGAAGTATTGGCTGGGAGGAGATTTTGAAAGAAAATTATTAAAGAAAAGAGCTGAAAGAATTTATGAGTTAAAAACATTATATCCTCTATGTATAAACTCTGAAATAAACCTTAATCCTTTTGATTTACCATATAATTAATTATAAACTCAACTACAACATATTGTTTAGTACCCACACTGTAATTTGCTGCACTAACTATATGAGTTTAGATAAGATAAAAATCAAATACACCAATTCACTTTTTTTCATTATGATTATATAGATAACACTGTCACCATCATTTCTTTATACAATATATTACGTTTATGTATATAGGGATCACTGACATTTAAGTCACTTAAATTTTATTTTTATTTTTTTATTTTATGCAGATCTAATGCCTGCATATTACATCTCAGAATCACTTTTAAGCTGACAGACACTTTATATTCATGCAGATCTATTGCTTACATATGACATTTAGAATCACTTTAGAGTTTTCTATTTAGAAATTTCTACTATCATCATGTATATATGTATAGGGACCATATGGATAAGATTACTGGAATTATAATATGTATATAGAGATCATTCATGCTTTGTAACACTTAAGGTTTCAAAAAAATTCCTGCATATTTAGAATCACTTTAGAGCTTTTAGTATTAATAACAATAAAGTGGTGTATACCACCTTAACTATTACACTCAAGTCCGGAAACAACCAATGGAAATTTAGGGGAGTGTATAAATGAATAATTTGGACTGACCAAACCATCTTGATAAAGACGATTTCAGTGGCGAAACGCGTTGATGATATTTGCACTGAAATATATCTACCAGGAGAAGCAGTTTCGGAGAAGTAAAATCTCTGCACAGAGTTGAAATATAGATACAGCAAAACTAACAACCCCTGTGCTTCAAACTTCGCTGACAACGCCACTGGATTGGCCTTTGCAGTCACGTGAGGAGCAGCATCCAACCAGTGAGTACGTGCTGTTACGAACAGCAGAAGCGGCTAACTCACAAGAAAACATTTTAGGCATCCGTGAAGTAAAACAGAGAGTCTGTCTGAGTTTATAGAGATTCTATTTAACAAACACCGGAACGCCACAACAGTAAGAAGAAAGATTATCAAAGGGTAATTCAACACCTTCTGCTTTTTAATGAGATATACTCAGCATCAGTTTGAGCTTAATAACAAAGTACGGTGTAATTGCAGTATGGTGCAAACCGCCTAACTGTGGATATTAATACACACAAGGAGAATTTTTAAGTGACATTTTACAGTTCTCTATCTCTGATACAGAACGTCTTTTGCATGAACTCCCCCAATAGCAGTATTCAAAGAATACACTTTGTTTTTATAGTTGATTATTAGTGACCGGTCACTTTAGGTTAATTTTTTGTATCTAGAAGCTGCTA
Source organism: Bombina bombina (assembly GCF_027579735.1). Classification (NCBI taxonomy): domain Eukaryota; kingdom Metazoa; phylum Chordata; class Amphibia; order Anura; family Bombinatoridae; genus Bombina; species Bombina bombina. The sequence goes on from NC_069499.1 coordinate 1,089,505,136, forward strand.
TATGCTCTTAACATTTGTGAAGTATATTTTAACTGCATAGCTAACTTTTAAATCGATCATCTCTTTTCATGCGTGATATTGACATATGTATTATATGAATTGTTTTTTATGAATTGATACATTTGCTTGTATAATGTTTGTGTACCGTTTATCAATTTTCCTCTGAATATATATATTTTTTAGTAAAGACCTGTTTACTTATACAAGGAATTGTCATTGTTTAGCCTATTTGTCACCCTACGCTTCTAGCGCTCTATTTGTCACCCACTTGTTTTTGCTATATTTACCTTTTAACCTGATAGTGCAATCAGGTTCTTTAATAGAGCTTTAGGGAATTTTTCATAGCACTACTCTTTCATCTCCCTTTTGTCTTTAATGGCTTAGAAACAGGCAGAAATTTAGAGGTTTCAATTTTATAAAGTATATTAATCTAACAATGTTGGTTGTGCAAAGCTGAGGAATGGGTTGTAAAGGCATTCTCTATCTTTTTAAACAATAACAATTTTTGTGTTGACTGTCCCTTTAATTTTTGCTTTTAATACATTATTATATTTAGCATGTATTTAGAGTTTTATTTCCTTTTAATATTCCAGATAAGGAAGCCAAAAATATGCTAAATAAATATAATTTTTCCCATGGAAAAATTTAAATAGATTTGAAAGGGACCATGGTTTGCTGTATGTGAAATGTAATTACCAAGTGCATATAATGAATATGCAGGTGCTTTCATTGAAACATAAGAGCTTTAATGTGTCAAGAATGTCCTACTTTTTAATGCACAAATAAAGCCAGTTTGAGAACACAAAAAATAAGTAAAGCTAAAAATCTACCGCTAATTAGAAAACAGATCTATCTCATCTCACTGTAATAGTTTCCAGGGGCTGACAGACTCCCCCTCCCTTGGGAATTTAGTAAGCATTACAAAATTAAGAATAACTGACATATTACTTTATTTAATGAAACTCAATTAGAATTTGCTGTTTCTATAATGTATTTTTTCTAAATGGCTTGTGTTGTCTATATATATTTTAAAGGGACATGAAACCCAAAATATTTATTTCATGATTCAGATACAGGATACAGTTTTAAACAACTTTCAATTCATTTTATTATCAAATTTGCTTTGTTGAAGGAGCATTAATGCACTACTGGGAACTAGAGGAACACATTGTGTAAGCCAGTGACAAGATGCATATATGTGCAGTCACCAATCAGCAGCTAGCTCTCAGTAGTGCTTTGCTGCTCATACGCATACCTAGGTATTCTTTTCAGTAAAGGATATGAAGAGAAACAAAGTAACTTAGATAATAGAAGTAAATTGGAAGTTGTGTAAAATTGCATGCTCTTTCTGAATCATAAAATAAATATTTTGGGTTTCATATCTCTTTAATCTATACTAGTACTTCTCTGCATTTTCAAACAACACATTTGGGCCAGATTGCGATTGGAGCACAAACATCAGGTTTTCATGATAGTTTGCAAAGTTGAAAGTAAACGCGATTGCTTGAGCGCAATAGCAATTTACGCTAGAATGATTACAAAGTACAGTTACACTCATAATAACACCATCTAATAAAAATTATTAAAAATATATATATTGCAAACAAAGGTTATAATGGCTTAAAGATATGAGGTCTCAGGTGTTAGAAAAAAAAGATGGATATGTATGTATATATGTCTGTATGTATGTAATATATGTATTTAAAGATATATATATATACACATATAAACACATACACATATATATATATATATATATATATATATATATATATATGTGTGTGTGTGTGTGTGCATTAGAGCCCTTTGGAGTTAAGTAGATAAAAACATGAAAATTCATATTTATGCAATATTCATATTTAATAAAGTGTTATACTCTGTATTTACTGTAAATATTTTAAATTCCAATGTTCTGCACATAGCAAAATATGTTCTAAGTATTTCTCAATACATATTCATATATATATTTCTATACCTATATACAATCATCTATATATATAGATATAGATATATATTGTACAAAAATACTATCATACATATGTAGAAATAAGTATTCATGAATAAATAGAACATATTTTTCTATGAGAAGAACATTGGAATGTGAAATATTCATATTTATGTCGGGTTAGTGCACTTGAGAATATACGATTGGGTTAGCGCACTTGAGAATATCGCCCTTGAGAACATGAGTTCAGGTTAGTGCACGAGTAGGGTGTTTTTTCCACTTTTTTGCTCAATTTACTTTTATGTGGAATACTTTATCACGCGCAATATTCTAATTGCACTAGAAGTAAGCTGTTTGCACGCATTGGGGTAGCGCAAGAGCGATAACTTTTTACTTTCAACTTGTAATACGAGTGCAGCCCAGCGCGAACAAAGAGTTTACTTCTAGTGCTCCCCTCGTAATCTGTCCCTTAGTCTTGGTAGTCATTTGTGTTTATTAGGTGCAAAGTGGTCTTTCTGGATACTAAACCACACACTTTCTATAAATTTTTCTGCTCTAGGACAAATTTGATAATAAGTGTACAGTGTTTATAAACTGATGAAAAATGTAAAAAGATCATGTTTTTTTTTTCTTTGCTTAAATTGTTTGTTTCAAATCAACTGAAACTGTCAGAGTGACATTTTATCAATATTTTCTCGGTCTGTGAATGAGCATGGATAACCCCTGTTGTTATGACATACCGCTTGCTTGTCAGTATGAGAGAAAGGGAAAAATGTGTACAGGAAGAGAGAAAGATATACAAACAGAATTGAATACAATGACTGCAGGGGAAAGAGACAGCAAAAGGTAAAGATAAGCAAGAAAATCACAAACAAGAGAAAAAACAAGAGAAAGCAACAAAAGCATGAGTAAAAACCGCGCAGAGATAAAGACTGTGGTTCAGCTAAGAGGGCTAAAATTGAGCTAAAGCCCCATATTGGGGGAAACATGAAGATCTCTAAGTCACTATGTTTTTTTTTACGGACAACCCTGACTCCTCTCTATTGCCTCTTCATAGTAGAAGCATTTCCCCAGTTGTGGTCTATGTGAATTGATTGCAGCAGAGCAGGAATGATCTCCCTTCACCAGATTAAGCACTAGCTGACAATATTCCCTAATATCTATTCTTACTTTGTTATTTTTTCTCTAAGGCCTGTGCATGTCCTGTCTAATTTTATAACCAGTGTGTGAACATTAAACATTGATTGTGTATTTATTTTTCTAATATAATAGGCCTTATGTTGCAATTACATATTTTAATTTTAATTTGTCTATGTTTTTCCTTTTCTAAATTGATAATTTTCTGTAAATATGTATTTGTACTGAGGGGGGCAGTGGATGCAGCATTACTTTGACATTAGTTATAACATTATCACAGATGAGTCTTGATGTGAGGAGGTTAGGGTGTGTGGAACTCAGAATGCAGGAACAGATGCACAGAACAATGAAAGTCTGTTGAAAGCTTTATTAATTGATAAACAAAGAACAGTTGGTAGTCCAGATTGAAGATCACAGAAACAGCAAGTTTGAAAATAGGTCTTATGCAAACACTAAAGCCAAATACAAAGTTCAGAAAACTTAAATAGTTTGCAGTAACTACGTCCAATAGACACTGATGCTTAAATTGAATACTAAATGGTGAGGTGATCACAGAATACCTGGTAGGTAAAGCAGGCACAACTAATGAACAAAAAACAGACACAGGCTTTTCAGCAGGTACTGTTGGTGAGACTGTCACAAGATACCAGATAGGTCAGGTGCAGCATGTATAGCTGGTTTGAGGCAGGTCGTTACTGGTAAGGTGGACACAGGTTTCGCAGCAGGCACAGGATCCCCAGTGGGTACTGTTGGTGAGACTGTCAAGGAATACCAGAGAGGTGCAGCAGATATAGCTTGTTTGAGGAAGGCTGCCACTGGTAAGGTAGACACAGGTTTCTCAGCATGCACAGGATACCCAGCTGGTACTGTTGGTGAGACTGTCACTGTAAAAAAGATAGAAACAGCTTCAGGAATAAGGTGAGCATATAAAGGTATCAGGTTAGTCTGCTTGGTCTCTTGAACAAAGTGAGCATACACAGGTATAAGTATGCATGGTGTCTGGAGCAAGGTGAGCATACACAGGTACAAGATAAGTATACTTAGTCTCTGGAGCAAGATGAGCATACACAGGTATAAGGTAAGTATGCTTGGTCTCTGGAACAAGGTGAGCATACACATCTACAAGGTAAGTATGCTTGGTCTCTGGAGCAAGGTGAGCCTATGGAGGTACAAGGTAAGTATGCTTGGTCTCTAGATCAAGGTGAGCATACACAGTTGCAAGGCAAGCATGCTTGGTCTCAGGAACAAGGAGAGCACACACAGGTATCAGGTAAGTATGCATGGTCTCGGCAGCCAGTAACAAGGTAGGTAAGGCAATAACATAGCCCAGAGTGATGGCTGTGGTGAGCTATTATAGGAACTCCCACACCTGAGTCCTCCAGGTGGGAGTTCCTGTAATTAAGATGCAGCCCCTTGAAATCTAAGCAGCACACAGCCATGTGGAGGGACGCCAATATAGAAGACACTCTTGGTGTTCACTGAGATGGCTGGCCCCACCGGTCCTAGTAAGTACCCCAATATAGAAGACACTCTTGGTGTTCACTGAGATGGCCCGGCCCCACCGGTCCTAGTAAGTACCCTCACAATGCTCCCTCCATAGCTGTAACCTCCAGGGGATGACTGAAAACAGGATTCTTGGGATGTTTCCATTTAAAGTTTCTGGGGGGAGGGTGCCACACTTTGAACCCTCTCCCAACCACTGAGAATGAAGTGGGTTCCTTATTGTCTTGCTCACACCTCACTACCTTTCTACTTGACCCTATCCCTTCACAGCTAATACCTTCTCTGTCTTCTACCCTCACTCCAGCTCTTCTATATTTATCCTATCCCTTACTACTGGTTCATTCCCATCTTCCTTCAAACATGCAAAGGTCACACCATCCTCAAAAAATACTCCCTTGACCCTAATTTTCTTGCAAACTACCACCCAATATCACTGCTTCCGCTAGATTCCAAACCCCTTGAGAAACTAGTTTTCGATCACCTAACCCATTTCCTGTCCTCCAACTCATTGCTTGACCCCCTGCAATCTGGATTCCATCCTCAACAGTCAACTGAGACTGCCCTCACCAAGGTTACTACTGATCTCCTTTCCACTAAAAACAACGACTTCTACTCTATACTCTTCTTACTTGACCTCTCTGATGCCTTTTAACTGCCTTCTCCTGGATCCACTCTTATCTCTCTAACAGGTCCTTTTCTGTCTCTTTTGCTGATGACTCCTCCTCTCCATTGCCTCTGTCTGTTGGAGTACCTCAAGGCTCTGTTCTGGGTCCTCTACTCTTCTCTATTTACACTTCTTCGCTGAGTAAACTTATCAACATCTATGGTTTCTACTATCACCTCTATGCTGATGATACTCATCTACCTATCCACCACCGCACTATCTCCTTCTGTCAATTCTCACATCAGCGACTGCTTATCTGGCATTTCTTCCTGCATTGCCTCTCACCACCTGAAAATAAACATGTCCAAGACCGAGCTACTTATAATCACACCCCGCGCAAATTCTACTCCGGTTTCTAACTTCTCTATCAATGTTGGCGGCTCTACTATCTCCCTGTCACCCCAAGTCCGCTGCCTTGGAGTCTTACTTGACTTAAATCTGTCCTTCATACCCCACATCAAATTGCTCTCTTCATCCTGCCGCAACCACCTATGCAATATCTTCAAAATGTATCCGTTTCTGAGCGCTGAAACTACTAAACAGCTAATCCACTCACTGGTAACTTCCCTAATTGACTACTGTAATAGCCTACTAACTGGCCTCCCTCTCACAAGCCTCTCCCCTCTTCAATCCATCCTAAATGCCCCTGCCAGGCTAAACCACCTATCACGATGCTCTGTATCTGCTGCACCTCTCTGCGAGTCCCTTCAACGGCTCCCCATTTAAAGCAGAATTAAATTAAAAATTCTCACCCTGACCTACAAATCACTCACCAATGCTGCCCCCCTACCTGTCTTCATTTATCAACAAATATACTCCAGCCCACCCCCTAAGATCTAACATTGACCTGCTCCTTTCATTCACCTTAATTGTAAGTTCCCACGGGAATAGGGACCTCAAACCCCCTTATTTGTTTGTTATATGTTGTCCTATATTGTAATGTCTCACTATTGTGCTTTTATCTCTGTACTCATGGACAGTGCTGCGGAATATGTTGGTGCTTTATAAATAAAGAATAATAAGAATAAAATAAGTGCAGGAGCATACACTCTGGATTTTAATACCCAACTTCTCAAACATATCCTTTCCAATGGATGAGGTATTCCAGTCTTCCTCTGTGCAGTCTGGCATTTAGAATTTCTTCAACTGCATATTCTTCAAACAGGCCCTGGAGTAGGTGACTTGTGAGATGAAAAGGTGTCAGTCACTACAGGTTTGATAAGAGAGACATGAAAAACTGGATAGATGCGATAGAAAGATGGCAACAAGAGACAAATTGCAACTGGAGATATATTTTTTTTCAATTGTGAAAGGTCCAATGAAGCAGGGGCCTAATTTCTTAGAAGGAAGAGCAAGCCATAGATGATTAGTGTATAAATATACTTTGTCTCCAACTTGATAAGCAGGAGTAGGATGTATTTTCTTGTTAGCATAATGTTTATATTGCTGTTCGGCCACCAATAAGCGCTTCTTTATTACAAAGTATTGTGAGCCTCCAGTAAACATTAATAAGCAGCAGGAACTGAGCTTTGGAGAGGGGAGCCATGTAACATGCTAGGGTAGTACCATTTAAGAAAATCTAATGACTACCAATAAAACCAAAGTGTAGGCATGAGCAGAAGGTAATTCAACTAAAAAGTCCATGGCAATTTCAGCTCACGGTCTGCTTGGCATCGGAAGCGTTTGTAAGAGGCCTGAAGGAGGTTGTCATGAGTCTTTGTTAACTATATACACAGGACAAAACTGTATGAAAGATCTTTTTGCATGCCAGGCCATCAGAACAGTCAGCTGATTAACTCTTGAGTCTTATGGATACCCTCCCAGAGAGGTGTCATGGAAATAATGTAGGACCTCTGGAACTACAGAGGATGGCACTACTACCTTACTGTCATGAATCTAGAACTCCGGATGCTGGATACTTTCTGAGGACCTAAGCGCATCTTCCAGATTTAAAGTCTTTAGACGAATAGTGTCCGATAAGGAAGCTTTGTTAGCTAGAAAAAGTTCTGGTTGCAGAATAATAGCAGCAACATCCACTGCACACGGTACAAGCAGCACCAAACCGGAGATGGACAAATAAAGATCAGAGGCTCAAAAAGGTAGGAATAAAAAGTCTGTATTCTTTGAATTCAAATAAGGCAAAAGTAGTTACAAACAGGCAATGAAGCAGGTCAAACGCGTTTCATATATTTCATATGTTGAACTTCATCAGTGACCATGGTAAAGCCTGATGAAAGGCACTGCTAGCCGAGAAACGCGTTGCAAAGCAACTTTTAAATGTTTTTAATAAACTGAACCTTTTATCACTCTTCCTTGCTCCTGTGGGGTTTTTTGAACACCCATAACTAACAGCTTTTGGATCCCTACTCAGCTGTTTGTTGCAGCCGATCACGGTGGTTGTCTGGAGAAACCGGATCTTCGTTACCAACACCTGGACACCAGCATTTGTTTGGCAGAGTCGCCCATTGAGGAGTCAGCCGAACGGCTCTGAAGTTTCGGTCTATCCATTATTGCACTGCATGTGCATACATGTTTGTGAGTATACTATTTTGAGCATAATCGGTAGATTTTCAATTATTGGAACTTGCTGCACAAAGAGCGCCTCTTTTCTTTCTGTTTTTCAGGACACCTTTACTTTCCCCATAGACATCAATGGGGAGAACGTGTTAGAAAAAATACTAATACCGGAAGCACGGAATAACGATCGCCGTAACGCAACCCCATTGATGTCTATGGGGAAAAAAAGTTAAGTTTAAACCTAACGCCCTAACATAAACCCCACGACCTAACACACCTAATCTGCCACCCCCGACATCGCTGACACCTAAATAAAGTTATTGACCCCTAATCTGCTGCTCCCGACATCGCAGCCACCTAAATAAAGCTATTTACCCCTATTCTGCCACTCCTCAACATTGTTGCCACTATAATAAAGCTATTAACCCCTATTCCCCCGTACCCCAACATCACCCACACTATAATAAATATATTAACCCCTATTGCTCCACTCCCTGACATTGCCGCCACTAAATTATTAACTACAAATTAAATAAACTAAATTACACATTAAAAAACCTAACACTACTAAAAAAAAAAATATATACAATTACAAAAAAATAAAAAAAACACTAAATTACAAGAAATAATAAACACAAAATTACGAAAAATAACAAACAAAATTATCCAAAATAAAAACAATTACACCTAATCTAATAGCCCTATAAAAATAAAAAAGTCCCCCCAAAATAAAAAATACCCTAGCCTACAATAAACCACCAATAGCCCTTAAAATGGCCTTTTGTAGGGCATTGCCCCAAAGAAATCAGCTCTTTTCACTGAAAAAAATACAAAGACCCCACAACAGTAAACTCCACCACCCAACAAACCCCTCCAAAATAAAAAACAACTAACAAAATCCTAAGATACCCATTGCCCTGAAAAAGGCATTTGTATGGGAATTGCCCTAAAAAGGGCATTCAGCTCTTTTTCATTGCCCTGAAAAGGGCATTTAGCTCTAAGCTTTAAGACAGCCCAAACCCTAATCTAAAAAAAAAAAACCTCAAAAAAGTTTTAAAAAACCTAAGACTAACCCCCGACAATCCACTTACAGTTTCTGAAGTCCGGACATCCAGGCGGCGAGAAGTCTTCATCTACGCCGCAAGGTCTTCATCCATCCAGGTGGCATTTTCTATCTTCATCCAGGCAGCATTTTCTATCTTTATCCCGGCGGTGCAGAACGGGTCCATCCTTCAAGACATCCAGCACGGAGAATCCTCTTCATACAGTCACCGCCATACACTGAATCTTCAATGCAAGGGAACCTTTTCAAAATGGCGTCCCTTGCATTCCTATTGACTGATTTGATTTTTGAAATTTAAATCAGCCAATAGGATGAGAGCTACGGAAATTATTTTGACTATTTAAATCAGCCAATAGAATTTACGCCGGATTAAATATGTATATTGGGGGCGCCCTTAGTATACCACAAGCAGGTATATGTGCTATATAGCTAGATATAAAGTGTGTCAAAAAATATAACAGTAATGTATCTAGATACTAATAAGAGGCTGAATACTTTGTATATCACAACTTATACCAGAAATAGTGTGTCTTTATCTGGATATATTTGAAGATAACATATACAGATATACAAAATGAATGCTGTAATTTTCAAAATATCTCAATAAATAAGACAATGATAATGTCCATAAAAGATGGTAATGTTACCGATAGGTAGTAGTTGATACAGGTCAGGCAGCTGTCTGTAAAAGGATCAAGGCCACAATCCAGGATCAATGATCTGAAGACAATATAAAAAGACAGATGCACCACATGGTCTAATATTGTTTAAAACAATAACAAAATGTTATGCGATAGATACACTCACATTTGGTATGGCACCCCTAATGGTGCAGATGGAGCAAGCTGGGGTCACCCAGCAGACTGACCTTCGGTATGGCCTAGTATTGTGTGACAAGGGAGGTAAAGTGTAGTATGATTGCACTCACATTTAGTAGAGCAACTCCCTTGGTGCACTAGAGGCGAACTGGGATCAAACAGTCACCCAGTAGACTGATATCCGGCAAACAGGAACTCCCAGCAATCCAGGATAAAGAGGTGGTTAGGATAAAAATATGTACAGCAGCAAGCGGTAAATATATAAAACTTACTTTATTAAAATAGATAAAAATACTAGCAACACATTTCTCAGCCAACCAGTGGCTGTTTCATCAGGCTTAATAAGATAGAACGTGTTAGAAAAAATACTAATACCGGAAGCACGGAATAACGATCGCCGTAACGCAACCCCATTGATGTCTATGGGGAAAAAAAGTTACGTTTAAACCTAACGCCCTAACATAAACCCCACGACCTAACACACCTAATCTGCCACCCCCGACATCGCCGACACCTAAATAAAGTTATTGACCCCTAATCTGCTGCTCCCGACATCACAGCCACCTAAATAAAGCTATTTACCCCTATTCTGCCGCTCCTCAACATTGTTGCCACTATAATAAAGCTAATAACCCCTATTCCCCCGTACCCCAACATCACCCACACTATAATAAATATATTAACCCCTATTGCTCCACTCCCCGACATTGCCGCCACTAAATTATTAACTACAAATTAAATAAACTAAATTACACATTAAAAAACCTATAAAAATAAGACAATGATAATGTCCATAAAAGATGGTAATGTTACCGATAGGTAGTAGTTGATACAGGTCAGGCAGCTGTCTGTAAAAGGATCAAGGCCACAATCCAGGATCAATGATCTGAAGACAATATAAAAAGACAGATGCACCACATGGTCTAATATTGTTTAAAACAATAACAAAATGTTATGCGATAGATACACTCACATTTGGTATGGCACCCCTAATGGTGCAGATGGAGCAAAATTTCTGCTGGGCTGAAGATAGAAGATGCCACCTGGATGAAGATAGAAAACGCCGCCTGGATGGATGAAGACCTGGGTTTTTTTTTTAGTTTAGGGTTTGGGCTATCTTAAATTAGCTAAATGCCCATACAAATGTCCTGTTCAGGGCAATGGGTAGCTTAGGTTTTTGTTAGAGTTAGGTTTTTTATTTTGGGGGGGGTGGTTGGGTGGTGGGTTTTACTGTTGGGGAGTCTTTGTATTTTTTTTACAGGTATTAGAGCTGGTTTCTTTAGGGCAATGCCCTACAAAAGGCCCTTTTAAGGGGTATTGGTAGTTTTTTGTAGGCTAGAGTTTTTTTGTTTTTTTTTCATAGGGCTATTAGATTAGGTGTAATTGTTTTTATTTTGAATAATTTTGTTTGTTATTTTTTGTAATTTAATGTTTGTTATTTTTTGTAATTTATTGTATTTTATTTTTTGTAATTTAAATTCTTTATTTTTTGTAATTGTAGATTTTTTTTAGTAGAGTTAGTTTTTTTTTTAATGTGTAATTTAGTTTATTTAATTTGTAGTTATTTTAATTTTAGTATAATAGTAATGTTAGTTTAATATATAGTTTAAACTTAGGTTTTTTATTTTCACAGATAAGTTTTTATTTATTTTAGGATAGGGATATTGTAATTTTAATATAAAGTTAGGGGGTTGTTAGGTTTAGGGGTTAATAGTTTTATTTAGTTTTTGCAATGTGGGGGCTGTTGGTTTAGGGGTTAATAGGTTTATTTAGTGGCAGTGATGTGGGAGGTCAGAGGTTTAGGGGTTAATAACTTTATTTAGTGGCGACAATGTCGGGGAACGGCAGAATAGGGGTTAATATCTTTATTATAGTGTGGGCGATGTTGGGGTGCGGGGAATAGGGGTTAATAACTTTATTATAGTGGCCGTGATATCGGTGAGCGGCGGAATAGGGGTTAATAAATTTTATTAGTGGCCGTGATGTCTGGAGCAGCAGATTAGGGGTTAATAACTTTAATATAGTGTTTGTGATGCGGTAGGGCCTCGGTGTAAGGGTTAATAGGTAATTTAAGGGTGTTAGTGTACTTTGTTAAGGTGTAACCCAAGGCGCCTACCCTAAGGAGGCTAGGTGTATAAAATGTGTAATCTAATTAAGATTCAGTGTAGTCTAAAAAATGTTTTCTAAAAAATGTTTTCTAAAAAATGTTTTTAATACATAAATAAAAATGTTTGACAGATAAAACAAATATACATATAATGTCTCAGGTATACATACAATGCTTCATGGATCCATGATAAATAACAGAAAAATAAAATCAAGTAGTAAATAGAGTAAAACAGTAAAATAATCCAATAAAATGCAGTGCTAAATGATACAATAGCAGCGAATGATATAGTTCCTTCTATGTTAGTGTACTTTGTAACAGTTTAGTTATGAGTTTTATGTAGCAGTTTTGTTGCACAAAACTCTTAACTACTGGTCTCAGATTGCGGAACGGATCGTGTTGGTATAGGATGGAACGCAAGCATTTTAGTCTCACCTCACAACCTGTAATACTGGTGCTATGGAAATCCTAGGCAAAAACTAACGCCTAGATTTAGAGTTCTGCGGTAGCTGTCAAATGCAGCGTTAAGGGCTCCTAACGCTGGTTTTGGCTGCCCGCTGGTATTTGGAGTCAGTCAGGAAAGGGTCTAACGCTCACTTTCCAGCCGCGACTTTTCCATACCGCAGATCCCCTTACGTCAATTGCGTATCCTATCTTTTCAATGGGATCTTCCTAACGCCGGTATTTAGAGTCTTGGCTGAAGTGAGCGTTAGAACTCTAACGACAAAACTCCAGCCGCAGAAAAAAGTCAGGAGTTAAGAGCTTTCTGGGCTAACGCCGGTTCATAAAGCTCTTAACTACTGTGCTCTAAAGTACACTAACACCCATAAACTACCTATGTACCCCTAAACCGAGGTCCCCTCACATCGCCGCCACTCTAATAAATATTTTTAACCCCTAATCTGCCGACCGCACACCGCCGCAACCTACATTATCCCTATGTACCCCTAATCTGCTGCCCCTAACATCGCCGACACCTACATAATATTTATTAACCCCTAATCTGCCCCCCAACGTCGCCACCACCTAACTTCAAGTATTAACCCCTAATCTGCCAACCGGACCTCGCCGCTACTATAATAAATGTATTAACCCCTAAAGCTAAGTCTAACCCTAACACTAACACCCCCCTAAATTAAATATAATTTAAATCTAATGAAATAAATTATTTCTTATTAAATAAATTAATCCTATTTGAAGCTAAATACTTACCTGTAAAATAAGCCCTAATATAGCTACAATATAATGAATAATTATATTGTAGCTATTTTAGCATTTATATTTATTTTACAGGCAACTGTATTATTTTAACTAGGTACAATAGCTATTAAATAGTTATTTACTATTTAATAGCTACCTAGTTAAAATAATTACAAAATTACCTGTAAAATAAATCCTAACCTAAGTTACAATTAAACCTAACACTACACTATCAATAAATTAATTAACTAAACTACCTACTATTACCTACAATTAAATCAACTAAACTAAATTACAAAAAAAACAAACACTAAATTACAAAAAATAAAAAAAAGATTACAAGAATTTTAAGCTAATTACACCTACTCTAAGCCCCCTAAAAAAATAACAAAGCCCCCCAAAATAAAAAAAATGCTCTACCCTATTCTAAAATAAAAAGTTAACAGCTCTATTACCTTACCAGCCCTTAAAAGGGCTTTTTGCGGGGCATGCCCCAAAGAAATCAGCTCTTTTGCCTGTAAAAAAAACACAATACCACTCCCCAACATTACAACCCACTACCACATACCCCTACTCTACTCTAACCCAAATCCCCCCTTAAATAAACCTAACACTACCCCCTGAAGATCTCCCTACCTTGAGTTGTCTTCACTCAGCCGAGCAGCGATGGACCAAAAGAAGACATCTGGAGCAGCAGAAGTCTTCATCCTATCCGGGCAGAAGAGGACATCCGGACCGGCAAACATCTTCATCCAAGCGGCATCTTCTATCTTTATTTATCCGACGAGGAGCGGCTCCATCTTCAAGACCTCCAGCACAGAACATCCTCTTCTCCCCACGACTAGACGATGAATGAAGGTTCCTTTAAGTGACGTCATCCAAGATGGCGTCCCTCAAATTCCAATTGGCTGATAGGATTCTATCAGCCAATCGGAATTAAGGTAGGAAAAATCTGATTGGCTGATTGAATCAGCCAATCAGATTCAAGTTCAATCGGATTGGCTGATCCAATCAGATTGAGCTTGCATTCTATTGGCTGTTCGAATCAGCTTAGAGTAGGTGTAATTAGCTTAAAATTCTTGTAATCTTTTTTTTATGTTTTGTAATTTAGTGTTTTGTTTTTTTTTGCAATTTAGTTTAGTTGATTTAATAGTAGGTAATTGTAGGTAGCTTAGTTAATTAATTTATTGATAGTGTAGTGTTAGGTTTAATTGTAACTTAGGTTAGGATTTATTTTACAGGTCATTTTGTAATTATTTTAACTAGGTAGCTATTAAATAGTAAATAACTATTTAATAGCTATTGTACCTAGTTAAAATAAATACAAAGTTGCCTGTAAAATAAATATAAATCCTAAAATAGCTACAATATAATTATTCGTTATATTGTAGCTATATTAGGATTTATTTTACAGGTAAGTATTTAGCTTTAAATAGGATTAATTTATTTAATAAGATTTAATTTATTTCATTAGATTTAAATTATATTTAACTTAGGGGGGTGTTAGTGTTAGACTTAGCTTTAGGTGTTAATACATTTATTAGAGTAGCAGCGAGGTCCGGTCGGCAGATTAGGGGTTAATACTTGAAGTTAGGTGTCAAAGATGTTAGGGAGGGCAGATTAGGGGTTAATACAATTTATTATAGGGGTTGCAAGACAGGAATGCGGCGGTTTAGGAGTTAATAGATTTATTATAGTGGCGGCAAGATCCGGTCGCCAGATTAGGGGTTAATAAGTGTAGGTAAGGTAGCGGCGATGTTGGGGGGGCAGATTAGGGGTTAATAAATATAATATAGGGGTTGGAGGTGTTAGGGGCAGCAGATTAGGGGTTCATAGGGATAATGTAGGTTGCGGCGGTGTCCGGAGCGGCAGATTAGGGGTTAATAATATAATGCAGGGGGCGACAGATTAGGGGTTAATAAGTGTAAGGTTAGGGATGTTTAGACTCGGGGTTCATGTTAGGGTGTTAGGTGCAGACTTAGGAAGTGTTTCCCCATAGGAAACAATGGGGCTGCGTTAGGAGCTGAACGCTGCTTTTTTGCAGGTGTTAGGTTTTTTTTCAGCTCAAACTGCCCAATTGTTTCCTATGGGGGAATCGTGCACAAGCACGTTTTTCAAGCTGGCCGCTACTGTAAGAAGCGCTGGTATTGAGAGTTGAAGTGGTGGAAAATTATGCTATACACTCTCTTTTTGGAGCCTAATCAGCCATTCAGACAACTCTAAATACCAGCTTTATTTAAAAGGTGCAGGGGGAAAAACCATGCGTAGCTAACGCACCCCTTTGGCTGCAAAACTCTAAATCTAGGTGATAATTTTTTTGAGTGCAGGATTGACGTTGCGTTACAGGCTAAAATGCTTGCTGTAAAGCTACACCAACACGATTTGCAATGGCTGCGTTCCGGTTTTTACGCTCAACTTTAAAACTGGAACGCAAAACTTGTAATCTAGGTGTTTATTTTTTAATAAAGTATATTACACTTGATTTGGGGAGCATTTGGTGGACATTTATAAAATTAACCAGAGATCTGATCCCTTGTTAATTTTATAAGTCTTAATTGCTCACTGTAGCAATAACCAGCCACTTGTAATGGCTGGTTATTTATTGCGCGGCCGCAAACGGACGAATTTGCCCATTTGCTGTGTGCAATAATTTAGCTCTCCACAATCTAGCCCAAAATTTTAACACAAAATTAGTTTCTCTCTCTTCTCTTCCCTCCTACTGAAGATCGCTGATTTTGAAAAAAAAAGAGAGAAAACACACATTAGATAATCTAAGTATTCTACATATATACAGTATATATATATATATATATTATATATATATATATATATATATATATATATATATATATATATACTATATATATATATATATATATATATATATATATATATATATATATACTATATATATATATATATATATATATATTATATATATATATATATATATATATATATATATATATATATATATATATATATATACAATCGTATGCAAAAGACACCCCTGACAATTTCCATGATTTCATTTATAAATAATTGGGTGTTTGAATCAGTTATTTCATTTTGATCTATCAAATAACTGAAGGACACAGTAATATTTCAGTAGTGAAATGAGGTTTATTTGATTAACAGAAAATGTGCAATATGCATCAAAACAAAATTAGACTGGTGCATAAATTTGGGCACCCTTGTCATTTTGTTGATTTGAATACCTGTAACTACCTAGCACTGATTATTGGAACACACAATTTTGGTTTGGTGAGCCCATTAAGCCTTGAACTTCATAGAGAGGTGCCTCCAATCATGAGAAAAGGTATTTAAGTGGCCAATTGCAAGTTGTTGTTCTCTTTGACTCTCCTCTGAAGAGTGGCAACAACTCTCAAATGACCTGAAAACAAAGATTGTTCAACATTATCGTTTAGGTGAAGGCTACAAAAAACTATCGCAGAGATTTAAGCTGTCAGTGTCCCCTGTGAGACCTACATCATCTTGCTGCAGATGGTGTCACTGTGCATCGTTCAACAATTCAGCGTACGGGAGACTGATGCGGAAGAAGCCTTTTCTGCACACACGCCACAAACAGAGTCACTTGAGGTATGCAAACACACATTTGGACAAGTCAGCTTCATTTTGGAAGAAGGTGCTGTGGACTGATAAAACAAATATTGAGTTATTTGGTCATAACAAGGGGCTTATGCATGGCAGCAAAAGAACACAGCGTTCCAAGACAAACACTTGCTAGCAACAGTAAAATTTGGTGGATGTTCCATCATGCTGTGGGGCTGTATGGCAAGTGCCGGTATTGGGAATCTTGTTAAAGTTGAGGGTCGCATGGATTCCACTCAATATCAGCAGATACTTGAGAATAATGTTAAAGAATCAGTCACAAAGTTGAAGTTACGCCGGAGCTGGATATTTAAACAAGACAATGACCCAAAACACTGCTCAAAATCTACTCTGGCATTTATGCAGAGGAACAAGTACAATGTTCTGGAATGGCCATCCCAGTCCCCAGACCTGAATATCATTGAAAATCTGTGGGGTGATTTGAAGCTGGCTGTCCATGCTCGGCAACCATCAAACCTAACTGAACTGGAGATGTTTTGCAAGGGGGAATGGTCCAAAATACCTTCATCCATAATCCAGACACTCATTACAGGCTATAGGAAGCGTCTAGAAGCTGTTATTTCTACTAAATATCGATGCAATATTTCTGTTGGGGTGCCCAAAATTATGCACCTGTCTAATTTTGTTTTGATGCATATTGCACATTTTCTGTTAATCCAATAAACCTCATTTCACTACTGAAATATTACTGTGCCCTTCAGTATTTGATAAATCAAAATGAAATTGCTGATCCAAACACCCAATTATTTATAAATGAAAATCATGGAAATTGTCAGGGGTGCCTAAACTTTTGCATACGACTGTATATATATATATATATATATATATATATATATATATATATATATATATATATATATTCACATAAATATTCAAGTTGTTACAACATATGTATTTGTTCCTATTAAAACTATTTGCAAGAATTATGGATAGACATGTTATATTTAGTTAAAAAATCATCACATTAATAACCACAGATAGATGCAGCCAAAGAGAATTAGAGCCCCAGGAAAGAGATCAAATGGGCAATCATATTCTCTGTGGAGAGGGGGACTATCAGCTCCTTTCTTTTCAAAGACATCTTGAAAATCTTGGTACGTTTCTGGTATTTGTACAAGAGGTCTTACTGGAGTCTTGGGTTTTTAGGTTGAATGCAACCTAAAAAAAGTGCAAAAATGAAAATCCTAGCAGAGTTTTCATAATCACTAAAAAAATTACTGCACCCCTTGTAATCTAGTCCTATGTCTTTGTAACCAGGGAAGGACAAGCACTAAAGGGAGCACTGGTGAAGTTACTAAGTAAAAAATCACAGTCTCTTGATACCCAGGCCAAATGTGACTGATAAAGAAATTGTCTCTTTTGGGATTGGACCAGTTTTCAATGGTGAACCATCAATTAGCTGTATGTAAATTGGCTTTCTTTTTAGTGACACTGGGTATCTATAGCCTTTACAGTCGCTTACTCATAGACTATAATCTATGTCAAAACCTACTCTATTTATAGGCAAAAACAGATTAACTGTTACACTGCCATATAGAAAAAAGGTTAAAAACATAATACACCAAGCTAAACACCGAATATATGATAAATTAGCATTATAAAAGGCACATATTAACCTAACAGATCGACTGAGTTTGAAATGGATCCTTACATAAAAATGAACTTGTGTGACAGTGCAACAGGCTCAAATTATACAAATTTGTACAATATCATAATCCATCAGTCCTTCAGAAGACATATAAGATAAGATAAATTAGATTAAATCATGACTCAATGAGAATATATAATTGAAAAACATAATTAACATTACATTCATTGACATGTATAGTTCTAATCTTAATGTTATTTAATACCTATCTGTGCACCAGGGGAAAAATCAAGGGATGGCACAGTTAGAGACAGCAATTAATTATCAATAAAAAAGTTAATATGGCTTTCCCTATTCATGCCTGATGGATGAAGTGTGTGCAATTTTAGGATCCAATACAATCCCTTTTTCTCTAGAATCTTTAATTTGATTCCTCCTCTAAGAGGAGTTACAGCCACATCAATTACTTGTAGTGATAAATTAGCAACATGTATAAAATGGAAATTATTAAAGTGATTTGCTACTGTTGAATCCTTATTATAATTTTTAATGTCCCTGACATGTTCTCAAATGATGTGTAGTTTTGCCAACGTACTGACAGTGGCAAAAGTTGCATGTCAAAAGGTACAGTTAGCATAAAAATCGATTTTATATTTTTCTTTATTAACCTGACAAATAAAGCTGTTGCCTGGATAAATATTTGGACAAGCATAGCAGATTTTACTACCACGTTTGAATATTAATTTTTTTAGATAGTCAGTTAGTAGATTTATTAGCGATCTTACTTTTAACTAAATTTGGTGACAGTGTTTGTGCTAAAGTTCTTTATTTTTTGGAATACATTTGCAATTTTTAATATGGGTCTGTAGAGCATCAGCAGCAGACAATGAGGCCCATTTATCAAGCTCCGGATGGAGCTTGAGAGCCCGTGTTTCTGGCGAGTCTTTAGACTCGCCAGAAACACAAGTTATGGAGCAGCGGTCTAAAGACCGCTGCTCCATAACCCTGTCCGCCTGCTCTGATGAGGCGGACAGGAGAGTCTGCAGGGGGCGGCGTTGCACCAGCAGTTCTTGTGAGCTGCTGGTGAAATGCTGAATATGGAGAGCGTATTGCTCTCCGCATTCAGCGATGTCTGTCGGACCTGATCCGCTCTGTCGGATCAAGTCCGACAGACATTTGGTAAATCAGCCTCAATATATGTAAATGTCTTTTTTGGATTTTTACTATGTCATTATATTGCTGGCTGAATTCTGTAGTAAAGACAATAGCTTCCTCAAAATTGTTCTGTCTAGTTTCGGTATGTTTGTGAATTCCACTGTGAACTTTAACAGCTTCTCTACAATGTTCCAGTCTGGAAAATGTATAACCTCAACCAATTAATCTATAACTAACTTCTTTTGATTGTTGATCATAGATAATGTATATTTTAGTGTTTCTTCTTAATTTTGGAAATTATGATTTGGGGATAGTTTGGACAAGGTGCTAAGGGTGCTGTGATGTTCTTTTTTGCTTTTCAACTTCAGAGAGAAGACCCTGGCCACTCATATTTGCATGGGTTCTTCAGTGGAAGCAGCTGGCGAAGATGGAGGAAGAGGTTGAACAAACCACTTGTGAGGAACGCTATAGGCAGCAGCTATTTTCATGCACCTCTCCTCAAGGCAGTGGTCAATCTGAGTCAACAAAGAGATTAGGCTTTCTAGAGTCTTAGGGACCCCTACTCATGCTAGTTCATCTTTCAGAGTATCAGACAGGCCCAAATCCAAGAGAGCAACTTCATTCCAAGCCTTAAGTATGGCAAGGTGACAAAATTATATTTTCTTCCACATCTATTTTACTTTGTGTAAAAGCATGGATCTTAGCATTGGAGGTCTTGTAAGGGTCCACATATTGAGACTCAAGGCTTTGTAAAATTGATGCAAAGACTCAAGGATTATGTTGTGAGTGACAAGGAGTTGGTGAGCCCATAACTGTGGTTTGCCAGTGAGAAGTGAAATAACAGTCCGAACTTGTATAAAGTCTGAGAAAAAGCTTCTAGTTGCAGAGAAAACTGAAATTGATAAGAGATGATAAAACTCTGAAATTGAGACCAATCCCCTTAAATATCTCAGGTAAAGCAACTCTAGGTTCAAGTGGAGTGTTTATAGTAGATTATGATACATGTGCACTGGTTACTGGTGCTGGAGGGATAGGACCCTACAGGGGTCTTTGGAGTTGCTGTTCCACTCTGATTTTCTTGTAAGGCATGCATAGTTTGAGTTATTGCATTCACTTGCTGTGTTAAAGCTTCAACTATTCCTGTGAGTTTCATCTTTTGGCTCAGTTATTTTGTGAGGGGATTTAGGTGTGTGGAACTAAGAATGCAGGAAGAGATACACAGAACAATGAAAGTTTGTTTGAAAGATTAATATACAAAAGTACAGTTTGTAGTTCAGATTGAAGTTCACAAAAAAACAGCATGTTGGAATAGGCCTTATGTAAAACACTAAAATACAATACAAGGTTCAGAATACTTTAAGTAGTTTTCAGTAACTAAGACCAATAGACACTGGTTGTTAAATTTAACAGTAAAGGGTGAGACTGTCACAGGATACCAGATAGGTGCAGCAAGTATAGCTGGTTTAAGGCAGGCCGTTACTGGTTAGGTAGACACAGGTTTTGCAGCTGGCACAGAATACCCAGTGAGTACTGTCAAGGAATACCAGAGAGGTGCAGCAGATATAACTGGTTTGAGGAAGGCTGTCACTGGTAAGGTAGACACAGGTTTCTCAGCAGGCACATGATACCCAGTAAGTACTGTTAGTGAGACTGTCACAGAAGACACAGGTTTCTCAGGAGGTACTGCTGGTGAGACTGTCACAAGATCTGGTATAGATGCAGCAGACACAGCTGGTTTGAAGAAGGCTGTCACTGGTATTGTAGACACATATTTCTCAGCAGGCACAGGATACCCAGTGGGTACTCTTGATGAGACTATCACAGATACCAGATAGGTACAGCTTCAGAAATAAGGTGAGCATACACAGGTATCAAGTTAGTCTGCTTGACTTTCAGGAACCAGGTGAGCATACGCAGGTTCAAGGTAAGTATCTTGGTCTCTGGAACAAGATCGGCATACACAGGTTTTAGGTATGTATGTGTAGTGTCTGGAGCAAGGTGAGCATACACAGATAAAAGGTAGGTTTATTTGGTCTCTGGAGCAAGAGAAGCATACACAGGTACAAGGTAAGTATGCTTGGTCTCTGGAGCAAGGTGAGCATACGCAGGTGCAAGGTAAGTATGCTTGGTCTCAGAAGCAAGTTGAGCATACACAGGTATCAAGTAAGTATGCTTGGTGTCAGAAGCAAGGAAAGCATACACAGATATCAGGTAGGTATGCTTGGTCTCTGCAGCCAGGAACAAGGTAGGTAAGGCAATAAATTAGTTTAAAGAAAAATGGAATCCAGCACACAATCCAAAGGAGTAAACCCACCAAGAGCTTCTGCCTGGCTCTCAAAACGTAAATGACAAAAAATAGCGGAGGGTCTCCAGTGCTGCAAACAAATTATTTATTGTATATTCATATCCAAAACAGGATCAGCTGTTTTTCTGATCCTGTTTTGGATATGAATATACAATAAATAATTATTTGCAGCATTGGAGACCCTCCACTATTTTTTGTCAAGGCAATCAAGTAGCCCATAATGATGGGCTGGTGAGCTTTTATAGGCACTTCCACTGTGCCCCCTTTAAGTCTAGGCAGCCAGCGGCCACATGTGAGCCATATAAGCTGCATTTAAAGTATGGTCACATGGGACCCAGAGATAGAAGACACTCTTCCTGGTTATTACCCTTACACTTGAATTACTGACTTGTGGCTCAGCTGGAGCAAAAATTACAGGGATATGCCAAAGCGCAACCCCAATGATAATTTAAGCTATTCCAAATGTACAGCTCTCCCTGCTGGCTGTAAATAAATGGCAATCCAAAAAAGAAAAAAGTATGGAACAGAACTTCAACAGCACAAATAATTAATCAGAGGAAGGATAAAGTTCTAGGTTACTTAGATGATATTTCTAAAATAGATATTGTTCTAATTCACATATATGGTGTATAAAATCGAAATGTATTGCCATTTATTTCAAACTTTCGGATGTCTTGAAGATGGACCCGCTCCCCGCCGGAAGGATGAAGATAGAAGATGCCGTCTGCATGAAGACTTCTGCCCATCTGGAGGACCACTTCTGCCCGTCTGAAGGACTACTTCTGCCGGCTTCATTGAGGACATCTTGCCGCTTGGATGAAGACTTCTCCCGGTAAGTGAATCTCCGGGGGTTAGTGTTAGGATTTTTTTAAGGGTGTATTGGGTGAGTTTTATTTTTAGGTTAGGGCTTTGGGCAACAATAGAGCTAAATGCCCTTTTAAGGGCAATGCCTATCCAAATGCCCTTTTCAGGGCAATAGGGAGTTTAGGTTTTTTTTCGTTTTTGGGGTTTTGGTTGTGTGGGTGGTGGGTTTTACTGTTGGGGGGGTTGTTTGTATTTTTTTACAGGTAAAAGAGCTGATTTCTTTGGGGCAATGCCCCGCGAAAGGCCCTTTTAAGAGCTATTGGTAGTTTAGTTTAGGCTAGGGTTTTTTGTATTTTGGGGGGGCTTTTTTAGGGAATTTATTTAATTCTAGTTTAGTGTTAGGTGTTAGTGTAACTTAGGTTAGGTTTGATTTTACAGGTAAATATTGTATTTATTTTAGCTAGGTAGTTATTAAATAGTTAATAACTATTTAATAACTATTCTACCTAGTTAAAATAAATACAAACTTGCCTGTAAAATAAAAATAAACCATAAGCTAGCTACAATGTAACTATTAGTTATATTGTAGCTAGCTTAGGGTTTATTTTATAGGTAAGTATTTAGTTTTAAATAGGAATTATTTAGGTAATAATTGTAGGTTTTATTTAGATTTATTTTAATTATATTTAAGTTAGGGGGTGTTAGGGTTAGGGTTTGACATTGGTTTAGGGGTTAATAAATTTAGAAAAGTGGCTGCGACGTTGGGGGTGGCAGATTAGGGGTTAATAAGTGTAGATAGATTGCGGAAGACATTGGGGGTGGCAGATTAGGGGTTAATAAATATAATGTAGGTGTTGGCGATGTTGGAGGCAGCAGATTAGGGTTTAATAAATATAATGTAGGTGGCGGCAATGTCCGGAGCGGCAGATTAGGGGTTAATAAGAATAATGTAGGTGTCGGCGATGTCAGGGCCGCAGATTATGGGTTAATAAGTGTAAGATTAGGGGTGTTTAGACTCCCGGTTCATGTTAGGTGTAAACATAACTTTAGTTTCCCTTAGGAATAAATGGGGCTGCGTTACTGAGTTTTGCGCTGCTTTATTACAGGTGTTAGACTTTTTCTCAGCCGGCTCTCCCCATTGATGTCTATGGGGAAATCGTACATGAGCACGTTCGACCAGCTCACCGCTGACTTTAGCAGCGCTGGTATTGGAGTGTAGTGTGGAGCTCAATTTTGCTCTACACTCACTTCTTGCTTTTTAACGCCAGGTTTGTAAAAACCCGTAATACCAGCGATGCAGGTAAGTGAGCTGTGAGAAAAAACTGCACGTTAGCACCGCACAGCTCATAACGCAAAACTCAAAATCTAGCCGATAGATTTTATAATATTTTACATAAGTAGAAGGTTTAAATTGATTTCACTTTATGGCCTAATTTTTATTGCTATTGTAAACGGTGTAAACTGAACAAGTACATCCATTAAAGTCTATGGATATGTTTTGTTTACCAGCAGTTTACAAAAGAATTTTCCAGTCCTCTAGTACCCCTAACAAGCCAGATTTTAGTGATATCTTCATTCAATCAGCTGATTAGTAACTATGGTTTCTAACATGTTCTCACAACTGATTATTTCACCTTTGCTCTAGTTAAGATTTCATGAACATCTGGCGTGTATTGGAGGACTGGAATTTGAGAAAAAATAATTTAAAGCAGTGGAAACTAGGCCTATATCATTTGTTTATGCATATATACATCTTGCTGTTTCCCATTTTCTGTGTTTTGTCCTTGTTTTCCAATAAAATATATCCATACCTTATGAAATAATTCATCATAAGGAATGTTTAACATAGTATCTTGCTTATTCAAGCAATGCTATATCTGACTTACTGTAAATTTTCTTTTGTGTAACTCTCTCCAAAATCATTAGTATACAGATATGACCATTGTTATAATGGTTAACATTCTTTAATAGATTCTGACCTGGTCCATTACACAGATTTAGGGACCATGGTTAAGACACCACAAATGTATATTGGTATTTTTCATTGAGATTTGAGCATCAAACCTTAGTTTTAAAATACTTTTAGTGAAACACATTTTACAATATTGTCTATAAATACTTCTTAGTTTAAATTAGTTTATACATTTTGGTGTATAGCCTGGTGTAACGCAGATATAAAAAAATAAAAGAAATGTAATTTGGTGAAACTTCCATCCAATATAAAACCAAATTACCTACAGGAAAAAGGTTAAAAACTATTGCTTTATCTATTCAAATGTTTCCTTTTAGTTTTATCTTACCTAGGTAATTGTTTGGATAGAGATAGTCGTTACATAATTGTTGCGAAATTCTTGAACTTATGAACATAACTCAAATATATTAATTAATAAAGGTAGAATTTGTTTTTACCAGGGGAGAAAAATGTAAAATGCTTGAAAATTATGTTCTTTGTGTGGATAAATATAAATAATATCATAAAATATAACATGTCTGTGTGCAATTTATAAGAACAGTGGCTATGTAATTAAGTTCAGCGTATCTCACCATTTAATTCTGTTCCAAGCTCATATGTGTAATAATGTCAATCTCTTTGTTTCTTGTTTATCTGTGATAGCTAAAAATGGACAGCAATCTGCATCGTGTAATAGGATGGAAGAAGCACATGGTTCCTGGCACCTCTATACCCCCCAACTGACCATAGCTGAGTAGTGTCCATAACAAAATAAATAAACAGAACAATGCAGGGCAGACTGACCTGGAAGAAAAAAACGACAGATGGATCAACAGAAGGGCTAATGTACCAACATACATTAGTTTTTGGCTATGTCTTCTACCTGGCATTGGATGCAATATTAGAAACAATACCCTTGCTACTGCAACTTTATTCTATACAAATGAGACTCTGTATTGTTGTACATTACATGCTTCCTAGCTAATGGATGTTCTCTGTAAAAATGTATACATAAGCATTCTTACATGCAAGCTAAAAAATCCACTTACACTATTTAAACTCAATTTATTTTAAAGTCTAAATGCTAATGTTTATATACATTTGTTTAAACAGTAAAAAAAACCAATAAACTTAGGGCTAGATTAACGAGTGGATCGCTTCTTAGAGCTCCTGATCGAGCATAAACTACATGAAGATAGAGGATTTTTGCGCGTCGGGTTGCGCTTGTATTACAAATTGAAAGTAAAAGATTTGTGCCTGAGCAAAAACCCGACACACGCAAAGAGTTGGACTTAATATATATATATATATATATATATATATATACACATATGTATATCAGCATATATATATATATTTATATTTGCTGCCCATCGCTGCGTAATTTATTCCCTTCTCTGCGTTAGTTCACTTCTCATGCCGTGTCTGACAGCATGAGAACAAGGCTCCCATTGAAACCTAATAAAGCGGGCTCTCATGAGCACAAAGCTTCAGTGCACATTCATGTGCGCTGGTATTACTAGGTTGAGCACAAATATTGATTTTGTGGAAGTGATATATTGCGCTCAACTTGTAATCTACTCCTATATTGTATGTCATGGTATGTATGTATCATCAGGAATATTTTTATCATGTTATGTGCCTATTCCTGTTACCATAAAAAGTGCATTATAGTCATAGCTAGTGCTCTATTATATTGTCATTGCCATATTACCTCATTTTGTAAAGTATTATAGTTACTACTACTACATATTACTTCTACACAGTGAAGGGGGATTAACCCCTTAGTGACCAGTCCATTTTTCAATTTTCTTACCGTTAAGGACCAGGGCTATTTTTACATTTCTGCAGTGTTTGTGTTTATAGCTGTAAATTTTCTTTTACTCATTTACTGTACCCACACATATTATATACTGTTTTTCTCGCCATTAAATGGACTTTCCAAAAATACCATTATTTTTATCATATCATATAATTTACTATAAAAAACAATATAAAATATGATGAAAAACACACTTTTTCTAAATTTGACCCCACAAATCTGTTACACATCCACAACCACCAAAAAACACCCATGCTAAATAGTTTCTAAATTTTGTCCTGAGTTGAGAAATACCCAATGTTGTTTACATGCTCTTTGCTTTTTTTGCAAGTTATAGGGCAATAAGTTCAAGTAGCACTTTGGTATTTCTAAACCATTTTTAGCAAATTAGCAATAGTTAAAATGGAACACTGATATCTGTCAGGAATCCCTGAATAACCCTTCACGTATATATATTTTTTTTTTTAGTAGACAACCCAAAGTATTGCTCTAGGCCCATTTTGTTATATTTCATGCCACCATTTCACCCGCCAAATGCAATCAAATAATATTTTTCACTAACTTTTCACAAACTTTAGCTTCTCACTGAAATTATTTACAAACAACTTGTGCAATTATGGCACAAATGGTTGTAAATGCTTCTCTGTGTTCCCCTTTGTTCAGAAATAGCAGACATTTATGGCTTTGGCATTACTTTTTGGTAATTAGAAGGCCACTAAATGCCGCTGTGCACCACACTGTATTATGCCCAGCAGTGAAGGTGTATTATCCCCAGCAGTGAAGGGGTTAATTAGGTAGCTTGTAGGGAGCTTCTAGGGTTAATTTTAGGTTTAGTGTAGTGTGGTAGACAACCCAAAGTATTGATCTAGGCCCATTTTAGTATATTCCATGCCACCATTTCACCGCCAAATGCGATCAAATAAAAAAAAATAGTTAACTTTTTCCCTAACTTGTTTACAAACTTTAGGTTTCTCACTAAAATTATTTACAAACAGCTTGTGCAATTATTGCACAAATGGTTGTAAATGCTTCTCTGGGATCCCCTTTGTTCAGAAATAGCAGACATTTTGGCATTGCTTTTTGGTAATTAGAAGGCCGCTAAATGCCGCTGTGCACTCCCGCTGTGCACCACACTTATTCCCAGCAGTGAATGGGGTTAATTAGGTAGCTTGTAGGGAGCTTGTAGGGTTAATTTTAGCTTTAGTGAAGAGATCAGCCTCCCACCTGACACATCCCACTCCCTGATCCCTCCCTGACCCCTCTCAAACAGCTCTCTTCCCTTTCCCACCTCATAATTGTCACCGCCATCTTAAGTATAAAAAAAAAAGGTTTGTTTTTTTTAAGATTTTTTTTATAGATATTTTTTCTGAGGTGTAGGATCCGCCATTATCTGCCATTATCCCCTAACCTCCCTGATCCCCCCCAAACAGCTCACTAAGCCTCTCCCTCAACCTATTGGTTGCCATCTTAGGTACTGGCAGCTGTCTGCCAGTACCCAGTTTACAAAAAATGTGCCCCTTTTTTATAAAAAAAAAAAATTAAAAACCCAATTTTCTGTAGTTTAGCTGCCCCCCTCAATACCCTACCCCCTCCACTTCCCAGATCCCTTTCTCAATACTTAAAAATCCCTCTCCCTCCTTCCCTTTCACTATAGATGTCTCATAGTGTAGTGATCCCTCCCGTCACCCCAGGCACGATCCCCCCACACTCGTGCACGCTGCCGGACCCATCGCCCCACTGACAAGAAATCGGCTACCAGTGATGGGCCGCCTACTCGCCTCCCTGCAAGCCCTCCCACGCCACTAATGATACGCACCATCGCTGGCCGATGAAGAGAGGGCCACAGAGTGTGCTTAAA
This sequence comes from Bombina bombina, assembly GCF_027579735.1. Taxonomy (NCBI): domain Eukaryota; kingdom Metazoa; phylum Chordata; class Amphibia; order Anura; family Bombinatoridae; genus Bombina; species Bombina bombina. The sequence continues at coordinate 1,089,533,206 of NC_069499.1, forward strand.
AAGGGTATTGTACAATGCCTCAATATTGTGGCATCGCTGCAATACCCTGAAAGCAGCTGAAAGCGATCAGGATTGCTTCCACCACTTGAAACTCCAGGGGATGTGCCAGGCACGTCCTTGGTCACTATCTAACACTTTTTGTAGAACATGCCTGGCACATCCGTGGTCTTTAAGGGGTTAATGTAGTTTAGATGTCTACATATTAATAAATATACAGCCTTTGTAGATGGTTGATGTTAGATTAACATCCATCTGTCTGTTTGTCATCTATCTATCTATCTATATATCTATCTGTATATCTATAATGTATCCAATTCAATGTTTTACACCTTGGGCTAGATTACAAGGGGAACACAATTGGTTCATTACTTTGCACTCATAGAATAACACACAAGAGGTAACCACAATAACATCCAATGAAGCTCTGGGAGAGGTCAGCGCTGCCGTGTCTTATATTAGTTAGATCAATCAGCAAAGGGAGAGGCTGAAGCAGGCTGCATCTGATCCCTAAAGGGAAGTGATAATAAAAATAACTTTGGACTTGTGATGTTAAATCCTACTAATACTAGTACTTCTGCATTCCACATATAATCTAGCCAATTGAGTAGAGTAAGCATATGCAGTGATGCATGGGGGTTGATAGATAATCTTGGGTTTGCATATTGTTGTACTAAGTCAGGAGCTTGCCTTCTGGGCTTCATCGGACTGGAAGAAAGCTGGTCCTATTTTTTACTTTACCGTGTTAAAATGTAATCTGGAAATTAAAGGTACAGTAAAGTCAATATTAAACTTTTATGATTCCGAGAGATCCTGCAATTTTAAACATCTTTCAAATTTACTATTATCTAGTTTGCTTAAATCTCTTTGTATCCTTTGATGAAAAGAATACCTAGGTAGGATCAGGAGCAGCAATGCACTGCTGGGAGCTAGCTGCTGACTGGTGGCTGCACATATATGTTTCTTGCATGCTGGCTTCCAGTAGTACATTGCTGCTCCTTCCACAAATGATACTAAGAAAGTGAATTGAATAATGAAAATAAATAAATCTGAATCATGAAAGGAAGATTTTGTCTGTCATACCTATTATTTATTTCTTGAGAGACCTATTTGAGACCTTTGTACATTTTTGTTCTATAAAACAGTCAACTCTAACATATGCACAAAAAAGTTCACTGCCCTTTTCCCCACTCATATAGTATTTTTGTAACAATAAATAAAAAAATAAAGTTGCATCTACATTAAAAACCTGTGTTCGAGTATGTGTGTGTGATATATGCATTGTGTTGTACTGTTAGCATTATGTATTTAAACAAAATCTAACTAAATGTAAAAATATATAAAAATAAATAAATAATATATATATATATATATATATATATACTGTATATATATATATATATATATATATATATATATATATATATATATATATATATATATATATATATACTGTATATATATATATATATAATGTATTTATATATACTGTATATATATATATATATATATATATACTGTATATATATATATATATATATATATATATATATATATATATATATATAACAATGTACAGCAGATCAGCACTCACCAACAATCGCAACCACTCTGTGCTTTGCCAAAATGAATCCAAACAGTGAGCAATGTCATAAAACAGGATCCGGTGTTAATCCGTAGCATCCCAAAACAAAAGCAGCCAGCACAAAAGATTAGAATAATCACCATTTAATAGTAACAAAGCATAACGTTCTGGCCCCCCAAAAGAGCCTTGGCCTGTCAGTTATGACTTGCTGCATGTGACCAAGGCTCTTTTGGGGGGCCGAAACATTATGCTTTGTTACTATTAAATGGTGATTATTCTAATCTCTTGTGCTGGCTGCTTTTGTTTTGGGATGCTACGGATTAACACCGGATCCTGTCCTATGACATTACTCACTATATATATATATATATATATATATATATATATATATATATATATATATATATATATATATATATATATATATATATATATATATATATATATATATATATATATATATATATATATACTGGAAAATATCAATAACGTAAATCCAATGCTTTCACTAATTCAAATGGTGTCTCTTTTAATACTTTTAAAGTGGAGCACTAATATAATGATTTAGGTGTACGTGAGCAGTAGTGTTTTGTTGATATTATTTCCTGCAAAGATAGCAATTATATAGTTGCCACTAATGAATTATTGGCAGCCTTTAGGCATTAAATTTTCCTTTTTATCAGTTAACTCTCGGCAGTGTACATTGTACATTTTCTTCTCTTAGTGCTTGCTAAGGGCCAGATTACGAGTGGCACGCTAACAGTTACGCGCAAGTGATATCAGGTTTATCGCTGCAAGTTTGTGTACATAAGATGTAGGACTCGTATTACATGTAGAAAGTAAATGGGATAGCCCATCCTCAAAGCTCTGGTTAACTGTTTCGAGTAACAAAATAGTGTTACAAAACACATCAAAAATACATTTATGTTAAAATTGTCTGAAATAACATCATTCAACATAGTGCACATTATATACATTTGGTTACATAGTGATTTTGTCAGGAGATTTACTTTCTTTTATAATTATTCATTTTCTTATTTCTTACACTTGATTGATTATTAGTTGATTTAAAGGAACTGAAAGTTTGTTAAGGATGATACTACATTTTGCAGTATAGCATGACCATACTTCCAGAATTAACAAATGATACCTGACAAATTTTATAAGGAGAGAAGCAAAAACAAACCTCTTCTGTATATATTTTTAACATTACTTTTTAACAAAAGCAATTAAACAAGAATAACTTTTGGTCACTTGAAAATTAATTTGTATGTGTCAATACTGTCAACTAGTTCTTAATCTACTTTCACTTTTGAGGAGGTAGTATATTAATTATCGATTATAGTGATAGATAATTTTTACATTCCAACTACGGCTATGTGTACCTATCTTCCGATCAATTTAGTCCTCTCACCCCCCACAGACTGTTAAAGGAGGTGGAATAAATAGTTTGCATCAGCCAGTAGAACCAAATTTTATGAAATACATCTACTGTCCCTAAGATTGTTGCTGCTGTTTCGTGTAGTGAATATGTCATTTTAAATTTGTCCAAAATCTCCTGCCATGTCAGAGTTCCTTCTTTCCAATATCTGGCGATGCTTATTCTCATGACAGTGCAGAGTATCCCAACAAAAGGGTTGATATGTTTATGGAAATTAGGGAGTGGCACGTTCAATAGTCCCTGAGACATAACAAAATGTGGTCTCCCAGTAATGTGCTAAGATAAGTAGATAGATTAGTCCAGATCCGGGCAACCTCAAGGCATTCCCACCACATGTGTGTTTCTTCCCTCCACAAAATGAAAGGTTTTCACTGGAGTTAGATACCACCTAAAGATGGTCTTGAAGCTATTTTCCCTCAAGTCAGCACTGATAAAACCCCGGCAAGAGGAGTAAAATAATTTGTTTCGTTCTTGTGTATCTAATGAAATTTTGGTGTCTGTTTCCCATTTGAGCATGATAGGTGATTTAGGCCTCTAGTTATCAAGCCGTCAACCGCAAATATGCTGGAATTCCGCAGTGTATTTGTGGTGAGGCTGATTCGCCTTAGTTATCAACCCCTACTGCCCAGCAAAAGTAGAATCTAGTGATGTAAGCTTCGATCCGCCGGACTCAGTCCGACACATATCGATGCTTATGTGACTACAGATGTTCCGAACGCAAGTTTGGCACAATCTGACTACTTTTGATAGTTATTAAACTACTACCAGGTACGCTCGCCACTATTCCGGGCTAGTGTACCTGGATTTCAATCCGCCGCCCTGAAGGCGGCGGATCCCAGAGGAATCAATGGGAGTCTGACCATAGAGAAAGCTCATGTTCGCTGCTGCCCGATATCCCATTGATTCCTATGGGAAACGTCTGCACCTAACACCCTAACATTTACCCCGAGTCTAAACACCCCTAATCTGTCCCCCCTACACCGCCGCAACTAAATAAATGTATTACCCCCTAAACCGCCACCCCCGGACCCCACAGCAACTATATTAAACATGTTAACCCCTAAACCACCGCTCACGAACCCCGCCGCCACCTACATTATACATATTAACCCCAAATCTGCCGCCCCCTATACCGCCGCCACCTACATAAACTAATTAACCCCTATCCTGTGGATCCCAGACCCCGCCACAATTAATTAAATTGTTTAACCCCTAAACTGCCGCTCCCAGACTCCGCCGCCACCTATATTAAAATTATTAACCCCTATCCTGCCCCCCTATACCGCCGCCACCTATATTAAAATTATTAACCCCTAAACCTAAGTCTAACACTAACCCTAACCCCCCCAACTTAAATATTATTTTAATAAATCTAAATAAAAATTACTATTATTAACTAAATTATTCCTATTTAAAACTAAATACTTACCTATAAAATAAAACCTAATATAGCTACAATATAACTAATAATTATATTGTAGCTATTTTAGTATTTATTTTTATTTTACAGGCAACTTTGTATTTATTTTAACTAGGTACAATAGCTATTAAATAGTTATTAACTGGGGGGCGGAGTTGACTCTGCATCTGAGCGGTCGCACTTCTCCTCAGCTCCGGCTGTTACTATCAGATTTTTCCATTTAAGACCGCTCAGGGCAGGGAATTTCTCATTTAAAAGCATTCAATTAAGAAGCAGTGTATCTCTGTCAATTTTGGTGACCTAAGAGTTTGAAGTTATCCCATATCTTATGATTTGGGCCCACTGAGATCGCTACAGCAAAAAAAAAAAAAAAAGGGGAGAAGACTCCATTTTGTTAGCCTGACCACGCTGGCATTCTTTTACTGTGAATAGCTCCAGTATTATGGCACTATCACAGACTGTGTAACTTTTTCGACATGGACCCTCACCTTCCACATTTTGGGGCCATTGATCTACTAGCAGCGTTTGAACAGAAAATGGACTGGTGTTTTAAAGACTTATCACGCTCCTTACATCAGGAGCTCGCAAGCTCTGGTGCCAGCTATGAGAATTGGGAGACTGAGAAGCATGGTGGGAACGCTATCCTGAGTCCGCACGCAGTCTGAAAACACAGCAGACCCAACCTTTGAACAGATTATGCTGAAACAACTAAGGCACCATGAAAGTCGATCTGAATCGACCCCTGTGAGTAAAATACCCACACCGTTACATATACTGGAGCGGTCTCCTTTTGCTCAGTGTCTGAAAGCCGAGTCTCATAGCCAACAACAAAGATCCCCTACGAGCCTACACCAGATGCCTGTTAGATGGAGCCCCCTAGATTTAACGCCCCAAGTCAGGTGCAATAACTTACCCTGCATTCCGGTCATTACAACTGATCTCACCTGGCAGCAGCTTGGCCCCAGCACTACGGCTACAACCGGAGTCTCTCTCCCTGTTTCAAGAGATACAGGGGGCCCTACCTCTGACTTCCTAGTGATGCGGCCAGTAGCTGGGAAACGTCAAGCCCAAATTGGAGAGCAGCTTCTGAGCTGCATACTCTTAAATAAAGCCCCCGCTACATATATCTCACGCTCAGACCCTCCGGATCACAGTACTTTCTTTGGAGATGCCTGCTTATGTTTGCACCCTGGGAGTGTCATGTGTCTCCTAGAAGTCGGCTCTGAATCAGTCGCAAAAACTAAGGCCTGCATAACAAAGGCCTTTCCAGCGAGGCTCACTCTCAAGACGGGTATGGGGTAATAGACTTGGCAAAAAACTCAGCACTTTAACCACTTGGTCCCTAGAATGTTATACCAGACTGTCTCTGTGTGACTCTTTAACAAGCATAATTCTACCGGAGGAATGTCTCTAGTTTATAGTTTCAATCTTATGTTTATTATATATTCTGTTAGACTTGTAGTCCCCTTTCATCCAATTACTGCATTTTTATTTTCAAGTGTTCCATCTAAAATGTCAGATTGCAAATGTTTATTTACATGGGCAGGCATACCAGGAGACAGCCCAGTGATATTTATTTTTATTTTTAAATCTGATGTGGGGTAATTGCGCCGGTATAAAACCGGATATTTAAGCCAACCAGCCAGACTGCCCTTTTGGGATAATAATATTATGATACTTTAATGAGAGCAACTCTATTTGAGAACAGTGTCTAGTTCATAGTTATTGATTCTTGTTTATCACACACTCTGTCAGCAGTTTCTATCTACACAGTTAACGCTAATTTCTATACATCTCATTTTAGCTGTCGGATTTAACATGTTCAGGACTATAGCATCTATATAACTCCAAATGCAAATTGTTACCACATTGTTTAAGGTGCCCTGGAGATCCATATAGAATCTGACTGATCAGAACAGTACTGAGTTTTTGTATTAGCGATGAAGCTCTAAACCACTGAATGTGATCTCTATTAGTTTCACCCCTACCACCTTACTAATAGCTGTAATGTTAGAAGATCTTTATATACAATATACATATCATATTTCAAGGTAACTACCCCCCTATTTAATCTATTCCACAGGCCTACCTCCCCTATACACCCTATAGATCTGCTAGGTCTACTTTTTACATAAAGCATTGCTGGAGATATCTAATGGAAGTTGGATTCCTACTATTATTCTGTGGACGCTCTTATTTCTCTCATAAGTAATAGATATGGTCTACTATAATAGATACGCTGACCCTGAATGTCTCTACATTTGGGCAGATATAACACAACATTAGCCTCCCTGACCAGGTTACAGATATTTAGTCGTCTATCAAGAGACACTCCTACTTATGTTTATATAACTATATATTTTGGAAGCTAGGCGTCCTAGGAGACATTTAACTAGGGATCTGAAATTAAACAAATAACCCTGATCAGGTATTTATGCTTAACTCTCCCTGATGGGACATAGTTTGCCAGGCTGAGCCTTTAGTCATGAACCTAGTACTTGCTGTGCTTCTATTATTGCTTTATCTCTGCCTTATGGCAGCATCTGTTCAAACCCTCCTACTTAGCTGCAAATGCATAGTAATGAAAACCTGATACATACCACGCCCGAGAGTTTTTGGCCATTCAACAACATTATTGTATAAGAGTATTTAACTTTAACATTCTGGACTATTAAGTATATAATCGTTTGATATATATGTCTAAGTTTAGTATTCATTCATCTCCCCACGCATATCTACCTAAATTTGTTACTAGCTCCCCAAAGAGGTACACAAAGTATTTTATAATGGCGCATTACTAGATGCTATACCTATCCCATTACCATGTGCCATAACTACTTGGCACTTCCCAAAGCTGTATATTCGATCCCACATATATATTAGATAGGTCCCCCAACCCATATTTATATAAATCTCTATCTATAATATTGTAATGTATACCCTTATTAAGAGGTGTCTCTGGGGCCTATAACCGAAAGTCTCTAACATCTCACCCTTAATATTATTCTCATAACCTTCTGTAACACTCAGTAGTTACCTGACAGTTGAAGAAATCATTTAATGCCTCACTATAAGATCAGCTCTCTCCCCCTAGTTGGAAGACTCCGCCCCTCCAATTTCCCCATATACTTAGAGCGGCTCTTGCCCGCTGCTATTCCTTCCCCCTTTATATACGTTGGCCCAAGAGTGGCCAATACATATGCCAACTCTCCACAAGCTGATACTATTATTTTAGATAGCTCAAAGTGCGCTCTTTATTACATTGTGGAGATCATATATTACATAATATAACATAAAATGAAGTTCTATTCTATTTCGCCCAATTTTTTATCTCTTATTGTCTTAAGATTTGATATGCCAATTTATTCATATATGTTCTTCCTGCTATGTTATTGGTATCAATGTACAAATAATATATTCACCACCTCAATGTAACATTTGTTCAAGGGCGAACGTTGTTTGTTAACCTTTACTTTAACTTCAATAAAAAAATTACTATCAAAAATAGTTATTAACTATTTAATAGCTACCTAGTTAAAATAATTACAAAATTACCTGTAAAATAAATCCTAACCTAAGTTACAATTAAACCTAACACTACACTATCATTAAATTAATTAAATAAATTACCTACAATTAAATTAAAAAAACTAAACTATAGTACAAAAAAAAAAAAACACTAAATTACAGAAAATAAAAAAGAATTACAAGAAGTTTAAACTAATTACACCTAATCTAAGCCCCCTAATAAAATAATAAAGCCCCCAAAATAAAAAAATGCCCTACCCTATTCTAAATTACCAAGTAACCAGCTCTTTTACCAGCCCTTAAAAGGGCTTTTTGAGGGGCATTGCCCCAAAGTAATCAGCTCTTTTACCTGTAAAAAAAAATACAAACCCTCCCCCAACATTAAAACCCACTACCCACATACCCCTACTCTAACCCACCCAAACCCCCCTTAAATAAACCTAACACTAACCCCCTGAATATCATCCTACCTTGAGCCGTCTTCACCCAGCCGGGCTGAAGTCTTCATCAGATGGGGCAGAAGAGGACATCCAGACCGGCAGAAGTCTTCATCCTATCCGGGCAGAAGAGGACATCCAGACCGGCAGACATCTTCATCCAAGCGGAATCTTCATCCATCCGATGAGGAGCGGCTCCATCTTCAAGACCTCCGGCGCGTAGCATCCTTCCTGGCCGATGGACTAACGACGAATGATGGTTCCTTTAAATGACGTCATCCAAGATGCCGTCCCTCGAATTCCGATTGGCTGATAGGATTCTATCAGCCAATCGGAATTAAGGTAGGAAAAATCTGATTGGCTGATTCAATCGGAACAGCCAATAGAATGCAAGCTCAATCTGATTGGCTGATTGGATCAGCCAATCCGATTGAACTTGAATCTGATTGGCTGATTCAATCAGCCAATCAGATTTTTCCTACCTTAATCCTATCAGCCAATCGGAATTCGAGGGACGCCATCTTGGATGACGTCATTTAAAGGAACCTTCATTCAGACTTAGGACGTCATTAGAAGAGGATGGATCCGCGCCGGCTGCTTCAAGATGGACCCGCTCCGCTCCGGATGGAAGAAGATAGAAAATGCCACCTGGATGAAGACTTCTGAGCCTCTGGAGGACCTCTTCTGGCCGGATAGGATGAAGACTTCGGACCCTCTGGAGAACCTCTTCTGGCCGGATAGGATGAAGACTTCGGACCCTCTGGAGGACCTTTTCTGGACGGATCGGTGATACCCGGCAGGGTGAATACAAGGTAGGGAGATCTTCAGGGGCTTAGTGTTAGGTTTATTTAATGGGGGTTTGGGTTAGATTAGGGGTATGTGGGTGGTGGGTTGTAATGTTGGGGGGGGGGTATTGTATGTTTTTTTTTACAGGCAAAAGAGCTGATTTCTTTGGGGCATGCCCCGCAAAAAGCCCTTTTAAGGGCTGGTAAGGTAATAGAGCTGTTAACTTTTTATTTTAGAATAGGGTAGGGCATTTTTTTATTTTGGGGGGCTTTGTTATTTTTTTAGGGGGCTTAGAGTAGGTGTAATTAGTTTAAAATTCTTGTAATCTTTTTTTATTTTTGTAATTTAGTTTAGTTAATTTAATTGTAGGTAATTGTAGGTAGTTTAGTTAATTTATTTATTGATAGAGTAGTGTTAGGTTTAATTTTAACTTAGGTTAGGATTTATTCTACAGGTAATTTTGTTATTATTTTAACTAGGTAGCTATTAAATAGTAAATAACTATTTAATAGCTATTGTACCTAGTTAAAATAAATACAAAGTTGCCTGTAAAATAAATATAAATCCAAAAATAGCTACAATATAATTATTTGTTATATTGTAGCTATATTAGGATTTATTTTACAGGTAAGTATTTAGCTTTAAATAGGAATAATTTATTTAAAAAGATTTAATTTATTTCGTTAGATAAAAATTATATTTAACTTAGGGGGGTGTTAGTGTTAGGGTTAGACTTAGCTTTAGGGGTTAATACATTTATAAGAGTAGCGGCAAGGTCCGGTCGGCAGATTAGGGGTTAATACTTGAAGTTAGGTGTCAAAGATGTTAGGGAGGACAGATTAGGGGTTAATACTATTTATTATAGGGTTTTTTAGGCGGGAGTGCGACGGTTTAGGGGTTAATACATTTATTATAGTGGCGGCGAGGTCCGGTCGGCAGATTAGGGGTTAATAAGTGTAGGTAAGGTAGCGGCGACGCTGGGGTGGGCAGATTAGGGGTTAATAAATATTATGTAGGTGTCGGCGATGTTAGGGGCAACAGATTAGGGGTACATAGGGATAATGTAGGTTGCGGCGGTGTCCGGAGCGGAAGATTAGGGGTTAATAATAAAAATGCAGGTGTCAGCAATAGCGGGGGCGGCAGATTAGGGGTTAATAAGTGTAAGGTTAGGGGTGTTTAGACTTGGGGTTCATGTTAGGGTGTTAGGTGCAGACTTAGGAAGTGTTTCCCCATAGGAAACAATGGGGCTGCGTTAGGAGCTTAACGCTGCTTTTTTGCAGGTGTTAGCTTTTTTTGCAGCTCAAACTGCCCCATTGTTTCCTATGGGGGAATCGTGCACGAGCAGGTTTTTCCAGCTGGCCTCTACCGTAAGCAACGCTGGTATTTAGAGTTGAAGTGGCAGTAAATATGCCTGTACGCTCCCTTTTTGGAGCCTAACGCAGCCCTTCAGAGAACTCTAAATACCAGCGTTATTTAAAAGGTGCGGGGGGAAAAAAACATGCGTAGCTAACGCACCCCTTTGGCCGCAAAACTCTAAATCTAGCCGATAGTTAATATATATAATATAATAACTATATTAACTATATTAACCCTAATGTAATTAGGGTTAATATAGTTAATATAGATGGCGGCGGTGTAGAGGGATTAGATTAGGGGGTAATCTATTTAATATAGGTGGCGGCGGTGTAGGGTATTAGATTAGGGGGTAATACATTTATTATAGGTGGCGGCGATGTAGGGGGATTTAGATTATAGGCAAAAGAGCTGATTTCTTTGTGACAATGCCCCGCCAAAAGCCCTTTTAAGGGCTGGTAAAAACATAATTTATGTAAGAACTTACCTGATAAATTCATTTCTTTCATATTGGCAAGAGTCCATGAGCTAGTGACATATGGGATATACAATCCTACCAGGAGGGGCAAAGTTTCCCAAACCTCAAAATGCCTATAAATACACCCCTCACCACACCCACAATTCAGTTTAATGAATAGCCAAGCAGTGGGGTGATAAAGAAAGGAGTAGAAAGCATCAACAAAGGAAATTTGGAAATAATTGTGCTTTATACAAAAAATCATAACCACCATAAAAAGGGTGGGCCTCATGGACTCTTGCCAATATGAAAGAAATGAATTTATCAGGTAAGTTCTTACATAAATTATGTTTTCTTTCATGTAATTGGCAAGAGTCCATGGACCATGAGCTAGTGACATATGGGATATCACTACCCAAAATGTGGAGTCTTCCACTCAAGAGTCACTAGAGAGGGAGGGAATAAAAATAAAAACAGCCATATTTCGCTGAAAAAATTAATCCAAAACCCAAAAAAATAAGTTTATTTTCATTTTTGAAAGAAAAAAACTTAAATTAAAAAGCAGAAGAATCAAACTGAAACAGCTGCCTGAAGAACTATTATACCAAAAACTGCTTCTGAAGAAGCAAATACATCAAAACGGTAGAATTTAGTAAATGTATGCAAAGAGGACCAAGTCGCCGCTTTGCAAATCTGATCAACTGAAGCTTCATTCTTAAAAGCCCACAAAGTGGAGACTGATCTAGTAGAATGAGCTGTAATTCTCTGAGGCGGGGCCTGACCCGACTCCAAATAAGCTTGATGAATCAAAAGTTTCAACCAAGAAGCCAAGGAAATAGCAGAAGCCTTCTGACCTTTCCTAGGACCAGAAAATAAAACAAATAGACTGGAAGTCTTCCTGAAATCTTTAGTAGCTTCCACGTAATATTTCAAAGCTCTTACCACATCCAAAGAATGTAAGGATCTCTCCAAAGAATTCTTAGGATTAGGACACCAGGAAGGGACAACAATTTCTCTACTAATGTTGTTAGAATTCACAACCTTAGGTAAAAATTGAAAAGAAGTCCGCAAAACTGCCTTATCCTGATGAAAAATCAGAAAAGGAGACTCACAAGAAAGAGCAGATAGCTCAGAAACTCTTCTAGCAGAAGACATAGCCAAAAGGAACAACACTTTACAAGAAAGTAGTTTAATGTCCAAAGAATGCATAGGCTCAAATGGAGGAGCCTGTAAAGCCTTCAGAACCAAATTAAGACTCCAAGGAGGATAAATTGATTTAATGACAGGCTTAATACAAACTAAAGCCTGTACAAAACAGTGAATATCAGGAAGTATAGCAATCTTTCTGTGAAATAAAACAGAAAGAGCGGAGATTTGTCCTTTCAAGGAACTTGCAGACAAACCCTTATCCAAACCATCCTGAAGGAACTGTAAAATTCTAGGAATTCTAAAAGAATGCTAGGAGAATCTATGAGAAGAACCCCATGAAATGTAAGTCTTCCAAACTCTATAATAAATCTTCCTAGAGACAGATTTACGAGCTTGTAACATAGTATTAATCACTGAGTCAGAGAAACCTCTATGACTTAGAACTAAGCGTTCAATTTCCATACCTTCAAATTTAATGATTTGAGATCCTGATGGAAAAACGGACCTTGAGAAATGCAGACAAAGCCTTCATAATAGAATCAGAAACAAATTCTTTCAAATTTACAGGTATATCATGCACATTTGAAGGAACTGCAACTGGCAATGTACTATTACTGATGGAAACACTATCTGCATGTAAAAGTTTATCATGACAACTATTACAAATGACATTCGGTGGAATAATTTCTACAACTTTACAACAAATGCACTTAGCTTTGGTAGAACCGATGTCAGGCAGCAATGTTGCAGCAGAAACTTCTGAGGCAGGATCAGATTGGGACATCTTGCACAATGTAAGAGAAAAAACAACATATAAAGCAAAATTATCTATTTCCTTATATGACAGTTTCAGGAATGGGAAAAAATGCAATAGCATAGGCCTCTGAAAGCAAAAAGCAAGAGGCAAACAAACAAGGGGTATTGAAATAATTAAAAAAAATTGGCGCCAAGTATGACGCACAACGTAACGTAAAGTCTTTTTTGGCGCCAAAAATGACCGGAAATGACACACTTGCGTCACTAATGACGCCGCCGTGTGAAAGGTCTCGGCGTCACGTATGACGCCGGAAATGACGAAGTTGCATGATAAACGTACTTTTTCGCGCTAAAAAAAAATAATAAAGTCTAGCATTTGACGCACCCACGGGCCTAATACCCGCAATTACAAGAAGTAGTCAATTGAAAAAAGACTAAACCCCAGGTAAGAAATACATTTCTTAAAAATGTTTACATTCCCAAATATGAAACTGACAGTCTGCAGAAGGAAATACATGAACCTGACTCATGGCAAATATAAGCACAATACATAAATTTAGAACTTTATATAAATGCATAAAGTGCCAAACCATAGCTGAGGTGTCTTAAGTAATAAAAAACATAGTTACCCAAAGACACCCATCCACATATAGCAGATAGCCAAACCAGTACTGAAACAGTTATCAGTAGAGGTAATGGTAAATTGAGAGTATATCGTCGATCTGAAAAGGGAGATAGGAGATGAATCTCTACGACCGATAACAGAGAACCTATGAAATAGACCCCCGTTAGGGAAATCATTGTATTCAATAAGTGATACTCCCTTCGCGTCCCTCTGACATTCGCTGTACTCTGAGAGGAATCGGGCTTCAACAATGCTGAGAAGCACATATCAACGTAGAAATCTTAGCACAAACTTACTTCACCACCTCCATAGGAGGCAAAGTTTGTAAAACTGAATTGTGGGTGTGGTGAGGGGTGTATTTATAGGCATTTTGAGGTTTGGGAAACTTTGCCCCTCCTGGTAGGATTGATTATCCCATATGTCACTAGCTCATGGACTCTTGCCAATTACATGAAAGAAAGAGCTGATTTCTTTGGGGCATGCCCCGCAAAAAGCCCTTTTAAGGGCTGGCAATAGACCTGTTTACTTTGGGGTAATGCCACGCAAAAAGCCCTTTTCGGGGCTATTTGTAGGGTTAGACTTAGGTTTAGTGGTAGGGATAGTTTAGTATTTTAGGGGTTAATTAATTTAATATAGGTGGCGGCGGTGTAGGGGGATTAGATTAGGGGTTAATTAATTTAATATAGCTGGCGGCGGTGTAAGGTGATTAGATTAGGGGTTAATTATTTAATATAGCTGGCGGCAGGGTAGGGGGATTAGATTACGGGTTAATAATTTTAATATAGCTGGCGGCAGGGTAGAAGCTCACATTAGGGGGTAGGTAATGTAGGTGGCGGTGGTATAGGAGCTCACATTAGGGGGTAGTTAATGTAGGTGGCGGCGGCATAGGGGCTCACATTAGGGGGAAGGTAATGTAGCTGGCGGCGGTATAGGGGCTCACATTAGGGGGTGGTTAATGTAGGTGGCGGCGGGGTAGGAACTCACATTAGGGGGTAGTTAATGTAGGTGGCGGCGGGGTCCGGGAGCAGCGGTTTTGGGGTTAATAACTTTATTAGGTGGCAGAGGGGGCCGGGAGCGGCGGTTTAGGGGTCAATGCATTTATTATTAGGAGAGTGAGGGGGGACAGCGGATAGAGGGTTAAACATGTTGGGCTATGTTTGGGAGGCGTGTTAGACAGTACGGGTGATTTCATAACTTAGTCAGGTTTTGTAGGCGCCGGCAGTTTCTAAAGTGCCGTAAGTCACTGGCGACTCCAGAAATTTGTACTTACGCAGATTTCTGGACATCGCTGGTTTATCCGACTTATGGCACTTTAGCATATGACGGCGCCGTATATTGGATAGCTCGAGTTGCGAGCTGAAACTACGGGCGGCGGGGGTTCCCTCGCTTGCGCCACAAACTAAGATCTTTATCGGATCGCGCCCCACAAGCTGATCTAAGCAATGCACAGACGCATCCAGTCTGTTAGTTACTAAGACCTGCAATAAGCACTGCGCTCACAGACCCACCACAGCTGACAAGGGGAGGCAGCATATCAGCACAAGGTCTTCTCCTCCAGCCTCACCTTGTAAGCATATCCCGGGCAAGTTTCTCACCAAGAATGCTTCCACTGCAAAACTGCTGGCCGCTCTAAATGAAGCAACGGTTTAAAGGAGCACTGCCTGTGCAGAGCGACCTTAATCAGCACACGTGCCTTGTCTTCTCTGTAAAAGCCTGCACTTTATGGCTCACTGTACTGTGTGCTGGCTTTTAGAGAGAGGATAGGGCAGATGGGCTGTCCTTCCCAAATCTGCTGCCCTAGGCAATGGCCTTGTTGCCCTAGGCCATAATACTCCCCTGATTTGAGCCCTTATAACATTGCTGTGGAATTTGTCTTTAATAATTTGTATTAGATAGTGTTATTATGAGTGTAAATGTACTTAATAATGTATTTTTGATTTGTTTTGTGATTCTTTTTTTGTTTTGCGAAACAGTTAACCATAGCTCTGAGCACACGGTAATCATTCTAGCGTAAATCTTTAAAGTTCTAATACTAGTGGTAAACCAAATGTGCACCCACGATTAACCCCTTTTCACTTGTGAGTAACTGTTAACTTGTCACTCGTAATCTGGCCCAAAGTGTGCAAAACTATACTTATACACTAGGGCAGCGGTTTTCAAAGTGTGATGTGGGCCTCCCCAGAGGGTACTTGAGCATATAAGGGGAGGCGCAGGAGAAGTGACATTTAACACACAATCCTATATAAACCACAAGCAACAGCTGACTTTGGCAAAACATAGAACGTTTTTATAAGAATCGACAATGGCACTTGCCATGTTGTGGCACTGAGATTAAAGTCACTCAGAGAATGCATTTAGTTTGTTGTTTTGATCAGTAACTTATGTTTAACCAAGGATTTACAAAATGCAAATTAAAACATGAGTAAAACACTCTTTTTGTTAAGCAGAATCAGCTTTTGAGATCTGTGTGTGAACCCTGGATCCGATGTAGATTCCACAAATAAAAATAAAAATAAAATATTACAATTTTCTTTAAAAAGAAACAAATATATAGAGCAACATCTATTATGTGAGGGGGTGCTGTATTGTAGATTTGTTAGAGGAGCAGCTCATCGCCTAAGACTTTAAAACCCCTGCACTAAGATAATTTGTAAGTAAAATAGACAAAGGGCTAGATTCAAAGGGGCCGAATTATCAATGTGCAGGCGGACATGATCCACTCTAGCGGATCATGTCTGCCACAATTTGATAATGCTTGTGCAATGCCGCCCCCTGCACATTCACGGCCAATCGGCCACAAGCAGGGGGTGTCAATTAACCCGATCGTATGCGATCGGGCAGATTGCCGTCTGCCGCCTCAGAGGTGGTGGACGAGTTAAGGAGCAGCAGTCTTAGAAATTTTAGGGCCCCTGACTTAACCATTGATCAGCTCCCCCCTAGACATGTGCAATTTTGACTAAGTGACTAAAACGTATATGCATTTTATTCTTAAGTATAGTCAAACTTGAAAATGTTGTAAAGGTAGTAACACACAAACACAGAAATACACAGACATACTCATACACTGTAACACACACTCACACATAATGATTCACATATAGACACTCTAGCACGAAAAGAGACACACAAACACACTCAGACACAGACACCCAACCAGACACTCAGCACTTGTTTATGTCATGAATTCACCGTTCATCGCCGTGTCGCCGCGGCTCCCGGATCTCTTCTGGGTTCCTACGTCACGTTGCTAGGCAACGTGACGCATTCTCTGACAACCCCTATGACGTGGCGGCCTCTCTCTGCCTTTAAATCTCGGCGGGAGATTTACTCGGTGCCCGTTTGTTCTCTCTTCTGCCGGTCCCTGTCTGAGTGAGTACAATCTTATGAAATCTGACCCTATCCTCCTTGACATTGTTTTGCCAATGCCTCTTGCTTCCAAATCTTGTTTGCCTGCTAACCTGCCTAAAGGACATTTTCATTTGTTTGCGGACACCTGCTTAAAGGGACATTATCTTTGTTTGCTTTAATCCTGCTAATAAGGACATTATCATTTGTTGCTTACAATCTTGCTTAAAAGGACATTATCATTTGTTTGCTTACAATCTTGCTTAAAAGGACATTATCATTTGTTTGCTGACACCTGCTTAAAGGGACATTATCTTTGTTTGCTTTAATCCTGCTAATAAGGACATTATCATTTGCTTGCTTACAATCTTGCTTGAAAGGACATTATCATTTGTTTGCTTACAATCTTGCTTAAAAGGACATTATCATTTGTTTGCAGACACTTGCTTAAAGGGACTTTATCTTTGTTTGCTTTAATCCTGCTAATAAGGACATTATCATTTCTTTGCTGACAATCCTGCTTAAAAGGACATTAACATTTGTTTGCGGACACCTGCTTAAAGGGACTTTATTTTTGTTTGCTTTATTTCTGCTAAAAGGACATTATTATTTTGTTTGCTAACAACCTGCTTAAAGGGACATTCTTAGTTTGTTGCAAACCTGCAAGAAAGAAGCATATTCATTTATCCACTATCAACCTGCTTAAAGGGACATAAGCTTTGTTTGTTTCTATTTTCCTGAGAAAGGAACGCTATCTCCTGTAAATCAATTCTATCCTCAAGAAGATATTTTGAATTACTATTCTTTTGGGAAGTTCTGATACCCTGCTTATTTTGTTTCCTGAGTGGGTCACGTCCTGGATATTTCTCAGTGTGCTAGCGTGTGTTTTAATATCCACGCTAACAGTTGGGTTAAATCCTGAACTGACTAAATACGGCTGACATTTTACATTGACCTAACAAGTAATGAGGTAGACTACAGTTTTTACAAAACAAAATATGGAGTTCTGATTATCTTTTTGTCAAGGAAGATGCCAACTAAATGATGACAACAGCATGCAGTGGCTGAAATGAAGGGCCCTGAACTGCCTAAACAGTAATTGAAAGGTTAAATGGTGGATCGGTGACTTCCGGAAAGGTCTCATTAGTCTCAAAGTCTGTAGAAAGATGTGAATAATCAGTAGTAAGGTCAAAATATCCTAAAAAGGAACAGACAATGGACACACACACAATTAAACTTGCACATACAATCAAGGAAACACCAACAGAGACAAAGACATTGACACACACAGAGAGACAATCACATAAAACACACAAAGACATACATACTAACACACCCTCACTGAGACATACACAGAAAACACACAAAGACATAAACACACTCTCACAGAGACACCCACATAAAATGCACAGACATACACACACCCTCACAGAGACACCCACAGAAAACACACAGACATACTCACACACCCTCACAGAGACATCCACAGAAAACACAGACATATATACATACACACACACACACACCCTCACAGAGACATCCACAGAAAACACACAAAGACATACACACCCACCCTTACAGAGGCATCCAGAGAAAATACACAAAGACATACATACACACACCCTCACAGAGACACCCATAGAAAAAGCACAAATACATATGCACACATCCTCACAGACATCCACAAAACATGCACAGGCATACACAGCCACCCTCACAGAGAGACCCATAGAAAAAAAATACATACACACTCATAGAGACAAAAACAAAATCACAAAGACATAAACACAGACACCCACAGAAACACTCACAGGAGGTAACATTTCTGCACATTGCATCCCCTAAATCAACAGTGTGTGACATGCATGATAAAAAAAATTGCAGAAATTAAGAGATCACTTTTTAAAGAATCATATTTGTAAATGTGCAAACAAAAATAATTCTATGAAGTCAAAAGTGTACATTAATGATCTGGGTAGATGGCTAGATTTAGAAAAGTACTTTTGAAAGGTTGACACGTTTGTTTTTTTTCCCCAACCAAGATCTCCACTTCAAATATGGTGTACAAATGTTCCCATCTGTCAGCTGTACTTATGGATTTTGAAAATGCTCTACTCTATATGGTCTTGGTGGACCCATAAGCTGTGGTACTTAGTCTCAAACCATTAGATCTGGTTAAGTGCAGGATTTAGGCTTGTTTGTATGTATTTCAAAATTAAGTCAGCCTCTCTCATTTCAAACACTGAGTAATCTTAGTCTGAGAGTATAACATTATTTTGTAGATGTAATAATCTTTGATAATATGCATCCTTGCATCTGGAAAGTCCTTGAATAAAGGGGCAGTAAACTGGAATTTAATTACAATGTATATATATATATTAATAAAAAAAAACTCATATCTGCCAAAAGGGCACCTACTATTTGTGTATTGAGGAGCAAACATTTATGCATGGCTTTAAATATAGAATTTCTACAGCATTGTCAAATTATCATAAATACATTGTTGCATATTGCTAAAAAAAAGTGTTTTTATGGACCCCTGGGCCCACCATACAACTACTACCACACTGAAGTTACAATCCAAAATTGCACAAAGGAATAAAAAACATTTACTAAGTAAGTCCTACCTCCTCTACAAACTGAAGTGCCAAGTCTGTCTCACACTGTGCATAGTTGTTTAGTGCACACTCAGAAATCCTCTCAAATGCTAATGCTTTACTCCTTGTAATAACATTTCCCACGCTCAAAGGCACTCTGCTGTAGTACCCTCTGGTGGCTGCCAAAATGTAAAAAAATAGAAAAAATGTTTTTAAATAAGTTGTTGTTGCCTCATGAGGCCCCCTGGCCCATTGGGCCCCTGACAGGAGTCACCCCTGTCACCCCCTGATGGCGGCCCTGGTTAGATTGCTACGGAAATGATAAATATTGATATTTAGAGCATGCACAACAAAATGGCTGTGGAGGTGCTAAGCTTATTATTTCCAGTTCCATGTTCGTTTTTCCTTTTTATATGTATATGTGAGTAAGTGTGTGTCTGAGCAAAATATTATTTTAGGAATTAATTTGATTAAGTTTTCTAGACAAAGCCCAATTCTATCACATTAATTTATTTATAGCTTTTTCAAACAGTACAGAATTGTTGCTGACAGTTATACGTGCCTTCCCCAAACCACTCATCCAGCGAATCTGACTTCTTACAGATAAGCATCAAGATACAAAAAGCAAGCACGAGAACATTTTAGCTCAAGGCAAGTATATTTCTTTTCTACGTCTGTTATAACCTATTTTAACATGTTATTCCTAAAGGAGGAAAGAAATGAAATTCAGCTTAAAGAAAGAAGCCTTGTAACTTTAAAGAAATATTGTACTAAATAAACATAGCTGTACAATTATTGTGCACTATTTTTCACTTTATAATGATGTGAGGCAATGTTTTAAAATAAGGGGTATAAATACAAGCTTAGCTAGAACCTTTCAATATGTTATTACAATGCAAATTATGACTTTGATCTGATATAGATGGTTTATTGCATTCACCCTGAATGACTAGAGTTGAAGTAACACTGCTTAAAAAATTATATATATATATATATATATATATATATATATATATTGTATCACAAAAATACAATTACATTTTTTTTATAAGCCACAAGTATTTTTTAAACATAAGAAACATGTGTATTAAAATATTTTAATATGTAACATATTACATTTCTCAAAATATAACCTAAAGCTTCCTGAGAAGGCATATTGTACCCAAAGACAATCAACATAAAGTCACTGCTCAAAACCCTGCAGGATATTCAGATAGTTATTAAGACTGTTCCTCCAGTTACACATCTCTATACATTTTAAAACAGAAATATAAAATAAGTTTGGTCCTGACAATATTTGTGCACCTGAAAACGTCCCACCTAATCCAGGTCAGTAAATTTCTATAGCTATATTGCAGGGGAGATTTACTATACTATAAAACAGAGGTAGGCTGATGCTACAAATATTTAATACTCAGTAATATAGGGTATTTTTGAGGTTCAATACTTCATACTAAATACTTAATAAAGCGTTGGATTTTCCATAAACTTAGTAGAGAATAGTAGAGAACTGCCTAGTAGAGAATACAATTATAAACAACATTCCAATTTACTTCTATTATCTAATTTTCTTAATTCTTTATATATCATTTGTTAAAGAAATTGCAATGCACATGAGTGAGCCAATCACATGAGGCATCTATGTGCAGCAACCAATTAGCAGCTTCTGAGCCTATCTAGATATGCTTTTCAGCAAAGTATATCAAGAGAATGAAGCAAGTTAGATAATAGAAGTAAATTAGAAAGTTGTTTAAAAATGCATACTCCTTCCAAATCATGAAAAAAAAAAATTGGGTTTCATGTCCCTTTAACATTAAATATTTAAAGGTTACATGTCTTTTCAACAATACTGAACAATACATTTATGTTTTAAGAGTATTAAGATATGATGGGTATTAATAGCCTATCCCTACTATAAAATAGAATATTATTGCATGATAAGTATTTATGGAGCATCCCTATTGGACAGTGTTTAAAACATCAGAGACATTGCGATAGGTAACTCTATGTTCTGCCACATGTAAAGACATAGAGGCCTATTTATCAAGCCGTCAACTGTGCTGCATTTGCCGACACCAATACGCTTGCCTAACATCGCCTAACATCGCGGCCGCGGACATGAATACGCTCTCCTTATTTATAAAAAAAGCTGTCAAAAAGCCACGCACCAAGTACGGGCGGTGAGCAGCGGACTGTTGTTAACAGTCATCGATCTCGCTGCTATTCAGCTTTTTCCCAACTTTATTTATACCCTGTCACTAAACGCCGCCACTATACTAAAATGTTTAACCCCTATCCCACTGCTCCCGGACCCCGCCGCAACTAAATAAAGTTATTAACCCCCATCCCGCTGCTTCCGGAGCCCACCGCAACTCTAATAAAGTTATTAACCCCTATCCTGCTGATCCTGGAGCCCACCGCAACTAAATAAATGTATTAACCCCTAAACCCCTGGCCTCCCACATCACTACCACTTACTAAACCTATTAACCCCTAAACCGCCAGCCCCCCACATCGCCATAAACTAAATTGAGCTATTAACCCCTAAACCTAACAACCCGCTAACTTTACATTAAATATTAACTCATCCCTATCTTATAATAAATTTAAACTTACCTTTAGAATTAAAATAAACTATATTAAACTACTAATTAACCTACCCTAACTATTATACTAAAGTTACATTAAATTATATTAAACTATTAATTAACCTACCCTAACTATTATACTACAATTACATTAAACTATATTAAACTAATAATTAACCTACCCTAACTATTATACTAAAATGACATTAAACTAACAATTAAATTAAGTAATATATATAACATATTTAAAAACTTAACCCTACTCAAATTATTTAAATCTACAATAAAGAATTACTAAGTTACAAAAAAATAACAACTAAGTTACACAAAATAAAAAACACTAAGTTGCAAAAAATAAAAAAAACTAAGTTACACAAAATAAAAAATAAATTATCAAATATTTAAACTAATTACACCTAATTTTAGGTTAGGGACTTTAGGCGGAAAAAGAGCTAAATGCCCTTTTAAGGGCAATGCCCATCCAAATGCCCTTTTCAGGGCAATGGGGAGCTTAGGTTTTTTAGATTGGTTTTTATTTAGGGGGTTTAGTTGTGTGGGTGGTGTGTTTTACTGTTGGGGGGGTGTTTGTATTTTATTTTACAGGTAAAAGAGCTGATTTCTTTGGGGCAATGCCCTGCAAAAGGCCCTTTTAAGGGCTATTGGTAGTTTATTGTAGGCTAGGGTTTTTTTATTTTGGAGGGGCTTTTTTTATTTTGATAGGGCTATAAGATTAGGCGTAATTAGTTTAAATATTTGATAATTTATTTTTTATTTTGTGTAACTTACTGTTTTTTATTTTTTGTAACTTACTGTTTTTATTTTGTGTAACGTAGTTGTTATTTTTTTGTTATTTAGTAATTCTTTATTGTAGATTTAAATAATTTGAATAAGGTTAGGTTTTTAAATATTTAATATAGTTAATTTAATTGTTAGTTTAATGTAATTTTAGTATAATAGTTAGGGTAGGTTAATTATTAGTTTAATATAGTTTAATGTAATTGTAGTATAATAGTTAGGGTAGGTTAATTAATAGTTTAATGTAACTTTAATATAATAGTTAGGGTAGGTTAATTAATAGTTTAATATAGTTTATTTTAATTAATTCTAAAGGTAATTTTACATTTATTATAAGATAGGGATGAGTTAATATTTAATGTAAAGTTAGTGGGTTGTTAGGTTTAGGGGTTAATATCTTAATTTAGTTTATGCCGATGTGGGGGGCTGGCGGTTTAGGGCTTAATAGGTTTAGTAAGTGGTAGTTATGTGGGAGGCCAGGGGTTTAGGGGTTAATACATTTATTTAGTTGCTGTGGACCCCGGGAGCGGAGGGATAGGGATTAATAACTTTATTTGTGTTGCGGTGGGGTCCGGGAGTGGCGGGATAGGGGTTAATACTTTTAGTTATTTGTGGTGGGCTCTGGGAGCAGCGGGATAGGGGTTAATACATTTAGTTAGTTGCGGTGGGGTCCGGGAGCGGCGGAATAGGGGTTAATAACATTATGTAGGTGGCAGAGATGTTGGGGCAGCAGATTAGGGGTGTTTAGACTTGGGCTTATGTTAGGGTGTTAGGTGTAAACGTAACTTTTATTCTAGCTTAGAAATCAATGGGATATAGCGCAGCATCGAACATAAGCTTTCTGTGCTTTCAAACTCCCATTGATTCCTATGGCATCCGCAGCCTCCAGGGTGGCGGATTGAAAACCAGGTACGCTGGGCCAGAATAGTGGCGAGCATACCTGTTAGAAGTTTGATAACTTACAAAAGTTGTCAGATAGTGCCGAATTAGTATTCGGAACATCTGTAATGACGTAAGCATCAATCTGTGTCGGACTGAGACCGGCGGATCGTATGTTACGTCACAAATTTCAACTTTTGCCGGTCTGTAGGCTTTGATAAATATGTTGAATGAAGCTCGCCACAAATATGCTGCGGAATTCTAGCGTATTTGTGGTTGACGGCTTGATAAATAGGCCTCATAGGGTCATATTTATCAAGCTGCGTATGGAAGGCTTGCCGGAAACAGAAGTTATGAAGCATCGGTCTAAAGACCGCTGCTTCATAACCGATCCGCCTGCTCTGAGGCGGAGGACAGAAATCAACCCGATCGAATACAATCAGGTTAATTGACACCTCCTGCTAGTGGCCGATTGGCCGCTAATCTGCAGGGGGCGGCATTGCACCAGCAGTTCACCAGAACTGCTAGTGTATTTCTGGTGAACTGGTGTCGGCATTTATCGATGTGCAGCGGACATGATCCGCCCTATTGTTGCTGATTTATTACAGTGTGGACGGACATGATATGATGTAGTGTATCATGTCCGCCGAACATCGATAAATGCCGACAGCATACGCTGTCAGCATTTATCATTGCACAAGCAGTTCTGGTGAACTGCTTGTGCAATGCCACCCCCTGCAGATTCGCGGGCAATCGGCCACTAGCAGGGGGTGTCAATCAGCCCGATCGTATAGGATCAGGCAGATTGAAGACCGCAGCCTCAGAGGCAGTGGACAAGTTATGGAGCAGCGGTCTTTAGACCACTGCTTCATAACTTCTGTTTCGAAACAGGGGCATTAAGCTCCATGCAGAGCTTGATAATTTGGACCCATAGTGTTCCATTCAATAAAGCTTGGACTACAGGGTTCACTTCTACGGAACTGAGTAAACGATACAGAAAAATTCTTATTGTGCAGACTCCTCTAAAAAGCTAAAACTCCCCCCAAAAAAACTATGACTCACCCAGGGTTAAAAATTGAATACTAAAACACACTGGAGTAGCGCAATTTCATGTCACTCACAAGGAGAGACCAGAGGAAATTAAAGAATAACCAGTGAGCAATGGACTGACTGGGGAACTGTTAACTAGAAGGCTTTAAACTGTTACCACACCTCTTACAGTGACATGTGTTCAATTACACACTGGGGAACCAAACTTCCGGAGCACCTACTTTATTTATATTGTCACAAACTATCAACATTTAAATAAGTTTGGCAGAGCGTAGGGTTTTAACCCTGTGGAGCCTTACTTTTTACATTTTGCTACACCCAGTATTTTGTTATCTATATCTAAGATATGTGTGCTAGATTTGTATACCTTCAGAGAGAGTTTTTAGCTTACATGTGTGATTGATCTACTAGTGATTCTACTAAGGATACCAGCACTGGTTTTTTATATATATATATATATATATATATATATATATATATATATATATATAAATTCCGTCTTTAATATTCATTGTGTATATTGTGTATTTTAAATATATTTTATTAAAATTATTATTGATTGGAAGACCTTGACTGCTCTTTTAGTGCTACTCCTGTGATTGCAGAAATGCCGCCCCCTGCTCACCATAGTCCAAAGCTGCAATCCCCCCAGAATGTGTCTGTGGTAATTTTAATTCACCAGTTAAGAGCTGGCGTAAAGGTCAGGAAGCAACAGTTTGATGACCACTGCTTCTTAACTATCAGCTGCAGGTTTGCTTATGCAGCAAAGGGCTTTCAAAGCTGCATAAGCAGCATGATAAATGGAGCCCATAATAACAATGTATTAGCTAATACATGTTCATATACATCAAAACCACTACTAGCCCTTCAGTACTTATGTGGCAGATTTTGTTTTACATCTCCAAGGGGCATTCTCTGCATTTCTGTATGTGAAGAAGAGACAAGCCCATTGCAATATAGTACTGCATGATATAACAGTTCTGCTGCATTTACACTTTGTGCTTTCTATTTTATATCAATTTACACTTCAGATTAAATGTTGTTATATTTAAACTTTGCAATTTCTATTTTGTATTTTATTTTGTATACAGCGGTGTATTTAGGATTGTGATTTTACAAATTCTTATTATGCTTTCATAGTTTCTGTGTAACCTTAACAAATTAGGCTCATACTTTGTATATTCATGTGTATCTTTTTTCAAATTACATTGTACTTTGCATGTCTTTTATTTAAATTAAAACTGAAAAACTGACAGCTTCAGTTTCTCAGATAATCAAACATTCTCTAGTTTGGAGAAAGATTATAGTGCTGTCTTCACAGGGGCAAAACTCACTGAATTTTCTAAGAAAAGGGGAGGAACCTGGAAATGCTTTCCATAGAAAGTAATGAAGCTCTCTGGGATACAAAATTTCACATGGAATAGAGAAGGTAACTAGGGAACCCTTGGGGCATCAATTCCAAATTAAACGGAAATGTTTTCTCTACAATTTAACTTGCTTTTGCCTATATTTTAGTATATATTAATTTTCTGTTAGTTAAAAAAAGTGTATTGTGAATTTTGAGCAAACTTCACCTGCATACGAGAATGGGTGAAAAACAGGAATTCAGAGATACAAACCCCTGACAGCACACTACCAACTCCTCTTAGACTGCCCGACTATACGCAAAACTCACAACATCATAGCATAGGAAATTTCAAAGAGAAATACAAAACTGGACACTAGCCATCAAGCACACTAAACAGGTCATTCACTGTGTGACTCTGTATGAACTCTTCTTTAATCTTTTGACAAAATGCCATTGGGTACCCAGTAGATTACACAAAATATCCCCCTTAAATCTGCCCATGTGCTGGAGAGACTGTGGGGCAAGAGGAGATGATTTCCACATTTGGTGGAACTGCCCAGCACTACAGCATCTTTGGCACAATGTGTTAGACCTTTGTGCCTGCCTGGGTTTACCTAAAGAAAACAAACCAGAAAGGCTTCTACTCCACCTAGAAATCACTAAATTACCAAAAACACCTCAGATGAACTGCTTGTACAATACCGCCCCCCTGCAGATTTGCAGCCAATCGGCCACTAGAAGGGGGTGTCAATCAACCTGATCATATAGAGCAGGCGAACCAGTCTTAAGACCGCCGCTTCTTAACTGCTGTTTCTGGCGAGCCTGTTGGCTCGTGTGGAAACAGGAGCATCAGGGGCTGTTTGGTCCTTGATAATTCAGACACAATGGCTCATCTAATGCCTATATTCCTTGACAATAGATATTTAAAATACCCAAAACTCCATTCCCACCAGGCATGGCTGGCTCATTTTTGTTTTAGTTTAAACATTTTTAAGTTTTATTTCTTACACATCTGGATAAACCAATCAGAAGCTAATACTTTGTTTTATTCCTTATTTTCTTCCAATGTTGACACTACATGGCTACTCAGAATCATCTTAAATTTTTTTAGGATGGCAAAAATGTTTCAAATCAGATGGTATCTAGGTGGATACCACAGCCTTGTTCTGTTATAATTGCACATGATATAATATCTACTTATTTAAGGTCTATTAGGGATGTCCTGACATGTTGTCAACCTATGCATCTATGGTAAAATTGAAACACAGATTCTTTATACAATTCCCAAGACAACTTTTCTAAGGCACCTGGATAGTCTGAAAGTGTTGCTTCTGAGGACATTGCCTTTCTCATTATTTTCATTCCTATCTCCTGCTTCCTATCCTATTGTGCTTGACTACCGGTATCTTGATTCCTGACTTGATTTTTAGATTTGATTTGGCTCCTGACCCTGGAATTTAAAATATGATTACAAATCACGTTTGTGTCTGGACGTTCTTTTAATAAACAGGATATGCCTGCATAGGAATAGTCTGTTTCTGGGGAGTAAAAAGCCCTCAGTAATTGTTTTTATGTGTTCTCCTAATTCAAATATGTCAAACAGTTTAATCATCTTACAATGATGCATATATCTAAAGCTTTTAAAATGTATTGGTCTCACAAAATCTCCCACTTTCCTTTAATTTGCATACAAAGAGAGAAGCATTCTACCAGGAACGAACAACAGCTCATCAGCTAGTTCTATGGTGACTTACCACCCAGGAGCAGCCTTTTTTAGACCAGTGTGCTTTTCACAGAGAAAAACTTTCCTGAAGTATAACAGTCTGATCCCGCCAAGTAAGGTCAGTCCAGCCCCAAAATACTAGGCAATTCTCCTCTGAACAAGGAACATAGCAACCCCAGACAATCATTTCGGACCCCTATGGGCCTCATCAGTGAGGTACAGTTACATTCCTCTAAGAACACTGGGCAAGGAGTCCACGTCTGGTTTCCCCCATCACCTATAGGGAGACTTCCCCAGGGTCGTATAACAAAGCACTTATTCAAATGACCATAGTGTAAGTACAGAAATGTACTTACACTATGGACATTTGAATAAGTGTTTTGTTACCTTATGGACATTACCAATTTACCACTACACTATCTAAAGGAGAACTGTTGTTCTACAAACGTTTTGGGACAAGCTACGAAATATCTGTGGTGTCGATATACGGCCCCTAGATGCACGCAGTGATGTAAGATATATGCAGCACTAGAAAGGATAAGTTTTGTGAGATGTCCCAACAGCCCTATTGTATTTGTATATATAGCATTGAAACTGATATACTGTAAACCTATGCTGATGAAAAGAGTTTTCTGAACACATAGTACAGATAAAGAATTGTGCTTAGGAGATGATGATCCCTGATGTTTACTGGATCTTGCCGCTTGTATCTGTGGCATTTGCCTTTAGTAAAGTTTGGAAACAGCTTTTCGTTAGAATGAAGATCCTATCAGCAGAAGGGAGGTGCCAGTTTTAACCTATGGCAAGTTCATAACAGCACATCGCCTACAGGTGGGAGGCACATGGCAAGTATTTTAGAATTTTAAAATATGAAAATAATAATAATAATAATAATAATAATAATAATAATTTAAAAATAAATTAAAAATGTTTTGTACATCTTGGACTGTGTTCTTGGGTGCTCATCCTCATTATTGATCTATCATTAAAGACAATGTTTAGGACATTCTGCCCATACTCATGTCAGCATAAACTAAATACAGCAAATTTTATTTTTAATGGAAGCCAACCAGACTCCACCCATTCTCATTTTAACTCACAAGTGATCAACACCAATAGAATATTCAAACACCTCCTAGTATACATTTACTTCACAAATTACAATATTTAGGGCAAGATTGCACATTACGCTAATGTGTGCTGGTATTACAAGTTCACAACAATGCAAACATGTCCATGCGTTCACATCACAGGGAAGATCCTATGGGAGTCTCGTTTTGATAACATCAGATCTTCAGATCCAATGAAGGGGGAAAGTAGTGCAGTTATGGCAGCAAATTGAAATATATATGTGTATGCTAATATACATATATATGTATGTGTTAATATGTGTATATGCACATATTAACACATAAATATATACAGGCCTGGACTGGCCATAGGGCATGCCGGGCAAATGCCCGGTGGGCCACGGGTCCCTTAGCCCTGCACGCTGAATGGATCACTTAGCCCGCCCCCTGACATGATCCCTTAGCCCCGCCCTGACCAGATCCCTTAGCTACGCCCACTGTCAGGATCCCTTAGCCACGTCCACTGGCAGGATCCCTTAGCCACACCCACCATCTGGTCTCTTACCCCCACCCATGACTCATATGCACACAGCAGCATAGAGCCCTGTCACACTCTCCGCCTACCAGCCAATGAGGAGGGATGTTGCACGTATTACTCCTCCCATCCACCACACAAGGATCTGAAGCTGAAAGAGTTCACCTTTGGAAGAATAATGGATGGTGGTAATGGTAAGTAAAAGTTTTTTTCTGTTTCTTTTGTTTCTGAAGGCTAATATATAATCACTGGACTTCACTGGGGGCTGGGGGCATCATTTTATTGAAGGGGGGCTGGGGCATAATTTTATTGCAGGGGGGCTGGGGGCATAATTTTATTGCAGGGGGGCTGGGGCATATTTTATTGCAGGTGGGCTGGGGGCATCATTTTATTGCAGGGGACATAATTTTATTGCAGGGGGTCATCATTTTTTGATAGGGGCTGGGGGCATCGTTTTATTGCTATGGGCATCATTTTATAGCAGGAGGCTGGGGACATCATTTTATTGCTGGTGGCATCATTCTATTACAGGGGGCGGGAGGCATTATTTTATTGCAGAGGGGCTGGGGGCATCATTTTATTGCAGGGGCATAATTTATTACAGGGGGGCTGGAGGCATAATTAATTACAGGGGGGCTGGAGGCATAAATTATTACAGGGGGGCTGGAGGCATAATGTATTACAGGGGGGGCTGGAGGCATAAATTATTGCTGGGGGCATAATTGATTGCATGGAGCTGGGGGCATGATTTATTACAGGGGGCTGGGGCATGATTTATTACAGGGGGCTGGGGGCATGATTTATTACAGGGGGCTGGGGGTATAATTTATTACATGAGGGCTTGGGGTATAATTTATTACAGGGGGGTTGGGGCATAGTGTATTACAGAGGGTCTGGGGGCATAATGTATTGAAGGGGGCTGTGGGGGCATATACATACTCCTCACTTTTACAGTGTAGCAGGCACAGTGTATAGATTCTTACAACCATTATATAGTTTACATTAAAGTTCCATTTTAAACAGCCTTATTTTATTTATTATATGCTATGTGTTTCACTTGCACTGTTGTTTTCATTATTAAATATTGTATTTCAAAGTGGCGCAGTTGCTGTTCCCGGGCCTCTGTGTTGTACTTGACCGCTGGACCAAAAGTTGCAAGTCCTCCATATGGTCATTTAAAATATTGGTGGGGGCTGCTCTGCCTTAAAATGCCTTGGCCTATTTTTGGTCCCAGTCCGGCCCTGAATATATATGTATATAAGCATATACATATATATTTACTGGGAACACAATGTAAAGGCGCTTTTCAGGTTTTTGTTTTTGTCTAACACCCCACTCCCACCAACTTTAACCCCAAAATACTGCCATCTTTATCTTTTTAACCCTTTGAGTGCTAATGATGGCTCTGAGCCATCACAGAGTTTCTCCCTCTGGTGCTAATGACGGCTCAGAGCTGTCATGAGCACTCTCCCACCTTGAGGGAGATCTGGGGGCTCCAACCTGCTCCAACCCCGGCGATCGGGCCTGCATAGTGATAGGCATCGCCGGGGCTTCACGTGAGGAGAACACGCGCAATAACGTGATGACATCACCGCGCAACTTTATTTATACTTAACAATGTTAAGTATAAGAGCAGAGGGCATGCTGCTTAGAAGCATGTATCTACAAACCCCCAAGACCCACTGTTGGAAAGGTAATTACCTAACCAACAGTGTACGTTTTGGGGGTCTGAAAAAAAAAATGAATTTTTTTTTTTTTAAAATCTTAGCACCCAGGTGGGAAAGTGCTTAGCACTCAAAGGGTTAAAAAACTACACTAGACAGTATTTTGTACCATATGAGGCACATTTTTAAAATCAACCAGAGATCTGATCTCTGGTTAATTTTATAAGCGCTAATTGTTACCGCGAGCTTGCTGTAGCAATAACCAATCAATTGTAATGGCTGATTAAATAATTTAGCACTCCACTTGTAATCTAGCCCTTAATTTTGTAGATGTATCACTATAGACAATAAGTCACATTTTAGCAAAATAATAATGTATCCCATATCTCGTAATTGTTAAAGAAACAACATCGTATGAAGATATTTATTTAATCACACAGGGATCTGTGTTTCTAATTTAAAGATCCAGAATGTTTTTTTTTTTTAAAGGGACATAAAACTAAAAATTGTTATTTTATGATTCAGATAAACATACAATTTTAAATAACTTTCCAATTTACTTCTATAATCAAATGTTCTTCATGTTCTTGTTATCCAGAGTGTACATGTGTCTGCAGTACTATATGGTTGCAGTTTTGTAACAATATTATACATTAGCAAGAGCTCTAGGTGGCAGCACTATTTCCTCTCATGTAGTGCTTCAGGCATGTGCATGCTACTTATCTACTATCCCTTCAACAAAGAATAACATGAGAGTGAAGCAAATTTGATAATAGAAGTAAATTGAAAAAAAAAAACAATTGTATTCTCTATCTGAATTATGAGAGAAAAATTGTGGGTTGTATGTCCCATTAAATACAGATCCCTGTTTCTCCCTCTCCTAAGAGGTCTAACGTGATCAATAATCTGAAATTTGAGCTGACTAATGTTATACCCGACAGCTAAAACATGTTCAACCACGGATAATTTCAATTTTTTTGTAAGAATGCTAAACTTATTTTTAGTTATTCTCTCACATACTGTTTTTGTGGTCTCCCAATATATCTCCGCCCACGCAGGCATTTAATAATATATATGGCTAAATCCGTGTTATGTGTATAAAAAACATTAATAGCAAATTTCTCCCTGTTCTAATATGGAAACATTATTTATCTTGTTCATAGTATTACCCAAGACGTGGGTAACAACCATGATTTTTGCTTGAAATATAAATCTGGTAATCTGATATTGTAATCCAGCGTCAGCTTTAATAAGATTATCACATACATCCTAACACCTTTTATAGGCAGGCATAAGACCAGATTGAAACTCTTTTACAGTCGGATTACACATACTCAAAATATGCCACAGTTTCTTAAGAATACTAATGATTCTAATGCTTAATATATTATATTGCATACCAAATATCAAACAATCATCATTTCCTTTTTTTATATTTATATTTACACAATTTTGACATGTTATCCCTTTGCATGGACAAAATGTATTTATTATTATAATCAGGTATTTGTAGAGCGCCAACAGGTTCTGCAGCGATATGAACATAGGAAGTATATAAAAACGATTACAGGGATCAAATGGGGAGAGAGGGTCCTGCCGAGAGTTGCACTGTTGTAGTATGCTCTTATGAAGGTGAACTACAAACAGCTGGCCTCATAGGGTTACATGCTATGGGATTGTAGGGGATAGCAGTGGAGATAGGAAAGTTAGTGTAGGTTGTAAGCGTCCCTGAATAGTAGAGTCTTCAGGGAGCACTTGAGGCTTTTAAAACTAGGGGAGATTCTTGTGGAGCGATGCAGAGAGTTCCATAAGATGGGAGCCAATCTGGAGAAATCCTGAAGATGGGAATGTGAGGAGGTAACAAGTAGAGTAGGAGATCATGAGTGGAGTGAAGGGGACGGGAGGGAGAGTATCTGGAGATAAGGTCTGAGATGTAGGGGGAGCAATGCAATTGAGGGCTTTGTGTGTCAGAGTGAGAATTTTGTGTTTAATCCTGGAGGCAAGAGGAAGCCAGTGAAGGGATTGGCAGAGAGGTGCGGCAGATGAAGAGTGACGTGCAAGGAAGATGAGCCTGGCAGAAGCATTCATTATGGATTGTAAAGGAGCTAGGGAGACCAGAGAGGATAGAGACAAAACATCCAATATCTCATGATCAATCATCTCAATGGGATAACCTCTATTTTTAAAATGTTTCCCCATCTCTTCTATCCTATGCATTGCTAGATAATCATCAGAGACAATTCTCTTAACTCTCAGAAGCTGGTTGCAGGGTAATTACTTTTTTAACATAAACTAACTGATTGTCTAAAAACCTTTGCAATTTGAAAGTTTAATTCTAAAGGTCTTACAATATCTAAATTAAGTAGAAGGCCATCAAATGAATTATTTGGATTGGAGATGGGCTCTTATCTTGTAAGGTTAGGAAATGTCCAGAAGAAGACCTAAATGCTAGGGTGAACTTAAACAACACCCTTGCACTCTGAGTTTAATCCAGGGCGTGACCCCATGACAACTTCTATAAAACAAGGTACTCACGATAAGGAGCAGTGTTGGTCTGAGTCCTCAGGGAAGAGTACAGGAATGCAAGATATAAACCAGATAGACTTCAGTATAAGGAGCTGTATTCAGGCAGTTCTGGAATAGTCCTCCTCAGATCCAGGATAGCAGGAGTAGAGAACTAATACTCAGACAGAAGGAGGGTTAAACACAGTGTAGTCAGTACTTGCAGAGTTTGGTATCAAATTATCAAGCAGTTGGTGGGTTAGCACAGAAAAGTCAGTACTTGCGGAGTTCGGCAACAGGTAATCAGGCAGTTTGAGGGTTAACACAGAGTAGTCAGTACTTGCAGAGTTTGGCAACAGGTAATCAGGCAGTTTGAGGGTTAACACAGAGTAGTCAGTACTTGCAGAATTCAGCAACAGGTAATCAAGCAGTTTGAGGGTTAATCCAGAGTAGTCAGTACTTGCAGAGTTCGGCAACAGGTAATCAGGCAGTTTGAGGGTTAACACAGAGTAGTCAGTACTTGCAGAGTTTGGCAACAGCTAATCAGGCAGTTTGAGGGTTAACATAGAGTAGTCAGCACTTGCAGAGTTCAGCAACAGGTAATCAGGCAGTTTGAGGGTTAAGACAGAGTAGTCAGTACTTGCAGAGTTTGACAACAGGTAATTAGGCAGTTTGAGGGTTAACACAGAGTATTCAGTACTTGCAGAGTTCGGCAACAGGTAATCAGGCAATTTGAGGGTTACCACAGAGTAGTCAGCACTTGCAAAGTTCGGCAACAGGTAATCAGGCAGTTTGAGGGTTAAC
The DNA here is from genome assembly GCF_027579735.1 of Bombina bombina. Classification (NCBI taxonomy): domain Eukaryota; kingdom Metazoa; phylum Chordata; class Amphibia; order Anura; family Bombinatoridae; genus Bombina; species Bombina bombina. The sequence goes on from NC_069499.1 coordinate 1,089,567,640, forward strand.
ACAGAGTAGTCAGTACTTGCAGAGTTCAGCAACAGGTAATCCGGCAGATAGAGGATGAATAAAGTATACTTCACTCAGGAGTCATGAAGGAACAAACAAATGTGCACCGGAGAAACTGGAAGCCCGGGCTATGAAGCCTAAAAGTGACGTCAGCTGAAGGGACAGCTAAGCCGAGCTGTCGTCGCCATGGGAACCCAAGCACGCAAGGACGCCAACTCCTCAAGGACCCCTCCAGGGGACCCGACCAGGCCTGGCAGGGTGTTTTTTGTGAAAAGACTTGACAAAAGCAGGGGCATGAACATGAGAGGCAGGTTCCCAAGATCGTTCAGTGATAGGGAAACCCTTCCAATGGACCAAATAGTACAACCGATTGCCCTGTAACTTGGAATCCAGAATCTGACTGACCTCAAACTCTGAAGTCCCGTCTACGGTAAGTGGAGGAGGTGGTTTACTCTTGATGGAATAATGGTTGTAGATGACAGGCTTGAGTAGAGATACTTGAAATACAGAATGTATTTTGAGGGTCTTGGGCAAGGCCAGGCAGTATGCTGAAGAACAAACTTTGGAAACAATTTGAAAAGGTCCTATGTAGTTAGGAACCAACTTGGTACAAGGTTGTTTCAGATGAATGAGTCTAGTGGATACAAATACCCCGTCTCCAGTATGAAGTAAAGGAGCCTTACACCTTCTGCGATATGCATATCTCTTGTATTTTAAGGAAGAAGAGAGTAGATTTTGACGAATAAATTGCCAATGGTTACTGAGATTTTTTATCATGCGATCTTCTCCAGGAACATCAGTAGAATTGGCAATCAAAGGAAAAGTTCTAAGTTCAAAACCATAAGCCGTCTTGAAGGGTGTGGTCTGTAGGGAGGAATTGTAGCGTGAGTTGTGAGCTAACTCCGCTAAAGGCAATAACTGAGACCAGTTGGAGTGATGATGGTTTACATAATGTCTAAGAAAGATTCCAAGGATTGATTTACACGCTCAGTCTGTCCGTTGGATTGAGGATGATGAGCAGTAGAAAGGGATATGTTGATTCCGAAGTGCTTACAAAAATACCTCCAAAATTTGGAAACAAATTGAACTCCACGATCAGAGACTATGTCAGAGGGAAATCCATGTAACCGAGAAATATGTAGAACAAAGAGTTCAAAAAGTTTTTGAGCTGAAGGCAAACCAGGAAGAGGTATAAAGTGAGCAGCCTTAGAGAACCGATCCACCACTACCCAAATGGTCGTATTTCCAGCAGAAACTGGAAGATCCGTAACAAAGTCCATGGATAAGTGGGACCAAGGGTAATGAGGAACAGGAAGAGGGTGCAACAAACCAAACGGTTGGTGAGAAGTTTGTTTATTCAAAGCACAAGAGCTACAAGCAGCAATGTAATCCTTAACATCCCTCCTCATGGTGGACCACCAAACATGCTGCTTCAATTTCCACAATGTATTGGTTACTCCAGGATGACCTGCTGAAATGTTGTCGTGAGCCCAACGTAAAAGTTTTAGACCTAAACCTCTGGGTACATACAGGATTCCAGAAGGTAATTTGTAAGAAGATGGTACCCGGTCTTGAGCAGAACGTAAAGGTTGTATTGGAAAAGAGGATACTTGAGCCACAACTCTGACTGGCCGTAGAATAGGTTCAGAATCCAATGAAGAAGACTCAGAAGTTAGAAACTGCCTGGATAATGCATCTGCCTTGGAATTTTTTGAACCCGGAACATAAGAAAGTATGAAATTAAACCAGGAGAAGAACAAGGCCCACCGAGCCTGGCGAGGATTGAGGCGTTTGGCTGTATGGAGGTATAGAAGATTCTTGTGGTCTATCAGAATGAAAAAATGTTGACTGGTACCCTCCAACCAATGCCTCCACTCATCCAAGGCTAATTTTATAGCCAACAGTTCCTTATTGCCCACATCATAGTTTAGCTTGGCAGGATTGAAATTCTTTGAAAAGAACGCCACAGGATGTATCTTGCTGGTAGATGGATCTCATTGGGAGAGAACAGCTCCAGCAGCAATTGAGGAAGCATCTACCTCCAAAATAAACTGGAGATCAGGAATGGGATGACTGAGGAGAAGTAGACCAGTTTATTTAATCTTGCCCTTTCTTGGTAAGAGAAGTGAGAGGAGACGTGATGTCAGCAAAGTTTTTGATAAACTTTCTATAATAGTTGGCAAAGCCAAAAAACCTTTGTAGAGATTTGAGCGTAGTTGGTCTGGGCCAGTCCTTGATAGTAGAAAGTTTAGCAGGATCCATCCTAAAGCCAGATTCTGAGATAATATAACCCAAAAAGGGAATGGAATTCTGGTGGAAAGAGCATTTCTCTAATTTAGCGAAAAGGGAGTTTTCCCGTAATCTTTGAAGCACAAGTTTTACATGATGTTCGTGTTCTTGTAAGGTTCTGGAATAAATCAAAATGTCATCGAGATAAATGATAACGAATTGATTTAGGTAATCTCTGAAGATTTCGTTAACAAAGTGCTGAAATACTGCTGGTGCATTGCACAATCCAAAAGGCATTACAAGATACTCCGTAGTGACCAAATCTTGTGTTAAATGCCGTCTTCCATTCGTCCCCTTTACGAATTCTAACCAAATTGTAGGCCCCACGGAGATCCAACTTGGAGAAGATAGAAGCTCCTTGAAGTTGATCAAATAGCTCAGGAATGAGTGGCAGAGGATAGCTGTTTTTTGCTGTAATTTGATTCAAAGCCCGATAATCAATAAAGGGGCGAAGACCTCCATCTTTTTTTCCAATGAAGAAAAACCCTGCACCTACAGGTGAAGAGGAAGGACCAATAAAACCTCAGGCTAAGTTATCCTTTATGTATTCTTCAAGTGAGACATTTTCTTGACGAGAGAGAGGATAGGTCCTTCCCTTAGGTAGAGGAGCCCCTGAATACAATTCGACTGGACAGTCAAATATCCAGTGTGGAGGTAATGTCTCAGCCTCCTCTTTAGAAAACACATCATTAAAGGCATAATAGTATTCAGGCATAGAATAAGGAATTTCCACCATAGCTACGACAGGACAGGATGGTTTAGAAGGACTTTGCAGGCAATGCTTGAAACAGGAAGTTCCCCAGGAAATAAGTTCTCCTTTCGACCATGAGAATACCGGATCATGAAGCTGCAACCAAGGTAACCCCAAAATCAACGGTATGTGGGGGGAAGATATGACATCAAAATGAATAATCTCAGAGTGAAGTATGCCCACAGACAAAAGAAGAGGAACAGTAGAATGTTGAATGATTTCAGTACCCAAAGGCTGACCAATGACTGTAGTTACCTTGAGTAACTGTTTCTTGGCTAGAAGAGGAATCTTGAGAGAGTTAACAAAACTTGAATCGATGAATACTCCTGCAGATCCAGAGGCTATGAGAGCTTGAGCTTGATACTTGGTGTTACCAAAAGTTAGGGTTACAGGAACAAAGAGTTTAGGATTGAGGGAAGACATGGGATTCTGGCTTAACTCTGTCCCTCTATTAGTAGCTAAGCCTTGGCTTTTACTGGCCGGATTGGACACTCCTTCAGTAAATGACCTTTGGTGCCACAATACAGACATAACCCAAGAATACGCCTTCTATGACGTTCAGCTTCCGTTAACTTAATGGCACCTACTTCCATGGGTTCTACAGACTCCGGAGTATGGGAGTTATTATTAGAAAGACTTGTGGTTTGAATAGGAGGACGAGAAGTAGATTTAAACAAGGATCTCCCATTCCTATCTCTCTCCTGAAGACGTTCAGAATGCCGGGCATCAAGATATTACACAAATTAATAAGACCCACCAACGAGTCGGGAAGATCCTGAAATACCAGTTCATCCTTTAGACATTCGCAAAGTCCTTTGCGAAAAGCTGCCAGTAAAGCTCCATGGTTCCACTCAGTTTCTGCGACTAAAGTCCTGAATTCAATAGCATATTGAGCTACAGAAAGAGATCCCTGTCTCAAATCCAACAATCCTGCCTCAGTTGCTGCAGACCTCCCAGGCTTGTCAAAAACAGAGTAAAATATAGATACAAATGACTCCACATCCGGAAGTAACAGATCGTTCTTCTCCAAAAGAGGAGATACCCAGGCTAGAGCCTTTTCCTTCAAGAGGGATATAATAAAGGTGATCTTGGAAGAAGAATTGACAAAAACTTGAGGATTGTAAACGACACTAGTTAAGGAAACCACAGCATTCTTCAGGATTACCGTCATATTTATCTGGAAGTGGGATTCTTGGTATATACTGTCTGACTGGCTGAAGCGGGATTTAAAATGGCATTTGGACTAGCAGCAGCTGCAGCCAGAGTCACCGTAGCTTGAGAAGGAGCGAAGAGATTATGTAGCAGAGCAGTTATCTGGTCAAGCTTGGAATCCAAAGATTGCAAATGAGCAGAATGATTTCCCAGAAGTTGCCCTTTTAGGGCCACGGCCCTGGATAACTCATCAGGGTCCATATTATGGCCCGCTTGTACTGTCAGGTTAGGAAATGTCCATCCCAAATGCTAGGGCGAACTTAAACAACACCCTTGCACTCTGAGTTTAATCCAGGACGTGACCCTATGACAACTTCTATAAAACAAGGTACTCACGATATGGAGCAGTGTTGGTCTGAGTCCTCAGGGAAGAGTACAAGAATGCAAGATATAAGCCAGATAGACTTCAGTATAAGCAGCTGTATTCAGGCAGTTCTGGAATAGTCCCCCTTAGATCCAGGATAGCAGGAGTAGAGAACTAAGAGTTTGGTATCAAATTATCAAGCAGTTGGTGGGTTAGCACAGAATAGTCAGTACTTGCGGAGTTTGGCAACAGGTAATCAGGCAGTTTGAGGGTTAACACAGAGTAGTCAGTACTTGCAGAGTTTGGAAACAGGTAATCAGGCAGTTTGAGGGTTAACAGAGAGTAGTCAGTACTTGCAGAGTCCAGCAACAGGTAATCAGGCAGTTTGAGGGTTAATACAGAGTAGTCAGTACTTGCAGAGTTCGGCAACAGGTAATTAGGCAGTTTGAGGGTTAAAACAGAGTAGTCAGTACTTGCAGAGTTCAGCAACAGGTAATCAGGCAGTTTGGCGGTTAACACACAGTAGTCAGTACTTGCAGAGTTCAACAACAGATAATCAGGCAGTTTGACAGTTAATACAGAGTAGTCAGTACTTGAAAAGTTCGGCAACAGGTAATCAGGCAGTTTGAGGGTTACCACAGAGTAGTCAGTACTTGCAAAGTTCGGCAACAGGTAATCAGGCAGTTTGAGGGTTAACACAGAGTAGTCAGTACTTGCAGAGTTCAGCAACAGGTAATCCGGCAGATAAAGGATGAATAAAGGATACTTCACTCAGGAGCCACAAAGGAACAAACAAATTGGCACCGTAGAAACCGGAAGCCCGGGCTATGAAGCCTAAAAGTGACGTCAGCTGAAGGGACGGCTAAGCCGAGCTGACGTCGCCTTGGGAACCCAAGCACGCAAGGAGGACCGCCGGAGTCTCCCGGCAGTCGAGCGTGACATATCACCTGAATAATGTTATCCAAAAAAATCACTTTAGGCAAAAAATGATAATGAATCCTTAAAACCATCTTATCTCGATGAAAATAAGACAAGGAGCTTTCCAAGAAAAAACAAACAATTCAGAATGTCTTCTAACAGAAGACATTGCTAAAAGCAACAAAAACAAGATAGAAGCTATTTAAATGCCCAAAAGCATGCAGGTTTTAAGTTTGTAAAATTAATATTCCATAGAGAAGAAATTGTCTTAGACACTGGATATATCCTGCATATACCCTGCCTAAGCCTGAACAAAGCCTTGATGACAAGACACTGAGACAATTTCCTGTAGTATGAGACAGAAAAAAAGACTCCTTAAAGAGTTAGCAGATAATACATTGGGCTCCATTTAAGAAGCTGCTTGAAATGTTTTGGGCTGCAGGCTCTCATGAGAAAGTCTGCAGCCGATAAATTAGAAAGTTGTTTAAAATCGCATGCTCTTTTTAAATTCTGAAAGTAAAAAAATGTGTTTCATGTCCCTTTAAGCTACTACACCATCTCTAATGTGGCATTTCTCAATCTCCCTGGACTTCTCCAACTTTAGGGATTGACAGCCCCTGGTCGCTAGAGATTGATTGCGTGTAAGCAGGGGGTGGCATTGCACAAGCTGCATGTGCATTAACAAATAGGGGCTGCATATTGCTGCCCACTAGTCACAATGTTAGGGGACAGGGGAGGAGATATCAGTCCTTGTCCCCCAGGTATTTAGTAAATCAAACCATTATCTGAACTAAATTACAAAAAAAATAATTCCAGCTAAAAACTTGTTTTCTATAGCAGGAAAGAAACAAATTTCCTTCCATTAGAGAAATGTTTTAGAGAAAAAGAAAACTTCAAGAGCAGGTTTCCAAATTAAGTCTCCATAAAAGGAGAGATAGGCCTCTAGTTATCAAGGTCTGTCGGACCTGATCCAACTGTGCGGATCAGGTCCGACAGACCTCGCTGAATACGGTGAGCAACGCCGCCCCTGCAAACTCGCGGCCAATAGGCCGCCAGCAGGAGGGTGACAATCAACCCGATCGGGTTGATTTCCGGCAATGTCTGCCTGCTCAGAGCAGGCGGACAGGTTATGGAGCAGCGGTATTTGTGACCGCTGCTTCATAACTGCTGTTTCTGGCGAGCCTGTTTCTGGCGAGCCATTTGGAGCTTGATACATATGCCCCATAGTCTTTCTGTGGAAACCTGTTTGCTATCAATGACTTAAATCATAAAACTTTTCTTGTCAGCACTGCTAAAGTCATATACTTAATATAAAATCTAGTTATGGCAAAAAATGGCAAAGAAAATAAGTGCATTTGTAGACTTTAGAAGTTTCAGACAGCAGACGCAATGCTTGATGAAAAAGGTATTTCTATCAAAGATACCAGTTTCAAGATTACAGTTCCTGAAAGAAATACTATCCTGTGTTTGGCTAAAGTGAACTATCCCTTGGTATCTTTTATTGAAGAGTAAAACTGGGTAGGCTCAAAAAACGATACCAAGAGAACAAAGCCATTTTGATAACAGGAGTAAATTGGAAAGTTTAAATTTACATGCTCTATCAGAATCAAGTTTAATTTTGACTTTACTGTACCTTTAACAAAGATCAGGCTTGGTTCTAAAATTATTTTAATGTGAGCCTCAGGAACCAGAAAAAATCTCTTGTGATTTAGGATAAGATTTAATAATCAAAACACAGTTGTTTTTTGAAAAGTTTTTCTTTTTCTTTAGAATCTTAGGGGTCAATTTACCAAATGTCGGGTGGACATGATTCGCTATAGCAAATCATGTCCGCCCGACATTGCTAAGCATATGCTGTCGGCATTTAACATTGCACAAGCATTTATTGTGAAATGCTTGTGCATTGCAACCCCCTACACATTCACGGCCAATCGGCCGCTAGCAGGGGGTGTCAATCATGCCGATCGTATCTGATTGGATGATTGCAGTCCGCCACCTAAAAGGTGGCAGAGAAGTTAAGGAGCAGCGGTCTTATGTCCGCTGCTTCTTAAAGTGAAGGTAAAGTTAGTCCCCTTTGAACACATACAGTATAAACATTCTTTAATCTTTCTTTATCAAGATCGCTAATCGCTGAGGTGCCTGTGCTTAGTTCTTCTGACCTCTGATAATGCAGAATAACCTGAGAATGTAGCTACGATGCCTGCTCACTTGTAGGAGGTATAGCCGCCACAACTACAGAGTGCAAAAACCTTTAAAGGGACAGTAAACCTCAAAAATAATGTTATATAATGTGCAGAATTATATAACATTATATTAGCGCAATCTTTATAAACCCTTTTATTCCCTTTGAATTTTTAAAAAAAACGGTTGTTTTACAGACCCGCTCTCTGTACTCTGCTGAGCGGGTCTGTTTTATTCACACAGCGCATCGGGCCAGCTGTATAGTCACAGCCCGGCCCGACCGTGCCATTATACACAGTGCAGCTCACTCCTGCTCTGTCTGACAGAGCAGGAGCGAGCTGCACTTAGTGTTATGGCGCGGTCGGGCCGGGCTGTGACTATACAGCTGGCCCGATGCGCTGTGTGAATAAAACAGACCCGCTCTGCAGAGTACAAAGAGCGGGTCTGTAAAACAGTCTTTTTTTTTTTTAATTCAAAGGGAATAAAAGGGTTTATAAAGATTGCGCTAATATAATGTTATATAATTCTGCACATAGTGCAGAATTATATAACATTATTTTTGAGGTTTACTGACACTTTAAATCCTGGGGCCAAATCTGAAGCACTCCCTTGTATTGAAGATACAGAGGGAGGACAGATTCCTTAACAGACAAGAAGGGCAATAGACTGTTAGAATACGTAATGTGATCCATTCAGAATTTGCAAAGCTGGACTGGAAACAATCCTACAAATTAGAAAAATAAGATAGTTAACAATGGATCTATGGTCTAAAGGAAAATGTAATGTCATGGGGACAGTATCAGCATGAGAACCATGAAATATACAGACAAATAAATATAAGACCAACCAAAGCAACCTTATTACAAAGGAAAATATTATGTTGGCATTTTTCTGATGCTGAAAATGCAATTTTATGTTATGAAATTGTACAATAATAGTATCTACTGACCGTGTCGTGTTTACGTACCACATATATTTATGTTTTTAACAATTAGCTGAACTGCCTATAGCTTTTTGTGAATCATTTTTTATTGCAATTAAATAAACGTATGACCAGCCGTTTTGTAATTACTTTCAAAGAGCTGTATAGTCAATTGCTGGTTAGAAGAGATGTTAAGTCAATAATGTTAAGCACTGTTAAGACAGGTGCTCAACTAGAGCTTAACACATCCTCCTTATCAAGAGACTGAACACTTTATCATTGATCCCTAAGCCATCTGGTGAGCTGAACTGTTACAGAATCCTGAAAGTCTAAACGGTTGCCAGGGAAATTTTTTTGCATGAATCCTCCACTGAAATGTACATCTAAAATAATACAGCAGAATGTATTTTCTGAACTCCAATCCTCATGTATTAAAGAAATCCCTGCTTGAGCACACTGTGATGAGGAAGAATACTAAAAAACAGTAGCTTGTGTTTTTGTCATGAGAAATAGAAATTAGAACAGCATCTTAGGATGTACGTTATAGTTTATTAAATGGTAAAAAAACCCAATATTAATGCCATAGATAGTGTTCACTCAAGCATACAAAAGGAGGACAGTTCCTGGTTTGTTTAATAGATTTTAGAAACCTAAAGGTGGAATGTAGTGTATTTTATGCTGCTTTGTAGTACAGTAAGTGTGTGTGTGCATATATACTATGTATATATATCTAAAGAAATATTGCAGTTAGTAGTAATACATTATACATGGCAAGCTTTAGAGAATTTCCCTCTTTTAGGGGTCTGAACAATAGTAATCAATGTGATATAATTATGTAAATTAAATAAAATTGTGTAATTCTATATAATATGTCCTCTATCCATTAGACATATATTTATCAAATAGTGCACTATTAACTTTTTGTTCCCTGCCTGGTAAGCTATACAGGGAGTGCAGAATTATTAGGCAAGTTGTATTTTTGAGGATTTATTTTATTATTGAACAACAACCATGTTCTCAATGAACCCAAAAAAACTCATTAATATCAAAGCTAAATAGTTTTGGAAGTAGTTTTTAGTTTGTTTTTAGTTATAGCTATTTTAGGGGGATATCTGTGTGTGCAGGTGACTATTACTGTGCATAATTATTAGGTAACTTAACAAACAACAAATATATACCCATTTCAATTATTTATTTTTACCAGTGAAACCAATATAACATCTCAACATTCACAAATATGCATTTCTGACATTCAAAAACAAAACAAAAACAAATCAGTGACCAATATAGCCACCTTTCTTTGCAAGGACACTCAAAAGCCTGCCATCCATGGATTCTGTCAGTGTTTTGATCTGTTCACCATCAACATTGCGTGCAGCAGCAACCACAGCCTCCCAGACACTGTTCAGAGAGGTGTACTGTTTTCCCTCCTTGTAAATCTCACATTTGATGATGGACCACAGGTTCTCAATGGGGTTCAGATCAGGTGAACAAGGAGGCCATGTCATTAGATTTTCTTCTTTTATACCCTTTCTTGCCAGCCACGCTGTGGAGTACTTGGACACGTGTGATGGAGCATTGTCCTGCATGAAAATCATGTTTTTCTTGAAGGATGCAGACTTCTTCCTGTACCACTGCTTGAAGAAGGTGTCTTCCAGAAACTGGCAGTAGGACTGGGAGTTGAGCTTGACTCCATCCTCAACCCGAAAAGGCCCCACAAGCTCATCTTTGATGATACCAGCCCAAACCAGTACTCCACCTCCACCTTGCTGGCGTCTGAGTCGGACTGGAGCTCTCTACCCTTTACCAATCCAGCCACGGGCCCATCCATCTGGCCCATCAAGACTCACTCTCATTTCATCAGTCCATAAAACCTTAGAAAAATCAGTCTTGAGATATTTCTTGGCCCAGTCTTGACGTTTCAGCTTGTGTGTCTTGTTCAGTGGTGGTCGTCTTTCAGCCTTTCTTACCTTGGCCATGTCTCTGAGTATTGCACACCTTGTGCTTTTGGGCACTCCAGTGATGTTGCAGCTCTGAAATATGGCCAAACTGGTGGCAAGTGGCATCTTGGCAGCTGCACGCTTGACTTTTCTCAGTTCATGGGCAGTTATTTTGCGCCTTGGTTTTTCCACACGCTTCTTGCGACCCTGTTGACTATTTTGAATGAAACGCTTGATTGTTCGATGATCACGCTTCAGAAGCTTTGCAATTTTAAGAGTGCTGCATCCCTCTGCAAGATATCTCACTATTTTTGACTTTTCTGAGCCTGTCAAGTCCTTCTTTTGACCCATTTTGCCAAAGGAAAGAAAGTTGCCTAATAATTATGCACACCTGATATAGGGTGTTGATGTCATTAGACCACACCCCTTCTCATTACAGAGATGCACATCACCTAATATGCTTAATTGGTAGTAGGCTTTCAAGCCTATACAGCTTGGAGTAAGACAACATGCATAAAGAGGATGATGTGGTCAAAATACTCATTTGCCTAATAATTCTGCACTCCCTGTATTGATGTTTTAAACCATCGATACTGCAAAATTATGCTAGGATGTCCCTTTAATTTCTATGCTCCCCTGCCTCCTGAAAAATTGCATGCAAGTCAGATAAGCCAGATATAGGGTTCCATGTATTAAGCAGCGAAAGCTGTTATTTATTTCATCTTTTTTTTCTCATGCATTATTATTAGCTTTTTGCAGTTTAATTTCCATATTTTGTAAAATATATATAATAAATCATATTTTCCTTAACCTCTTGGCTTTCAACATAATGTTGCACAATGCATTGCAGTCATAGGTATAGTATCTTACAATATAAACCCCTTAGGTTTAGTGAAATTAATACACCCTAGACTTAGCAACATGAATTGAGGTTAGACAATGTACTTCAAACAAAAGTAGAAAGGCTGCACTTCAGGAGAGCTCAGTCCATGCGTATAACTAAGGTCTATTTCAGCTATTTCTGCAGTAGGTGATACACAGACCTGGAGCAGCTGCAACCCTACTGCACAGCAACAAAAGAAACCAACAGCTCCTGCAGTCAAGCAACTAAATAAAACATCAAACCTTATTTATCCTAACCAAAATGACGGAATAAGAGCAAACAGCTCATCTAGGCTTCAACATATTTCACACCTCATGGTGCTTAGTTATAGATCTACGAGTAAACACTGTAAGATGAGAAATGCATTAGAGACTAGAAGAGTTGTTAAAACATCCGCCTTCCTTTATTGTAATTTGCATAAATACAGATTAATGTATAATTTAGCATCTTGATTGTTGGACCTATTTAACTTTAGTCTGTGCGCTTTGCATGCCATTATTAACAATTTAGTTGAGAAGCCGTAGCTTATTATATGCAAAATTTTAGGGTACTACAAAATACATAGGGCAAGATTACAAGTAGCGCATTATGAGTTTTCCGCACGCGATGTGGTCTTTCCGCAATCAATTTCCATTGCGCAGGTATTACAAGTCTTGAAAAATCACGATTGTGCAAGCACATTTGCCTTTTACTCAACAATTATTTCCGCACTTGAAGAGCTGTAGTTAACAGCTTTGCGCAACACTGTCTAATAAAAAATATTTAAAAAAAAATATTGCACACAAAAGTTATAACGGCTCAAAGATACAAGATCTCGGGTGTTAGAAAAAAAAAGCTGATGCAGGGATTTTACATTGACATACATATACAAATATATAGAGAAATATGGGATTTATATGTATAGAGATATGATTAACTATAGAGATAATGAAAATATTTCACATTACAATCTTATGCACATTAAACAATATCTCAGATGGGCGGAGCCTGTCAGCAAAGGGAGCAGGCGTGTAAGCTTGGAGTTCTCCTGCTATATCTGGTTAAATGTATACAAATATCTATTTTGGACCAGACTCAATGGTTAAAGTATGCAGAAATTAAAGATAACTACATCTGCCAGCCCTTTGAGAAGCAGAATTTTGAATTTTGAATTGTGAAGATATCGAAGGGGCATTACGATCTGGGGCCTTTGCTGTATCACTAAGCAATGAGGATAAGATCCCCCTTAACTTTTGCGAAGCTCTTTTCTCTTTTTATGCACTAAAATGGATCTGGAGGCTGCATTACACAGATTTGAGGATAATACCTCTAGAATCCTAGAGGATCACTTTTCAATAAAAAGCCAGCTGTTGGTGCAATTCCGCGAACAGTACTATACCCTACATGGCAGGCAAGATGGCGGCGACAGATTTGATCTCAGCATGGAAACTCGGTCGCAATCCCTGAATATACCGGAAAGTTATGTCCCGGCAGGAGTGTGTGAGCACTATTGCGGCTCAGATGATGAGAAATTGCAGAACAGCATGAGAATGCCGAATTTTCAGTGCACCATACCGGAAATATTTACAGATGAAGAGTTGAGCGCATATGCGGATGGTTCCAGGGGAGCGACGCCGCACCAGTTGATCCACATGGCTGATCTAGGTTTACCATTTTATGGAGAGATGGATTTTCCCCACCCCCCAAGCCTGTATCATGGAAGCGCAATCTGGGTCCTGGGTAGCAGGCTCTATATGTTCTTTATTACAGTACAACTGTCAAGAGTGGGAGTTGCACCGGCTGTGGGCATTAGTTAAGGTACAGGGCTACTGTTGACAGCACAAACTGAATCTTAGAGCTTGTGTGCTGGAACCCCTTTGTGTATACCGCAATTTCTGTTTTGACACCACACGACTGGATCGTTATATATACCCACTCCATATATACTAAATGTGGACACATGATATCATTGAGAACTATTTATGCGATCTTCTGGCTGGAACGATGTCAGGGTTCCTGACTTCTATGACTCTGTTATCATACAGCCTCCACTCAGACTCAGTGTGGGTTAATATTACACAGTTCCTGATGTTACATTTATGGGACTTACGCACCCTCATGGACAGCTTTAAATAATACTGGGTCATTGGACTAATCCTTCTATCAGTGTGAATAAGTTATTTTAAATTTCTTGGTTATAGTTATCTGGTGTTATGTTTCTAAGTGATCTGTTTGCTATAATAGTTTTTGAAGACATATTTGCCTATAGCATTGCCTATTATCAATATTTATACAACGTCATATGAGCACTGAGGTTATTGGCTTCTGAGGTGACATAAGTTATATAGAGCAAATATTCTGAGCTGCCTGCTACCTTTAACATATTCTGCTCGGCTTATTAACATATCGTTGTTATGCAGGTATTTTATTTTTTTTTTTGTTTAAATAACTTTTATTGAGGTAAAAGTCATAATACAACACCACTGTGAGACATAAAAATATGCATGAATACAGATGAAAAAAAGAAAAACACAATATGCACATTATTAAACACATAAAGTAATTTCTGTTTCATCACAGAGGAATCCAACCAAATGAAAAATAAGCTTAACCTCACTTTTTCAATTTTAGGACAACATAAAATATAAATTTTTAAGACAACGTAAAATAAAACATCAAAGCGCTGATGTATAAAAGAGGACAGATGCACAATCTAAATTATTGAGAAATATGCAAGTATTAATATCCATCAACAAACTAAACATTCCATACGTCAGTATACAAAATATCTGAAGAAAATATTAGTTTGAACGCTGAACATGCATAAAACTTATTCCATGAGACACCAACAGTCAGAGAAAACTTCATAAACATCTAATAAAAATGTTGTGGAAAAGGAAGATTAAAATTTAAAATTATTAGGAGGCAGAAAAAGAATAAAAAAGCTAATGCAAAATGAGGTATAGGGATATATGCAGTATTTTACGAGATAAACTGCGCAAAACACTCTGGACACGCTCACTTGTGCCAGAGTGTATCTTATGGGGAAAAGGAGAAAGGGAAGGAGGGGCGAAGTATAATATATTGTGTATAACTAAATGAATTAACACCAACTAATATATCCAATATGTGAATGCAATCTTTCTACTTATTGACAATGTTAGGTCTAAATATTATAGTTAGTGGATTGACTGTAAGCTTGGGGACATGAAATTAGTGCTATTTAATATTTAGTAATATAAGAGTCATTAACTAGAATTTTACTGTGAAGGAAACCGCTAAGAGGTGTTCAAATGTAATCCAATCGGCCCCGGGGGGGGGGGGGGGGGGAGGGGAAGGGGAAGGGGGGGGAGAGGGGAAACGGAGGTCATAATGAAAACTTAACAGGAGCTTTTCTTTCTACAAATGTTTAAGTGAACAGTGGCATTGGTAGTCATATCTAACCCAATGATTGTAATAAGTAGGCTTCATCCTATAGTTGCAGTCTCCATAACATACCTCCACTATACCAAAAACTGTGATAGAAGTACATTTATGATAAGCTGTCTCTGTTAACGGGATAGCCCCTGTCAAAGATATACATAGCTAGCAGCATGAGATAATAGCATTAATAATCATAAAGAGCACCAAGCAGCTATACTAATAACAGTGCAACCTGTCATTCAGGCATGGGCCCTATACCCGGCAACAGGTGCACTTTGCAGACAGATAAGCATCTGCTGATATTAGTTTGGGTACTACAAATGGAACATACAACTGGAGGTATAGTTTATGATGATACACTAAGGGACAACTTAATGAGGAAAAGGTTAAGAGCACAAGGAAGCTCCCGCGTGGTGCAATATGCTGTTGAAGTAACTGAAGTTATAACTATACAATAGTGGGATCTAAACCCTTTAGTCAAGAGTAGCAAGTATTGTAAAGCAGCTACAGTACTTTCAATATAGGCACCTCTCTTATTGTCTTGTAGGCACATAAAGCACATTTTAGAGTTAGAATAAATCTTGTGCACATATATTAATAGATCATATTGGGCTTAAATATAACCATGCACCCTTATAAAATACAAAAGTATACTAAACAGTAAGTTAACTGCCACATTCACCTAAACACTAAAATAGTAAAGTGGTTAAGAGGTTTATAGGGATTTAAGTGTAACGAACAGCAAAACCTAGATGAACATGAAGGACAGTCCATGGTGGCAATCGTTCCTACAGTATATTAATTCACTCCAGTACGGCTGCATTTATGGGCATTCCATGTTAACGCAATGGGGTAGCAGCAAAAAGAAAAACAATGTCCAGTGTGCTCAAATTTTTGCGATATTGTAGGTACGCTGAAAGAGTGTTGTCTTACCCCACACCAACTCTCCACATCTTAAATCCCATATTAGCAGTAGACTAGACAATTCTATATAGAGGGATGTAGCATGAACATCCATGTGGCTTGGACGATACAGGACAAAATCTAGCTGTGAGAAGTCTCGGAGAGAGCACCAGGGTGGCCCCTCAACAGCGGAACAACACACCGCCTTACCCCACTCCTGATCTGGCAACAGGTAGAGGAGGAAGCTTATCTTCAGGCAAAGTCGAGCCGCGTGGTGCTGCTGTTTCTCCCTTCAGCTTTGTTAATACTGGCTTTTTCAGGGCATCCAAACTCTGTACAGGTGGAATAACCCGCTCCTCCTTGTAGACCTTGATTACTGTTCCTGCAGCGATCGGCCGCCTCACCGCAGAACTCAGCACAGTAGCCTCCGTTACTGCCCCTGCATGTCGTCGCTCTTTGGGTCCAGCTTGGGCTGCCATCAGAGGTAGTTGACTCGCTGCTCTGCTTGCCTGCTTTTCGGAGCTGTTAGCTGTTATAGCGTTAGGTCTTGGGGTAGTCGCATTCTGCATAGGTCCCCGCGGATCGCTCTGCTGTGCTAGTGGATGCTCACAAAAAAAGGAACGTACCGTTGCTGACAACTCTTCCTCCATCCTATTAAAATGTGCAGTTATAACTTTCTCAATAAGTTCATAAATTTGTGCCGCCATGGTAGATTTATCCAGGTGTTTAAGCCTTCAAAAAACAAGAACAGTGTTCGTGATTCCAACTAGTATTCCCTTGATAATGGCGTCTAAAGTCGCCAGCCGTGTGGGCCTCTTAAAATTTAAAAACCCGGTTCCAAGCACAATACAAGTTCAAAAGTCACTCTTAACCATCAAAAGGTGAGACTGTTGCAATATACACAAGGTTCATATACCTTAATGCCATCCAAGTCCAGTTTTAGGCTCTGAAAAGTCCCACAAAGTCAGGAGCTCTGGAAGTGTGCGACCTGCCATGTTGATAGTTAGCCGTTATGCAGGTATTTAATACTTCTAAACCCTTCTTTCCTTTTTGTTATACTTTACTATACTAGCGCAGGCTAAAATACTTGTTATGTTATAACCATTCTTATTGTAATAACTAGTGTATTTTTACAAAAAGCATGATTTAGACGGATTTCCAAGTAAGTGACATAACTTACTCAATGTCCTCTTTACTATTTATAGTCCAGAACTATATAGAGTACTATTATCCTATTTTAACAATACTGAAAGACTCCTTAATGGGCATAGAGTAATTAACCTTTCACTTCAAAGTAGATATGGACAAATAACTTGTGATAACCTAAAATTGAGGCATGCCCCTGCCAGCTTCAATTGTTTTATTGTACTGTAGTGCACTACCTGAGTTCTTGTGGCACAAGACATTACATATAAAACTTTATAATCTTTATTAGAGGGTTTGAGCTGGGTTGCACAGTGTGGCAGGCCCCTTGATTTGTGCACCAATGTTTAAGATGCCTATTAGATAAATGTGAGCGTAAGAGTTTATAAGTTATATAGCCTAGTATCCCATGCTGGTCTTCATAGCGCTATTGGAGTGGATAACTGAATGGTATAAATGGCCAATTCATAACCGGTTTTACACATACCCTTTTAGACACTTCATTGTTCTTTTAAATGCAATTTCTGTATAATACATAAATAAGCAAGCACCAACCTGTTATACTATAAGCTAAGGAGATATAGTAATTTACTCGTACTCTCATATGGAAAGTTCTCCTGAACATCTCCCTCCTTTCACATATTATGCAAGGCGAGAGGTCCATTAACTTAGAGTACAACAGATATCCGATTTTCTTACCTTATAGCACATATCAGACTATTCCCCCTAGATACAATATCTCTAGGTAGCCCCTTCCTAGGTTTTATATACAATATACTTAAAGACCCAAAAGCTAGACCAGAATCCCACCCTGGCAGGCTTCGCCCCCCCTCCCCCCCCCCATCCCCCTTTCTCCTCCCCCTCACCCCTTTCTCCCCTATCCGCCTGACCATATATATACAACTACCTTCTGATAATTTAAATATGTATGACTAAAAGTCCTACTAAAATAGAAAAGATAGGGAAGGTATCTCCCCTCACCCTTTCCCACTCTGTATATCAGGGTGGGTCATATCCAATATCCTTTTTCCGTCTGTGTCCAGTGGAGACAACAATCCCTGAGGGGAGATACATATTACAGCCCTTACTCATAGTGGTTTTAACATAAATGTCATAAGCTTGTTAAATGAGTTTCATATTATGGGTCAAAATGTAGATGTTTTACATATATACTTATGTCTGTATTAATTTGCTTATGATCTCAACTAGTATTTCTAGTTACATTTTACCTTTCATCCACAGAAGTTAAAGTGTTTATATTTCACTGAAGAAATTTCTATTACAGTTAATATTTATTTAGTTTAACATGGGGGCAGTCACATTATATGATCCAAACTGTTATATACCTATAGACAGCGGTTCTGTTTGCTAAAACTAAAAATTGCATGCCCGGGGTGTTTCGTTTCAAGTCCAGTCAACAAGAGATGATTCCTGCAGGTTTGCTCACATTTTATATTTTGATTAGTTATGCAGTTTTCAGAGATACTTCAGGGTAAAACTACTTACCATCTACCTTAATCTTAGATATATATATATATATATATATATATATATATATATATATATATATATATATATAGGTATCCAAAACACCAAAACTCGCCCACAAAGGAAAAATGCCTGGGTGCAAATTTGTAGAAGATATGCAGCCAAAAGAAAATGCACTCTCAGGACTTTCATAAACAGGTTACTTTTATTTCTGTAACGTTTTCGGAGGTCTTGCCTCCTTCATCAGCATAAATAAAGTGAAAACAAACAAACTCTTAAATAGTGACATACTCACTCAAAATCATTTCAAACCACTACCTGTGCTGGCGCCAAAATTACCGGTGTTGGAACGCATAATGCGTTCCAAATGTGCTAAGTGGCGGAAGTAGTGCGCCAAACTACTTCCGGTTGTCAAAATTCTATAGCCGTAAATAATCGGCTTTCTCTATGTGAATGCCATAATTATAAAACCATTGTGGCATATTATCTAAACGCATAAAGCAAACTCTTAGCGTGCAAACGATTGTGCTGATACTTTGACTAGTGATAGTAAATGTGACAGCCGCTTGTTGCCATGACAACTTAAACAATGCTGGAGTGTAATCCTGTACAGGGACAGACTAACAGTAACTATGTTTCTGGATACACCAAAGTGTGTTAAAACAGGCATGATGTTTGGCTACAATGTGAGTGTTTAAAGATGGTGTATATATTGATAAAAGAGGATAAACAAATCTAATTATTAGGCACGCCAGCTGATATATTGTGCTATATATATATGTGTAGTGTTACCTTATGTTGAAGATATTGAGTCAATATGTCCAATATTCATAGAGGAATCTCATATGGAGATATGTACCTCCGATATATAGCCTTCAAATTCTACATAACTAAAATATTAACGATTATCGTTTATCTGCGATCTTCCCATTAGTATGAGCTGTTAACATGCATATTATTCCTATCCTCTGTCAAAAACCCTTTATGTATTTTTGAAATTTATACCGCTCACCTAGTTCCTATTCAGTGATGGGGTTATATATTAACACCATATTAATTCTCGTTATAAGAAGAGCTACGTGGGTCATATATGTATATTCCACTGCTATCTTGTGGCTAACAATGCCCTCATATGCTCCCTATTTAAACACTCCAAAGCATTTAGGCACAAACGTACAAAAGATGAATAAACTTAAACTTAAAAAATAAACTTAAAAAATAATAAATAAAAGCAATTGATGTGACGGTCTTTCCATTAATTTAAACACTATCCCATTCGGGATGGATTTAGCTCTAATAGTCCTTGATTTTCGTATATGCAGAATAAAGGACGTTGAGTCATTCACTTCTGTATTTATGTATAATGTGATCCACTCTGTGTTTATTTCTGTGCGTTCTTCGTTGTCTTCTATTGCCCCCTGGACCTCTAGGTTAATATTGCCTTTAGGATTGAATGCTTAGTATGCATCATATTCTGGTTATTGTGCCATCAAATTATTTTCCATGTTGTTGTTTTCTTCTTCCTGGGATGCTTAAGGATCTAGTGTCCAGTTTTGGCTATGTGTACTGCTATGTGTGAAAAAACTGGTAACTCCAAGGCACCACTATCCGACTTCCATGCAGGTATTAGAAATACCAAAGACTCCTACCCCTGGTGCTGTGTGCCAACATGGTTTAGGAGCACCCCTAGAACGAGGCACGCCGACCATACGGCGCACAGAGTCATAATAGTCTAGGTGCCGTACCCTGCGCTTGTATCACATTATATAGCTGTATTACACCAAAGCCTTGAAGTCAGGGGTGGTGTTGAGCCCCCCTGGATAAATGGTACCCAGTCGGTACATCCATTGTGCCTCCCGTTGCAGAAGTATTTTACCTCTGTCTCCCCCTCTATCTAATGGGGGTACATGATCAATGAGTGTGTATCTTATTGATGCCACCGAGTGTCTGTACTCTGCACAGTGTCTCGCTACCGGTTGTTCTGATTCCCCGGATTTGTGAGCCGACCTTATGGCATGCCGATGATTGGCCATCCTTTCTCTCAGGGTACCTGTCGTTTTACCGACATAGTGCCAAGAGCATGGGCATACCAATAAGTAGATAACAAACGTGGTCGTACAGGTAATCGAATGTCGTATGTGGAACTGCTTGTTGGTATGGGGATGGTTAAATATTCTGGTACTTATAAGTCCATTACAGGTAGTGCATCCTAAGCATCGATAAGATCCTCTGATGTTGGTATGTGTCCTGGGATTATAGCTTGCCTTTGAGTCAGTTTTGACTAATAAGTCTCGCAGATTTGTGCCCCTCCTATAACCGACCATAGGCGTAAGATGTTTGCTAAATTGTAATTTTGGATCAGTGGAAATGATAGGCCAATGTGTCCTTAAAGAGAGTCCAGCATTTCTGGTACTAGGAGAAAATGTAGTTGCCAGTATAATTCTGTCATCCCTGGTTTGTCTAGGTTCTTGGGCCAATAGTTGTGCTTGTGTTATTTGTGACACTTCCTTCATCATCTGGCTGATTTGTTGGGTCTTGTATCCCCTCTCTTCAAATTTTGCACCCATTTCAGACAACTGGGTGGCTCCTAATATAGGATCCGAATTGTTTCTAACTGTTCTGATAAGCTGCGATTTCAATATACCCTTTAGTAATGCTGGGGGGTGACAGCTATCTGACCTCAATAGGGAGTTCCTATCCGTAGGTTTACTGAATAGTGTGCATCCTAGTCCCTGTGTGGTTTTATATACTTTGAGGTCAAGAAAGTTAATAGACTCTGTGTCACTCAACATTTTGAATCTAACAGTGGTCTGTGTATTGTTGATCGTTTCAAACCACTCATGGAGGTCATCCATGCCCCCTCTCCAAATCAAAAAGATATCGTCAATATACCTACGGTAGAAAATGATGGATGAATCACATTTTCCCCATAGGTATATGTTCTCAAAATGTGACATGAAGATGTTAGCATAGGAGGGGGCCATGGATGACCTCATGGCCGTACCCGCTATCTGAAGAAAGAATTTGTTTTCGAATCTGAAATAATTCTTGTGTAAACAAAATTCAATGAGAGATAGTAAGTATTCAATGGGGGGTCCCTCATAGAGGGGATTATTCGTGAGGTGTGCCCTAACTGCTTCTAATCCCTCCCCGTGGGGAATGATAGTGTACAGGCTGTTCACGTCCATGGTGACCAAAATATCA
Source organism: Bombina bombina (assembly GCF_027579735.1). NCBI lineage: Eukaryota > Metazoa > Chordata > Amphibia > Anura > Bombinatoridae > Bombina > Bombina bombina. The sequence goes on from NC_069499.1 coordinate 1,089,589,180, forward strand.
CCAGTCTGGACGTGAACAGCCCCCAACAGTCTAATAAATTCGCTGGTATCCAGCAAAAAGGATCGTGTTCCTCTGACAACCGGCTGTAGCAGCAGGTCAATGTACTGTGACACCGGTTGGCATAAGGAATCTACTGCCGACACGATAGGACGACCCGGAGGTGCCTTTGCATCCTTATGCACCTTTGGTATTGTGTATAATATGGGTATCCTTGGATGTGGTGTGATGCAATATTTTTTGATGTGTTCAGAGATGAAACCCTGTTCGCAACCCATCTGAATTAAATCATCCAATTGTTTTTTGTATGTATCTGTTGGATCACCCTTCAGAGCCATGTATGTAGATGTATCTGAGAGTTGATGTACGATATCACTTTTGTAGTAATCATAGTTCAAAAGGACTATGGCCCCTCCCTTATCCGCTGGTCTAATGGTAAGGGAGGTGTCATCCTGGAGTGTTTTAATAGCTTCTCTTTCTATTTGTGTTAGATTATGTTTCCATATAGAATGCTCTCTGTCCTTATCTAGGTCTTGAGAGACCATACGAATAAAGGTCTTGGTGCTGGCGCTATAATTGGTAGGCTCAAATGAGCTTGGTATATGACATTGGCGTTCAATTGCGGTTTTGGTGTTTTCTGATATAGTGTTCTGGAAAAACTCCTTAAGCTTTAAGGTTCTGCAAAATTTGTGAATATCAACTTTCTGTTCATACTCATTGATTGTTGTGCTGGGAACAAATGATAGTCCCTTATTAAGAAGTTGTATTTCACCATTTGTCAGAACATGAGAGCTTAAATTAATTATTGCATCCCTCGCCTCCCCCTTCTTGGTGGTCTGTGTCTTGGTGCCCGCCCGCCTGATGTGGGGTCTCGTATGTCTGCTCTCTGTGAGCGTGTTGTAACCCCTAAAAAATGTCTTGGTGTTGACTGTGCATTGTAATGGTCAAAATTGTCACCTGTACCCGGTGGGGTATATGACCTTGCACTAGGGGCTCTCTCATTATCGGTGGACTCAGCTCCACTTGTATCCACTGTGTCAAAGCGTACACGCCTATCTCGCTGTCTTCTCCTGGGCTGTATCTCTCTAGTGCCTGTGAGCCATTTATATACCTTGCCCTGGGAGTAATCTAACTTAACGGTATCCAGTTTCCTATTTTTAAATGTAATTAAATCATTTTTGTATTTATCAATTTGAGTTTTGATTTTGGATAACCAGTTTTCTTGTTGATCATTAGCAAGAATTGGGTTATGTGTTGTTTCAAACTGCTGAATTTCAATTTTAACCTTAGTTAAGATAGAAGTGACTTCTTCAATGACCAACAATATTAAATCAAAAGAACATTTGTTTAGAATGTAGCACCACTTCTTTCTGAATTCAGGGTTGTCTCTGCCTATGGTGGGAATATTGTGTACCCTAAACCCCCTTGGAATTTGCCCATTTCTGTGGTAGTCTGAGAGATAGCTCCCATGTAACGATAAATCTATCTCACGTTTTTTCAATTTTAACAATGCAAAATATAAGTTAATAGGAGTCTCACCAGTCGTTCTGGATATGGGTGCAAACAATATGCGGTTAGCATCATCCTCGGTGTAGGAAACCGTCCCTGTTTGTGCTGCTTTGGCTTGTATTGCCGGATCTTCAACCGTTTCCACATAAATGGCAATAGGATCTTGTTGGTTCTCACCTTGTGATGACATGGTTAGTTCCGGAAAATAAAGGAGCCTATAAAACAAATTCCACAGCAATCACACTGAACCTTTATGAAAAAGATGTGTCCAATCTTGTATATTTAGAGCCAAATCACAGTAAGAAAGTTCCGTTTATCAAGTGGTAGAAATGATGAGGTTAATTCAGGAGGGGCACGCCTGGTCGTGTGTATAGGTATCCAAAACACCAAAACTCGCCCACAAAGGAAAAATGCCTGGGTGCAAATTTGTAGAAGATATGCAGCCAAAAGAAAATGCACTCTCAGGACTTTCATAAACAGGTTACTTTTATTTCTGTAACGTTTTCGGAGGTCTTGCCTCCTTCATCAGCATAAATAAAGTGAAAACAAACAAACTCTTAAATAGTGACATACTCACTCAAAATCATTTCAAACCACTACCTGTGCTGGCGCACTACTTCCGCCACTTAGCACATTTGGAACGCATTATGCGTTCCAACACCGGTAATTTTGGCGCCAGCACAGGTAGTGGTTTGAAATGATTTTGAGTGAGTATGTCACTATTTAAGAGTTTGTTTGTTTTCACTTTATTTATGCTGATGAAGGAGGCAAGACCTCCGAAAACGTTACAGAAATAAAAGTAACCTGTTTATGAAAGTCCTGAGAGTGCATTTTCTTTTGGCTGCATATCTTCTACAAATTTGCACCCAGGCATTTTTCCTTTGTGGGCGAGTTTTGGTGTTTTGGATACCTATACACACGACCAGGCGTGCCCCTCCTGAATTAACCTCATCATTTCTACCACTTGATAAACGGAACTTTCTTACTGTGATTTGGCTCTAAATATACAAGATTGGACACATCTTTTTCATAAAGGTTCAGTGTGATTGCTGTGGAATTTGTTTTATAGGCTCCTTTATTTTCCGGAACTAACCATGTCATCACAAGGTGAGAACCAACAAGATCCTATTGCCATTTATGTGGAAACGGTTGAAGATCCGGCAATACAAGCCAAAGCAGCACAAACAGGGACGGTTTCCTACACCGAGGATGATGCTAACCGCATATTGTTTGCACCCATATCCAGAACGACTGGTGAGACTCCTATTAACTTATATTTTGCATTGTTAAAATTGAAAAAACGTGAGATAGATTTATCGTTACATGGGAGCTATCTCTCAGACTACCACAGAAATGGGCAAATTCCAAGGGGGTTTAGGGTACACAATATTCCCACCATAGGCAGAGACAACCCTGAATTCAGAAAGAAGTGGTGCTACATTCTAAACAAATGTTCTTTTGATTTAATATTGTTGGTCATTGAAGAAGTCACTTCTATCTTAACTAAGGTTAAAATTGAAATTCAGCGGTTTGAAACAACACATAACCCAATTCTTGCTAATGATCAACAAGAAAACTGGTTATCCAAAATCAAAACTCAAATTGATAAATACAAAAATGATTTAATTACATTTAAAAATAGGAAACTGGATACCGTTAAGTTAGATTACTCCCAGGGCAAGGTATATAAATGGCTCACAGGCACTAGAGAGATACAGCCCAGGAGAAGACAGCGAGATAGGCGTGTACGCTTTGACACAGTGGATACAAGTGGAGCTGAGTCCACCGATAATGAGAGAGCCCCTAGTGCAAGGCCATATACCCCACCGGGTACAGGTGACAATTTTGACCATTACAATGCACAGTCAACACCAAGACATTTTTTAGGGGTTACAACACGCTCACAGAGAGCAGACATACGAGACCCCACATCAGGCGGGCGGGCACCAAGACACAGACCACCAAGAAGGGGGAGGCGAGGGATGCAATAATTAATTTAAGCTCTCATGTTCTGACAAATGGTGAAATACAACTTCTTAATAAGGGACTATCATTTGTTCCCAGCACAACAATCAATGAGTATGAACAGAAAGTTGATATTCACAAATTCTGCAGAACCTTAAAGCTTAAGAAGTTTTTCCAGAACACTATATCAGATAACACCAAAACCGCAATTGAACGCCAATGTCATATACCAAGCTCATTTGAGCCTACCAATTATAGCGCCAGCACCAAGACCTTTATTCGTATGGTCTCTCAAGACCTAGATAAGGACAGAGAGCATTCTATATGGAAACATAATCTAACACAAATAGAAAGAGAAGCTATTAAAACACTCCAGGATGACACCTCCCTTACCATTAGACCAGCGGATAAGGGAGGGGCCATAGTCCTTTTGAACTATGATTACTACAAAAGTGATATCGTACATCAACTCTCAGATACATCTACATACATGGCTCTGAAGGGTGATCCAACAGATACATACAAAAAACAATTGGATGATTTAATTCAGATGGGTTGCGAACAGGGTTTCATCTCTGAACACATCAAAAAATATTGCATCACACCACATCCAAGGACACCCATATTATACACAATACCAAAGGTGCATAAGGATGCAAAGGCACCTCCGGGTCGTCCTATCGTGTCGGCAGTAGATTCCTTATGCCAACCGGTGTCACAGTACATTGACCTGCTGCTACAGCCGGTTGTCAGAGGAACACGATCCTTTTTGCTGGATACCAGCGAATTTATTAGACTGTTGGGGGCTGTTCACGTCCAGACTGGTGATATTTTGGTCACCATGGACGTGAACAGCCTGTACACTATCATTCCCCACGGGGAGGGATTAGAAGCAGTTAGGGCACACCTCACGAATAATCCCCTCTATGAGGGACCCCCCATTGAATACTTACTATCTCTCATTGAATTTTGTTTACACAAGAATTATTTCAGATTCGAAAACAAATTCTTTCTTCAGATAGCGGGTACGGCCATGGGGTCATCCATGGCCCCCTCCTATGCTAACATCTTCATGTCACATTTTGAGAACATATACCTATGGGGAAAATGTGATTCATCCATCATTTTCTACCGTAGGTATATTGACGATATCTTTTTGATTTGGAGAGGGGGCATGGATGACCTCCATGAGTGGTTTGAAACGATCAACAATACACAGACCACTGTTAGATTCAAAATGTTGAGTGACACAGAGTCTATTAACTTTCTTGACCTCAAAGTATATAAAACCACACAGGGACTAGGATGCACACTATTCAGTAAACCTACGGATAGGAACTCCCTATTGAGGTCAGATAGCTGTCACCCCCCAGCATTACTAAAGGGTATATTGAAATCGCAGCTTATCAGAACAGTTAGAAACAATTCGGATCCTATATTAGGAGCCACCCAGTTGTCTGAAATGGGTGCAAAATTTGAAGAGAGGGGATACAAGACCCAACAAATCAGCCAGATGATGAAGGAAGTGTCACAAATAACACAAGCACAACTATTGGCCCAAGAACCTAGACAAACCAGGGATGACAGAATTATACTGGCAACTACATTTTCTCCTAGTACCAGAAATGCTGGACTCTCTTTAAGGACACATTGGCCTATCATTTCCACTGATCCAAAATTACAATTTAGCAAACATCTTACGCCTATGGTCGGTTATAGGAGGGGCACAAATCTGCGAGACTTATTAGTCAAAACTGACTCAAAGGCAAGCTATAATCCCAGGACACATACCAACATCAGAGGATCTTATCGATGCTTAGGATGCACTACCTGTAATGGACTTATAAGTACCAGAATATTTAACCATCCCCATACCAACAAGCAGTTCCACATACGACATTCGATTACCTGTACGACCACGTTTGTTATCTACTTATTGGTATGCCCATGCTCTTGGCACTATGTCGGTAAAACGACAGGTACCCTGAGAGAAAGGATGGCCAATCATCGGCATGCCATAAGGTCGGCTCACAAATCCGGGGAATCAGAACAACCGGTAGCGAGACACTGTGCAGAGTACAGACACTCGGTGGCATCAATAAGATACACACTCATTGATCATGTACCCCCATTAGATAGAGGGGGAGACAGAGGTAAAATACTTCTGCAACGGGAGGCACAATGGATGTACCGACTGGGTACCATTTATCCAGGGGGGCTCAACACCACCCCTGACTTCAAGGCTTTGGTGTAATACAGCTATATAATGTGATACAAGCGCAGGGTACGGCACCTAGACTATTATGACTCTGTGCGCCGTATGGTCGGCGTGCCTCGTTCTAGGGGTGCTCCTAAACCATGTTGGCACACAGCACCAGGGGTAGGAGTCTTTGGTATTTCTAATACCTGTGTGGAAGTCGGATAGTGGTGCCTTGGAGTTACCAGTTTTTTCACACATAGCAGTACACATAGCCAAAACTGGACACTAGATCCTTAAGCATCCCAGGAAGAAGAAAACAACAACATGGAAAATAATTTGATGGCACAATAACCAGGAGAATATGATGCATACTAAGCATTCAATCCTAAAGGCAATATTAACCTAGAGGTCCAGGGGGCAATAGAAGACAACGAAGAACGCACAGAAATAAACACAGAGTGGATCACATTATACATAAATACAGAAGTGAATGACTCAACGTCCTTTATTCTGCATATACGAAAATCAAGGACTATTAGAGCTAAATCCATCCCGAATGGGATAGTGTTTAAATTAATGGAAAGACCGTCACATCAATTGCTTTTATTTATTATTTTTTAAGTTTATTTTTTAAGTTTAAGTTTATTCATCTTTTGTACGTTTGTGCCTAAACGCTTTGGAGTGTTTAAATAGGGAGCATATGAGGGCATTGTTTGCCACAAGATAGCAGTGGAATATACATATATGACCCACGTAGCTCTTATAACGAGAATTAATATGGTGTTAATATATAACCCCATCACTGAATAGGAACTAGGTGAGCGGTATAAATTTCAAAAATACATAAAGGGTTTTTGACAGAGGATAGGAATAATATGCATGTTAACAGCTCATACTAATGGGAAGATCGCAGATAAACGATAATCGTTAATATTTTAGTTATGTAGAATTTGAAGGCTATATATCGGAGGTACATATCTCCATATGAGATTCCTCTATGAATATTGGACATATTGACTCAATATCTTCAACATAAGGTAACACTACACATATATATATAGCACAATATATCAGCTGGCGTGCCTAATAATTAGATTTGTTTATCCTCTTTTATCAATATATACACCATCTTTAAACACTCACATTGTAGCCAAACATCATGCCTGTTTTAACACACTTTGGTGTATCCAGAAACATAGTTACTGTTAGTCTGTCCCTGTACAGGATTACACTCCAGCATTGTTTAAGTTGTCATGGCAACAAGCGGCTGTCACATTTACTATCACTAGTCAAAGTATCAGCACAATCGTTTGCACGCTAAGAGTTTGCTTTATGCGTTTAGATAATATGCCACAATGGTTTTATAATTATGGCATTCACATAGAGAAAGCCGATTATTTACGGCTATAGAATTTTGACAACCGGAAGTAGTTTGGCGCACTACTTCCGCCACTTAGCACATTTGGAACGCATTATGCGTTCCAACACCGGTAATTTTGGCGCCAGCACAGGTAGTGGTTTGAAATGATTTTGAGTGAGTATGTCACTATTTAAGAGTTTGTTTGTTTTCACTTTATTTATGCTGATGAAGGAGGCAAGACCTCCGAAAACGTTACAGAAATAAAAGTAACCTGTTTATGAAAGTCCTGAGAGTGCATTTTCTTTTGGCTGCATATATATATATATATATATATATATATATTATGCTACAGTCATAGCCTTTTGTTAGCATTACACATGTGAGATTTCTAGTATTTCTCCCTGATATTCTACATATGGTTGACACAATGCAGCGGCTAGTAATACTCCCACTGCTATAATATATAATGTTGGTCTTATTTATAACACAGGACAGATGGGTAAAGTATCTCCCCTCACCCTTTACCACTTTGTGAGTCAGAGTGGGTCATATCCAATATCCCTTCTCCGTCTTCGTCCAGTGGTGACATTAACCCCTGAGGGGAGATACAGCATATATTCAGTACCCGTATTGTGTTACTGGAGATGAGGTTAGGGGGCTAATTGAAGTAATATGGAAACTGCTCTAATATTTACATCTGCGCATTATACAGCAGCTTTGCCTTATTTATGTTATCTATTTCATTTCAGCTAAAATTATCTGGTCATTCAGGGCAGTTTTACTTATTATGAGAAAGAGGTTTTCAAAGGCCAGAGTCTGATACTGTTCCATAGCTCTCTACTCCTTTGTTCTATTCACTGCCCATAAGCTCCCTTATTTTAACACTATACTAATGTGATTACCCCCTCGTAACTCATAATTCATAACTTATATTACACTATTTTCCCCTATGCCACTGGGGTCTATAAGATTCACTATCTCACTAACCGCTAGATTTAGAGTTCTGCGGCCAAAGGGGTGCGATAGCTACGCATGCTTTTTTCCCCCCCCCGCACCTTTTAAATACCGCTGGTATTTAGAGTTCACAGAAGGGCTGCGTTAGACTCCAAAAAGGGAGCGTATAGCATAATTTACCGCCACTGCAACTCTAAATACCAGCGGTGCTTACGGACGCGGCCAGCTTCAAAAACGTGCTCGTGCACGATTCCCCCATAGGAAACAATGGGGCCGTTTGAGCTGAAAAAAACCTAACACCTGCAAAAAAGCAGCGTTCAGCTCCTAACGCAGCCCCATTGTTTCCTATGGGGAAACACTTCCTAAGTCTGCACCTAACACCCTAACATGAACCCAGAGTCTAAACACCCCTAACCTTACACTTATTAACCCCTAATCTGCTGCCCCGCTATCGCTGACTCCTGCATTTTATTATTAACGCCTAATCTGCCGCTCCGTACACCGCCGCAACATACATTATCCCTATGTACCCCTAATCTGCTGTCCCTCCCAATTGTTCTTGGGTAATGTTGTTCCAGTTTCTATGGGATGGGTGGTGATGCCAGAGGTGTGTTGTGGGTTTATTGAAGAAGAAGTGTATGTATTGGTGGTCTGTCCAGTGGAATTCGGTTATGTGGTTGACTGAGATGTGGTTGCCTGCAGAGAAGATCGGGTCGAGGGTATGTCCCATATGTGGGATGGGGCATTTACAAGTTGCTTTAGTCCAATGGTTCCTAGGTTTTCAAGGAGGTTAGTGGTGTTGGGGTTGTCTAGATGGAAGTTGAGGTCGCGGAGGAGGATGTAGCCCTTTGATGTAGCCCTTTGAGGCGAGGGCGCGGGGTGCAAAGTGGTCGGTGATGGAGTCGCAGAAGGCGGGATGAGGTCCTGGAGGTCTGTAGATGAGGGTGCCGCGGAGTGTGGTGTGGGGTTTACCTTGATCTTGAAGTGTAGATGTTCCCAGTCTAGTGGACAATTATGATAGTTGCTTTTGGAGGAGCAACTAACAAATATACCCTAAGTACTGGTGTAAAATATTAACGGCTAAGAAAGCACTATAAACTGTGGTTTTACCTCAGAAAAAACCACCTGTAACTAAAAGGATAGTTATTAGAACATGGAGATATTTGTGTAGTTTGTAGTGCGACTGGAGTAGCTCTGATCAGATATACTCAGTCTAAATCTTGCCTAGTATTATGACTGTTACATGAAACTATGTTAAAAAATTGTTAAAGATGTAAGTAACTAGAAGTGTAATAATTTCATTTAGTAATATAAAAGACAGATATCTGATTTAAGTAAATAATATATAGGATTTTATTCAGAGTAACTATATATAGACATACATTCAATAGGATCATTAAAAAATAATACTGGCCTAATTTGAACCGGATCCGGTATTAAAATAATTAAAAATCAGTGATAAATATATTATTTCTAAAATAAATATTGCATTCCTGGAAATATATGTGATATTATCTAGCTTTATTTACTAGCTTTATTATTAAAGCGCAAATGAGACTTATAGTTGATATAAGACATATACTGTATATATTATGTATACTTATACAATACAAATGGAATAGAAAAGTATGCGAAAGCGCATTGGCCCGGGGCTTATTGCTTAAAATTAAATGGTACCTTAAAAAGTAGAAAAAATGTAAAAATGTAAAAAATGATCTAGTTCGTGTACTATACCGGTATAGTTCTTCTTTGAATCTTGTCTGTCGAGGCAAACTTATTAATCCTAGAAACCCACCAGGGGGTCTCCTGAAATGGTATCAAAAGTATAAGTGTAGCAACAGTTGTAGCAACAGTTTGTTACTTTAGTTGTTACTTTAGTTGTAATCCTTTTGTTAAAAACATGAAGGTAACGATCTTGTGTATCTTTTGTTGGAGGACCCACCAGGGGGTCTTGCACGATCCTTCAAGTGTATTTTATTGTACAAAATACAATTTTCTCCTTTGTCTTGCTAATTTCTTAGTTGGATGTTGTCCGACTTTGTTCTCTAATCTCCTTTGTTGAGCGGTTAGTTGGAGAAGTATCCACAAGTGTCAAACGGTGGAGTGTTTTTGACTTTCGATTATTTTGGATCTTTTTATATGTCCGTTAGCAGAACAAAGAGCAAGAGGGGTACCAGAGGATTCACACTTTAATGGAGATCTGACTTGTTCTTAGCTTTCTCCTTGTTTGCGGTCCTCTTTCTTCGTACCTTTCGAAAAAATTTTGTCCCGGTTGCAGTTCTATGTCCTTATCTCTAGTATAGAGCTGCTGGATATATACTTGTTTAGATGAACAAGCTGGAAAGAAGATCCTGGGTCTCTGGAGCAGTACGTTTGTCACCTGCAGCCTTTTTCATACATAATGCTCCACTGCAGTTTGGCGGTCTTATTTAAACCTCCAGTCTATTCACCCATTGGTTGATATTTGCTTTGTTGTAGTCTCATTTTAGATACAATTTAATCTTAATAGGGACAATTGTTTGAATTATCCTGGTCTTATTTTTATATTTATATATGATAAATTTGAAATAAATACATAAAAATCAATACATGAGAATAGATGACAGTTGTTAGATAATATTATGAGACCAGAGGAAACGGTGTATATGTCTGGGAATAAACTAAATAGACCTATATTTCCGGAATCAGATATTTGTCAATTATATATTTATAGTTATTGCCATTATAAATGTTTAATAATTAAATATAAAATTAAATATAAATTTAGTTTTGAGATCAAATTCGTTAAATCAGTTTAGTTAAATTAAATTCTTTTTATTACACTTCTAGTCCGTGAATGCTTAATGGACTAGATTACTTTATGTTGTTTTATGTCTGCATATTCGGCTAAATATTGAAATATAATTTCTTAGGCTGGCACTATGTGTGTCTGTTATCAACAGATAAATCGAATTTTTTCCCTTTTTAAAGGTATAATTACATATGATATATTCAATAGATTAGGTATTAATGTATATTTAAAGCAAATTGGTTAGATTAATTAGATTCGTTTTATACTTCTTGCTTTCAAAGTGTTATTTTGACTTCATTTTGGTGAACTTGTGTCTGGTATTCATAAGTGGATAATAAAATTGAGGATATGGGTCATCTCTCGAGTTGTGGATATTTAGCTTAATATTTCAGAAAAGGTGTAATGCTGAAATCAATATTCAATCCTTTTGGTGCCTTTGTCTCTAGTTCATAGATCCACTTATACTCTAATTTTAATAACTCGTTCTCTATATCACCTCCTCTCCAGTTATGGTTTATTTTATCTATTGCAACATATTTGAATTTCTTTAAGTCACAATTGTTACATTTTAAGAAATTAGAACTATATAAAAAAGACAAAGAGTTCTTTGAAAGAGAACAAATTATTCAAGATTTGTTAAAAACAACCAAAAAAGAACTAATAGAGATTAAAAAAAGAAAACTTGAAAGGGACAGAGATGATTATACCCACTTCAAAGGTAAAGAAGGAAATCTATGTTTCAGCACACATAATTGGAGATTTAATAAATTTCAAAATAAACCATCTAATGACAATACTGATCCCATCGTTATAAAAGAAGGAAATAAACAAAGAGAGGACAATCCTAATTTAACACACAAAGACAAATTTAGGAGACAAGATCAGAAACATTATGAATATACAAATTATGATAATGAAACCTACCACAAAAGACATTACCTAAACTATAATGATGGAAGTAATTATAAAAGACAGCCAAACGAAAATCAACATTGGGATAGATGGAATGAAGATAGTTATACAAATAGAGGGTATCAAACACAAAATCGCTCCTATTATAATAGAGAAAGAGATAATGTCACAAATTCACATTACCACTCACACAATTACAGACCAAATGAATACAATCAGAGACCAAATTACTATTGGAATAGACAGAATGAAAGACATAATGGAAACTGGAGATTTAGAAGGAATGAGGGTAATTTCAAACATAGGGACCAAAACACAGAAATAGATTACCAACAGACACAAAAAAAGAAGGATACTAATGAATACAATACCCATAACAGATTCAACCCACTGTCTAATATAGATGTAGATCACCAGGGTGCATCAAACTATAACAGTGATTTTTTAGACTTAGGCAAAATGAGAAGGGAGGAAATAATACCAGAAAGAGAAGTCAGGAACATAAGAAAAAGAAAAGACTCAGAAAGAGAGGAAAGAGAGGAACTGGCCTACGTAAAGCCAAGAGACAAAAGGAAGAAGTAGAGCAAACAAATGAACCCACAAAAGGAATCTTTAATCTAAGTTCAATCGCCCTAAGTAAGGAACAAGAGAGAATCCTAAATAAAGGTCTAACATTTTCTCCAACAAATAAACTAAATAAATTCAACACATATATAGATATACAAAAATTTGTTAGAAACCTAACTTTGAAAAGATATTTTTCCAAAACACCACTAGAAAAACAAGCTACAGGTTCACAAACAAACAACACGAACGGTATTATACATTCTAATCTCAAGAATAAATCAACATTCTACCCAAAACACGAAAAAGGCCCATGTATAGAAACTTTTGAGAAACTTGTAAATGAAGATCTAAGAAAACTAAAAATTGAGAACAACTCTAAATTTAAAACAAATAATCTAACAAAAAAAGAAAGAGAAATATTAGAAGACATGGAAAAAGATCAAAACATCGTGATTAAGGCAGCGGATAAGGGTGGAGGGATTGTTGTTCTAAACAAAGAACACTACTTAAGAATGTGCAACGAACTAATCCTAGATGACAACACCTACAAAAAATGTATTAGGAATCCAACTAGTTTTTACAAATTAGAACTAAAAATGATATTAACAGATGCTTTAACAAAAGATATATTAACAGAGAAAGAATTTGACTATTTACTACAAAAATTTCCCAAGATACCACTTTTTTACACTTTACCAAAAATCCATAAAGACATTAATAACCCACCAGGCCGCCCCATTGTATCGGGAATTAATTCCCTCACTTCCAACCTTTCCGAATATGTTGACAAATACCTTCAGAAGCATGTTATAAATCTAGAAAGCTATATAAAAGACTCCACACATGTAATAAAATTAATAAAGGATATAATATGGACCGAAGAAATGTGGCTTATAACATGTGATGTCTCTTCATTATACACTTGCATTAAACATATAGATGGATTACAAGCAGTTGACCATTATCTGAGTAGTGACAAAGAAATGTCATCCACACAAAAAGATTTCATACTGGAAAGCATAAAATATATCTTAACCCATAACTATTTTTTCTTTGAAGGAAATTTCTATAATCAAATCTGCGGAACAGCAATGGGCACCAGGTTCGCTCCCAGTTATGCTAACCTATTCATGGGGCTATGGGAAACAGAATTTCTAATCAATACTCAATTGGGAGCGAACCTGGTATGCTTCAAAAGATATATAGATGATATCTTAATGATTTGGAAAGGGGAAAAGGCAAGTTTTGAGGAATTCTATAACAAAATGAATAATAACGAAAAAAAAATAAAATTCACGTACGAAATCAGTAATGAAAAAATCATCTTTCTTGATTTAGAAATTTATATTGACAATAACCAAATCAAGAGTAAAACACACTTTAAAACAGTAGATAGTAACAACTATATCCATGCAGAGAGCTGCCACCATAGTAAATGGAAAAACAATATCCCTAAAGGGCAATTATTAAGAATCAGAAAGAATTGCACAAAGGAAGAAGATTATATAGAACAATCAAAACTATTAAAAAAGAAATTTATAGAAAGAGGCTACAAAAGTGAAACTATAGACAAACAAATAGAAGAAATAAAAAATAGAGATAGAAATGAAATAATTTATAAACAAAATATTGGCACAAAAAAAGAAAAACCAAAATTGCCATTTATAACCCAATATAATCAAGATCATAAGAAAATTGAAAAAATTATACAAAAGCATTGGAGTATACTTAAATTAGATGAGAAACTAAAAGATCAAATAGGTGAAAAACCCGAAATCATATACAGAAGAGCTAACAATTTAAAAACTAAACTAGCACCCACTGACCTAAAAAAGAAAAAGAAACCAGATAGAGACCTTAAAGGTAATGAAATAAAAGTTTTTTTTCCATGTTTCGCCTGCAAATCTTGCATTCAGAGAAGAGAAAGAAATTTAAATCCAATGTCACCGGAAAAGAATACAACATAAAACATCAAATCCGGTGTACAGACAAAAATATAATCTACTTGCTTGAATGTTTTTGTGGAAAACAGTACATAGGAGAATCCACCAGACCTGTGAGAGAGCGAGTGAGGGAACATATACTATCTATAGAGAACGCAGGAGAGGACAGAAATAAAGATCTCCCTGTACCACAACATTTCTTAAAATGTAACAATTGTGACTTAAAGAAATTCAAATATGTTGCAATAGATAAAATAAACCATAACTGGAGAGGAGGTGATATAGAGAACGAGTTATTAAAATTAGAGTATAAGTGGATCTATGAACTAGAGACAAAGGCACCAAAAGGATTGAATATTGATTTCAGCATTACACCTTTTCTGAAATATTAAGCTAAATATCCACAACTCGAGAGATGACCCATATCCTCAATTTTATTATCCACTTATGAATACCAGACACAAGTTCACCAAAATGAAGTCAAGTAACACTTTGAAAGCAAGAAGTATAAAACGAATCTAATTAATCTAACCAATTTGCTTTAAATATACATTAATACCTAATCTATTGAATATATCATATGTAATTATACCTTTAAAAAGGGAAAAAATTCGATTTATCTGTTGATAACAGACACACATAGTGCCAGCCTAAGAAATTATATTTCAATATTTAGCCGAATATGCAGACATAAAACAACATAAAGTAATCTAGTCCATTAAGCATTCACGGACTAGAAGTGTAATAAAAAGAATTTAATTTAACTAAACTGATTTAACGAATTTTGATCTCAAAACTAAATTTATATTTAATTTTATATTTAATTATTAAACATTTATAATGGCAATAACTATAAACATATAATTGACAAATATCTGATTCTGGAAATATAGGTCCATTTAGTTTATTCCCAGACATATACACCGTTTCCTCTGGTCTCATAATATTATCTAACAACTGTCATCTATTCTCATGTATTGATTTTTATGTATTTATTTCAAATTTATCATATATAAATAAAAAAATAAGACCAGGATAATTTAAACAATTGTCCCTATTAAGATTAAATTGTATCTAAAATGAGACTACAACAAAGCAAATATCAACCAATGGGTGAATAGACTGGAGGTTTAAATAAGACCGCCAAACTGCAGTGGAGCATTATGTATGAAAAAGGCTGCAGGTGACAGCCGAAACGCGTCCAAACGTACTGCTCCAGAGACCCAGGATCTTCTTTCCAGCTTGTTCATCTAAACAAGTATACATCCAGCAGCTCTATACTAGAGATAAGGACATAGAACTGCAACCGGGACAAAAAAAATTAGAAAGGTACGAAGAAAGAGGACCGCAAACAAGGAGAAATCTAAAAACAAGTCAGATCTCCATTAAAGTGTGAATCCTCTGGTACCCCTCTTGCTCTTTGTTCTGCTAACGGACATATAAAAAGATCCAAAATAATCGAAAGTCAAAAACACTCCACCGTTTGACACTTGTGGATACTTCTCCAACTAACCGCTCAACAAAGGAGATTAGAGAACAAAGTCGGAAAACATCCAACTAAGAAATTAGCAAGACAAAGGAGAAAATTGTATTTTGTACAATAAAATACACTTGAAGGATCGTGCAAGACCCCCTGGTGGGTCCTCCAACAAAAGATACACAAGATCGTTACCTTCACGTTTTTAACAAAAGGATTACAACTAAAGTAACAACTAAAGTAACAAACTGTTGCTACAACTGTTGCTACACTTATACTTTTGATACCATTTCAGGAGACCCCCTGGTGGGTTTCTAGGATTAATAAGTTTGCCTCGACTGACAAGATTCAAAGAAGAACTATACCGGTATAGTACACGAACTTGATCATTTTTTACATTTTTACATTTTTTCTACTTTTTAAGGTACCATTTAATTTTAAGCAATAAGCCCCGGGCCAATGCGCTCTCGCATACTTTTCTATTCCATTTGTATAGTATAAGTATACATAATATATACAGTATATGTCTTATATCAACTATTAGTCTCATTTGCGCTTTAATAATAAAGCTAGTAAATAAAGCTAGATAATATCACATATATTTCCAGGAACGCAATATTTATTTTAGAAATAATATATTTATCACTGATTTTTAATTATTTTAATACCGGATCCTGTTCAAATTAGGCCAGTATTATTTTTTAATGATCCTATTGAATGTATGTCTATATATAGTTACTCTGAATAAAATCCTATATATTATTTACTTAAATCAGATATCTGTCTTTTATATTACTAAATGAAATTATTACACTTCTAGTTACTTACATCTTTAACAATTTTTTAACATATTTTCATGTAACAGTCATAATACTAGGCAAGATTTAGACTGAGTATATCTGATCAGAGCTACTCCAGTCGCACTACAAACTACACAAATATCTAGATGTTCCCAGTCTGGTGAGTGATCATCGGAGGTGGTTGTAACTTTGATGGAGTGTTTGTGGATGATGGCGATACCTCCTCCAGGTCGGTTGCTGTGGTCTTTGTGGGAGATTTTGTAGCCATCGGGGATGGCGATGTCCGGCGCTGATGCGGGGTTGAGCCAGGTTTCGGTGAGGAAGGCGACGTCTGGGGAGGTGGAGTCGAGCAGGTTCCAGATTTCGATGGTGTACTTGAGGATGCAGCGGGTGTTGAGGAGGATGCAGTTGAGGTTATTGCGGCTGTTTGTGTGAGGGATGTTTGGTAGGTTTGTGGTTGGGATAGAGGTGAAGGAGCAGTTGCGGCAGGTGAATGGTCCTTTGGTGTTTGTCGGGTATGCAAGGTGGCATGCTGATAATTTACCTGTGTTGAGAGGGCATAGGGTGCTGGCGTCATAGTAGTGGCGGGTGTGGAGGTCATGGTTCGTGGCGCTGGGTGCGGTCCAGGCGTGGACGGGCTTTGACGGGCTTGCCTTTGGCGCGCCTTCGGTGCCCCCACTGCACAAGTCCACTGCATGGCTGTATATAGAGGTATATAGAGGTGGTAGGGGGGAGGGTTTGGAGCAGGGAGGCGGGCGGGCAGCGGCAGAGGGAAGAGAAAAGAAATTCAGCAGGACAGGGAGTCCCAGACATTTAATTACAATAAATTATATATATATATATATATATATATATATATATATATATATATATATATATATATATATATATATATATATATGTCTTCATACAGATTAAAACCCAAAAAAAACTATTAGTTTCTGCATAAACATTAAATTGTAAAAATGTAAAAATAAGCTATTTAATGTTTGAAGTGCAAACCAATTAATCGATCTCTTTTTTTTACCCTCCTATACAGTACAGGCCACTTTGGGCCTTAATTTTCTCATCTAGTCTGAGTGCTTTAAGTAGTGCAGGCCTCTTATTTAACTATAAGCACACTGGACAACATTACAAGTAGTTTTCCGTGCCCGATGTGGTCTTTTCGCAATCAATTTTCATTGCGCAGGTATTACAAGTCTTGAAAAATTGTGATTGCGCGCGTAGATTTGCCTTTTACGCAACAATCTTTTCCGTGCTCGAAGAACCGTAGTTAACAGTTTTGTGCAACATAAAAGTTTCATGAAACACTTCAAAAATACATTGCAAAGTACAGTTACACTCATATTGACACTGTCTAATAAAAATATTTAAAAAAAATATTGCACACAAAAGTTATAACGGCTCAAAGATACGAGATCTCGGGTGTTAGAAAAAAAAAAGCAAACACAGGGATTTTACATTGACATACGTACACATACATAGAGAAACATGGATTTCTATGTATAGACATATGTTTAATTATAGAGATAATGAAAATATTTTACATTACAATCTTGTGTACATTAAACAATATCTCAGAGGGATTTTCAAAGCGATATTCGCATAAAGAGCTCAAGATATTTAGACATATATATATTCATATACATATCTCGCTATAAATAGATATATCAGTCCAAAAATAATCACATATATAGAGAAATATTTATTTAGAAATAAATAGAACATATTCCGTTGTGAAAACATTTTCGCAATATAAAATATTCGTATTTTCATGTACACTTTTCAAGGAGAATACATCATGTGCTTTGCGAAACATATTATGGTTTTTGTGTGTGTTTCATTCTATTTGTCTTCTTTATTGACTTCTATAGGGAATACGTGAACGCTCACGATATTTGGCTGTTTGCATTATGCAGCTAAAAGCAGGTGCAAAAAGTTATTTTGCAACTTGTAATAGCTGCGCAACCCCAAATGCGTAAAAGCCATAACACGTGTGGTGTTTTTCCAACTGATTTGCCACACAACATGTAATCATGCCCACTATAGTTAAATGACAAATACAATTATTATAGCACTGTAATATTGCGTTAGATTATAAGACCACTCTTGGACCCTTGATATATATTTTTAAATTAGGAAACATAACTCTTTGACCCATATTCTATGACCTTAAGCTATGGACTGCAACATACTAAGGGCCTGATATTTAAAAGCTCAAAAAATTTTAGAAACACAAATTTTGTTTGAAAGCTATTTATCTCACTATGTAGGGTTTTGTATGTGAAGGAGACACTTACATTACAATTTAAAGGTCTAAAAAAATCCCAAAGATTTTGCATGAATTCTCTTCATGCCAACGAGCTTTTGAATATCAGGCCCTAAGACTTTAGAAATACTTATTTGCTTCCCTGAGCAAGTATACTATCTTGGTCTGAATAGACTATAATACTTAATATGTCAAATTATTTGGAGAACAGAGTACACAAATATTTTAGCTTACTGTTTTGGTACTAAAAGTATTGTTAAATGAGATTTAATACAACAAAGCTAACATAAACTAGTATATTACCTTATAATGTAGTTATAGAACTAAAGGATAATATCAAAACCAGAGTAATGCAAGTATAAGCAATGGTCAGTTAATAAGACTCTTATGGCTCTTCTGAATTTAAAAGTACAGTAATGGCTGCATGATATTATAGTTACAACAAGCTATATTCATATCCACAATTATATTTTGCAGAAATTATAGCTACACATAGGTCTATGAAGGAGGAAGTATAAGCTAAATCTTTGCAAATTATTAAAATACTCTGTGACCTCTGTAGGCAGAGCTGGATGCTACATGTATATAGTCTCATATCAAACCACCTTCTTGGGGAATGACTACATATAAAATGCAATACTGCTGGAGGTAAGTACTAAGTTATGTAGCATATAATATCAACCCTATCTAAAGACTAGTTAAATGAAAGTGTCCACAGCTCTCCAATGCTAGAAAATATCTTTATTTGGACAAAATAGCAACATTTCGAGGCTAATGCCTCTTAATCATGCATAGGCTATTACAAACTTAACACACCTTATATACCTGTTGGTTTGGCGCCACAGGGCCCACAACCTGTTAAAATAGTGACACCTACTGGTGTTCATATGTATTACATTAAAAAGACATATACAATTATATACACATGCTTATAGGAATTGTATGTTTTACTGATGTAACAAGAAAAGATTGTGTCTTTTTTGAATTTTGAAAAAATTCACAAGGTTAATCTTAAACCATTTAGATTGCACACATGTTATAATGAACAAGAGTTAAAGATCTTTTATGTGATCTGAGCAAGGAAATTTCTGACTATAGGTAAATACCTTATATGTACTGGTCCAATATTGAACTATGATAAAAGTTTAATTCTTAATTTATCATATCAAAATTATTTTATTAAATCTATATTGGATAGGGGTTATGGTGCTATTACATGACAGATGTAATACTACTGTAAATAAAACTATTGTTGGACCCAGATAGTAAAGCCTTTATTTGAACAAACTGTAACATACTTAAAGGTAAACTGACAGATCTAATTCTCTGTTTAGGCCTCTAGGTGCCAATGTTTCTAGTTTATGAATCCACCATGATTCTTTCTGCTTTAATAAGGTTTCTCTATCTTGTCCATTTCTCTGGGGTTTTATCTGATCAATCACTTGCCATCTAATTTGACTGCTATTATGGCCTTTTTCTATGAAATGACAAGATACTGGGGCCTCTTTGTTTTTACAGCGTAATTGTCTTTGGCGTGTGGTGGGGAGACATTGGATCCCTGGAAAAATTTGTCAGAGAGGTAAATTCAGCAGTACAAGGTCTGGAGTTAACTATCACTTATAGTGAAGAGAGCATAACGTTCTTAGACACAAAAGTTATAAAAGCTGGCAATATATTAGAATTTGATTTGTATATCAAAAATACTGATAAAAACACCTTACTTAGATTTGACAGCTTTCACCCAAGACCTTTGGTAGAATCTCTCCCTAAGAGCCAGCTACTACGTGTAAAAAGAATAGTGAGTAACACCCAGAAATGTAATCAACGCATAGATGAAATGGCACACAAATTTATTGAAAGAGGCTACCCAGCTAGGTTAATTGAAGAAAAGAAACATGAGGTATTAAAGTTACATAATAAGAATAACACCATTAAACAAAAAGAGAACAGGATGGTCTTTGTTTCTCAGTACAGTCACTATAGTAAAGAAATTACTAAAAGCATAAGAAAACATTGGCACATACTTAGTGACTGTAATGACAAAATACCTATCTTCAAAAATCCTCCCCTAATGGCCCACAGACGTGTAAAAAATCTGAGAGATCATTTGGTAAAATCTGATGTTGGTCCAAGCAGAGGGAGTATTCAAACCCACATAGGCAGTAAAAATTATGGTACATACCCATGCTTAAATTGCATGAGCTGTAGCTCTATAATTAAAGGCAAATTTTTCCATCATCCCCATAATGGCACCAGATATGATATTAGAGGTTTCTATACGTGTGATACTACACACGTTGTATATTTAATTAAGTGTCCATGTTCTCTGGTTTACTTGGGCGAGACCACCCGTAAAGTAAAAGATAGGATGAGCCAACATCGCTCAAATATACGCTGTAAAAACAAAGAGGCCCCAGTATCTTGTCATTTCATAGAAAAAGGCCATAATATCAGTCAAATGAGATGGCAAGTGATTGATCAGATAAAACCCCAGAGAAATGGACAAGATAGAGAAACCTTATTAAAGCAGAAAGAATCATGGTGGATTCATAAACTAGAAACATTGGCACCTAGAGGCCTAAACAGAGAATTAGATCTGTCAGTTTACCTTTAAGTATGTTACAGTTTGTTCAAATAAAGGCTTTACTATCTGGGTCCAACAATAGTTTTATTTACAGTAGTATTAAATCTGTCATGTAATAGCACCATAACCCCTATCCAATATAGATTTAATAAAATAATTTTGATATGATAAATTAAGAATTAAACTTTTATCATAGTTCAATATTGGACCAGTACATATAAGGTATTTACCTATAGTCAGAAATTTCCTTGCTCACATCACATAAAAGATCTTTAACTCTTGTTCATTATAACATGTGTGCAATCTAAATGGTTTAAGATTAACCTTGTGAATTTTTTCAAAATTCAAAAAAGACACAATCTTTTCTTGTTACATCAGTAAAACATACAATTCCTATAAGCATGTGTATATAATTGTATATAATGTCTTTTTAATGTAATACATATGAACACCAGTAGGTGTCACTATTTTAACAGGTTGTGGGCCCTGTGGCGCCAAACCAACAGGTATATAAGGTGTGTTAAGTTTGTAATAGCCTATGCATGATTAAGAGGCATTAGCCTCGAAACGTTGCTATTTTGTCCAAATAAAGATATTTTCTAGCATTGGAGAGCTGTGGACACTTTCATTTAACTATATTTATGTGGTGAAGTGGCAGTTCACCTGTCTTCACGAGCACTCCTATCCTCTGGTGCTGTTCCACATTGAACTGTTTAAGCTATCTAAAGACTAAAGACACACTGTTCTTAAAGAGTTGAATATTTACCCTCTTTTATACTGCAAGCAGGCAAACACTAACCGAGCATCATATATGAGGATGGTGTAAGCATCACTAAAAAGTGCATCAGATACTTACTTAGCATCTTCATTGAAATAAGCATTGGTAGTAACCAGAGAAACTTAATATACATCCAAAGCAATATAATATGTGACTGAATAGCTTAGGATGGTCTATAAAAGAAACATACATTTTCTTACATTATGTATAACTATGGACAAACACCCAAAAATACACTATTAAACCTAGCCCAACTTAAGCTTATCTCAGGGTCTATGGCTCTCAACCTACACCAGAGAGATCAAAAAGTCTTATGATGGCTATCTGCTGCATCGAGGCAAAAACAAAATACTTCCGTAGTTCAAAGCCATCAGCCTGAATAACATAAAATGTATATAGAGAGTGATGTGTACACAAAAACACACCATGCCCTTAGGGGGCGCTTCCTCAATAACAAATAATTTCAGCAAAAATAACAAATCAAAATTGGAACTTTGGAAAATCACAATTGTGAATGGTAACCTAATGTTCAATGCTAAGCACCATACATAATACTCGCGACTGTAAACATATAAAATAATAATTGGAAATAATGAATTATGATATATAAAATCTAAATAAAAAAAAATATAAAATATAAAAATAAAAAAATAAAAAAATGAATAAAAGAGTCCAGGAAAAAAAAGAGACAAGAAAATCCGGATGTCGAGGCAGCTCTCTGTCAAAGGATTGCTATCCTGAAGGTCAAAATCTGAAAAAAGTAAAAAAACAGAGGCGCCACCATGGCCTAATATCGCCAACACAGGTAAAAACAACAACACAAGTGAATGTGAATACTTTTTTCAGCCTGAATAACATCCGTGCCATGCTGGAGGATTCTTCCACCACCCTCCATAACAAACCCCTCAATCGCTATGCTCTCAAAAAGGTTGGCACAAAACTCAGCAACATCTATGAGTACCCAGCTGTCAGCATACCGGAATTTGCCCTGCATAGTGGTGAAATTAGCCTGCGGCCTTAAAGTCTCAGTTGGACTGTCGGGGGTTCTCTCCACCACTTCAATTAAGGTAAGTAAATCAGCAAAGACATCCTGTAATTTTTGAGGAATGCAGAAAGTAGTAGATGCCATCGCTACCACTGAGTTACTCACTTCCCGACTAGACAAGGGATATATATCCTGCTCTGCTCCAGGGGATCGGCTGCACCCCCCACAGCACACAATTCATCACAAGACCCCTTTATAGCATAAGGTTCCTTATCCTCCATGGTAGTTGTCCCATAAATATTCTCCTGTGCTTCCCCAGGTTAGATAATCCTTGCGAGGCAGTCAAATCTCTTAAGCATTGCCCTTTCAAAATCTGCCAAGAGGGTTTGAATTGCTATTCCAATGTCCTCCATAATGTAATTTAGCTGAAGTGGTAAATAACTATATTCTACAGTAGTGATGTCGCGAACAGTTCGCCGGCGAATAGTTCCCAGCGAACATAGCATGTTCGTGTTCGCTGCGGCGGGCAAACATATACGATGTTCGATCCGCCCCCTATTCGTCATCATTGAGTAAACTTTGACCCTGTACCTCACAGTCAGCAGACACATTCCAGCCAATCAGCAGCAGACCCTCCCTCCCAGACCCTCCCACCTCCTGGACTGCATCCATTTTAGATTCATTCGGAAGCTGCATTCTTAGTGAGAGGAGGGACAGTGTAGCTGCTGCTGATTTAATAGGGAAATTGATAGCTGGGCTAGTGTATTCAGTGTCCACTACAGTCCTGAAGGACTCATCTGTTCTCTGCTGTAAGGACAGCACCCCAAAAAGCCCTTTTTAGGCCTAGAACATCAGTCTGCTTTTTTTTTTTTCCTGTGTAATCTAATTGCAGTTGCCTGCCTGCCAGCGTGTGTGTCAGGCTCACAGCGTATACTGTGCCCACTTGCCCAGTGCCACCACTCATATGTGGTGTGGCAGGTGGTGGGGGTTGTTCTGTTGGGGGGGGGGCTACACTACAGAAAAAAAAAAAAAAAACAGAAAAAACTACTTTTTTTTGCAAACCCAAGATGGCCACCAATAAGGCAGATGGGGAGGGTTAGAGAGCTGTTTTGGGGGGATCAGGAAGGTTGGGGGCTAAGGGGGGATGCTACACCACAGCATATGTAAATATGCTAAAAAACAAACGAATTAGAAACCTTTTATTTTAGTACTGGCAGACTTAAGATGGCAGGGACAATTGTGGGGGAGGGAAGGGAGCTGTTTGGGAGGGATCAGGGGGTCTGATGTGTCAGGTGGGAGGCTGATCTCTACAATAAAGCTAAAATTAACCCTGCAAGCTCCATACAAACTACCTAATTAACCCCTTCACTGCTAGCCATAAAACACGTGTGATGTGCAGCAGCATTTAGCGGCCTTCTAATTACCAGAAAGCAACGCCAAAGTCATATATGTCTGCTATTTCTGAACAAAGGGGATCCCAGAGAAGCATTTACAACCATTTGTGCCATAATTGCACAAGCTGTTTGTAAATAATTTCAGTGAGAAACCTAAAATTGCAAAAAAAATTAAGTTTTTTTTAAATTTGATCGCATTTGGCGGTGAAATGGTGGCATTAAATATACCAAAATGGGCCTAGATCAATACTTTGGGTTGTCTACTACACTACACTTAAGCTAAAATTAACTCTACAAGCTCCCTACATGCTCCCTAATTAACTCCTTCACTGCTGGGCATAAAACACGTGTGCTGCGCAGTGGCATTTAGCAGCCTTCTAATTACCAAAAAGCGACGCCAAAAGCCATATAAGTCTGCTATTTCTGAACAAAGGGGATCCCAGAGAAGCATTTACAACCATTTATGTCATAATTGCATAAGTTGTTTGTAAATAATGTCTGTGAGCAACCAAAAGTTTGTGAAAAAGTGAACAATTTTTTTTTATTTGATCGCATTTGGTGGTAAAATGGTGGCATGAAATATACCAAAGTGGGCCTAGATCAATACTTTGGGTTGTCTACTACACTACACTTAAGCTAAAATTAACTCTACAAGCTCCCTACATGCTCCCTAATTAACCCCTTCACTGCTGGGCATAAAACACGTGTGGTGCGCAGTGGCATTTAGCAGCCTTCTAATTACCAAAAAGCAAAGCCAAAGCCATAAAAGTCTGCTATTTCTGAAAAAAAGGGGATCCCAGAGAAGCATATACAACCATTTATGCCATAATTGCATAAGTTGTTTGTAAATAATTTCTGTGAGAAATCTAAAGTTTGTGAAAAAGTGAACAATTTTTTTTTTATTTGATCGCATTTGGCAGTGAAATGGTGGCATGAAATATACCAAAATGGGCCTAGATCAATACTTTGGGTTGTCTACTACACTACACTTAAGCTAAAATTAACTCTACAAGCTCCCTACATGCTTCCTAATTAACCCCTTCACTGCTGGGCATAAAACACGTGTGGTGCGCAGTGGCATTTAGCAGCCTTCTAATTACCAAAAAGCAACGCCAAAGCCATATAAGTCTGCTATTTCTGAACAAAGGGGATCCCAGAGAAGCATTTACAACCATTTATGCCAAAATTGCATAAGTTGTTTGTAAATAATTTCTGTGAGAAACCTATAGTTTGTGAAAAAGTGAACAATTATTTTTTATTTGATCGCATTTGGCGGTGAAATGGTGGCATGAAATATACCAAAATGGGCCTAGATCAATACTTTGGGTTGTCTACTACACTACACTTAAGCTAAAATTAACTCTACAAGCTCCCTACATGCTCCCTAATTAACCCCTTCACTGCTGGGCATTAAACACGTGTGGTGCGCAGTGGCATTTAGCAGCCTTCTAATTACCAAAAAGCAACGCCAAAGCCATATAAGTCTGCTATTTCTAAACAAAGGGGATCCCAGATAAGCATTTACAACCATTTATGCCATAATTGCATAAGTTGTTTGTAAATAATTTCTGTGAGCAACCAAAAGTTTGTGAAAAAGTGAACATTTTTTTTTTATTTGATCGCATTTGGCGGTGAAATGGTGGCATGAAATATACCAAAATGGGCCTAGATCAATACTTTGGGTTGTCTTCTACACTACACTTAAGCTAAAATTAACTCTACAAGCTCCCTACATGCTCCCTAATTAGCCCCTTCCCTGCTGGGCATAAAACACGTGTGGTGCGCAGTGGCATTTAGCAGCCTTCTAATTACCAAAAAGCAACGCCAAAGCCATATAAGTCTGCTATTTCTGAACAAAGGGGATCCCAGAGAAGCATATAAAACAATTTATGCCATAATTGCATAAGTTGTTTGTAAATGATTTCAGTGAGAAACCTAAAGTTTGTGAAAAAGTGAACAATTTTTTTTTTATTTGATCGCATTTGGCGGTGAAATGGTGGCATGAAATATACCAAAATGGGCCTAGATCAATACTTTGGGATGTCTTCTTAAAAAAAAAAAAAAATATATATATATATATATGCATGTCAAGGGATATTCAGGTATTCCTGACAGATATCAGGGTTCCAATGTAACTAGGGTTCATTTTGAAAAAAAGTGGGTTTGAAATAGCAAAGTGCTTCTTGTATTTATTTCCCTATAACTTGCAAAAAAAGCAAAGAACATGTTAACATTGGGTATTTCTAAACTCAGGACAAAATTTAGAAACTATTTAGATGTTGTACCCGCTGCGGGAGTTTGGTCTGTCACTGTGAA
The DNA here is from genome assembly GCF_027579735.1 of Bombina bombina. NCBI lineage: Eukaryota > Metazoa > Chordata > Amphibia > Anura > Bombinatoridae > Bombina > Bombina bombina. The sequence continues at coordinate 1,089,615,981 of NC_069499.1, forward strand.
GCGGGCGTAACCCTTACACTACCTGATCGATACAACATCATACCTGATGTTTTCAAGCATGTTATTCCAAACAATTTAGGAATGTTAGGTGATTTATGCCCTTTATGGATTAAAACCAGACTCTGCATCAACTATGTAATTTTCCATGGGAGTTTTGCCATGGATCCCCCTCCGGCATGCCACAGTCCAGGTGTTAGTCCCCTTGAAACAACTTTCCCATCACTATTGTGGCCAGAAAGAGTCCCTGTGGGATTTAAAATTCGCCTGCCTATTGAAGTCTATGGCGGTTCGCCCGTTTGCAAACATTTGCGGAACCCAAATTTTTATGTTCGTGACATCACTATTGTACAGTAATACAGCTCAATGTGACTTCTTAACCTGGATAACTGTGGGGGGTGAAGGGTTAGGTAGAGTCTGTTAACCACGGCAGGGCCACCACGTAAGCCTCAATGTTACGGTTGTTAGGACTAGAGTTTCATCTCAATACTTTGCTCAATCTGTGCAGAAGACAGTCTCTTATCAGAAGATAACAATTAGAAGTGCAGATGATCAAATTAACTAGGAATGTTTAGTAGATTACACAGCTTGTCCTCACAGTCACTAACAAGTCCATCTATCATGGCCACTGCCCAGGAGTGTTGCCCCCCAAAAAATAATATTTTCTTGTGAACATGCTTCATAGTTTAAAAGTGTGAGTTGTTAAAATGTTTATGTTTGACTGACACAAATGAAAAAAATTGTATATTTGCATACTAAAAGTTTAGATGTACTATGTTATAATAGACAACAGGGTAAAAGTCTTGGAAAGGTAATTTTTTTAAAAAGTGAGAATTACTGCAAAAAACGATGAATGGAATAAGAGATTATGCAAACCTTTTGAAAAACTTTTTCTAATGGCTCTGAATTTGAAAACAGCTTGTCACACTGTTAACCTGTGTGTAAAAGTTCAACAAAATGACAGGAATATACCCTATTTTCTATTTTTTAAATTGATTTAACTTTTAGACAGTGTAAATGCCAGGGCAGAAACTTGGTCAGTGCCTGAGTCATGGTAGATTTGTCATAATAATGGAGCTAGCATCACCAATCTGTTTGATGGACTATTTTTCAGAGCTCATACTACATTCCTCATTTCAAATTTGATCCCATAATGCATTTCTCTTTGCACTACTGACCCTTTACAGTATATGAGAATACCCTCTCTTAGAAAGGAATTACTCCCCAAAATCTAAGTGGCAAACATAGGTGGCCGGGTGGCCCAAATTAAGTTGTAGATCAAGTTCTACAATTGACCCTGAATATAAACTAGTTCAAACTTTTTAAATACTTTTTAATGTTATGTACTTAATTTAGTACATCTTGTATTTTTTTCCTGCACTCTTTGTAAAGCTTTCTGTCCTCAAACCATCTCCATTGCTTCTACTGTCCTCTTTGGCTCACTGTCACTTTGTATACACATGCTCCTCAGTCTTTCCTCTATCATACACTCCCTCAATTCCCCCTTTGTTCTCCCATATCTCTCCTATTGTGTGTGAGTGAGTGTGGGTACGTGTGTGTGTGTGATTATGTGTAACACGTGTGCAGTGTGTGTGACACATGTGTTCAGTGGGTGTATGTAGTTAATTGACCTTGAGAAATTATGACAAATTAGATGAATAATTGAACACTCACACTTTCCTCTGTAGATCTTTCTGCTGCTGTCCCTCTAACTCTAAAGGCCCAATTCTCTAAAGTTCACTAGCATAGAGTGAAAATATCACTCTGCCCCTTGCATGGGCAGACCTTACTAAGTTCCCAGTCCCATTTAGTGGCCACTGGCCAGCTGCCTCTAATTAAAAATAGAGAAGCTCACTGGAAAGCAGAATTTCCCTCAGGTTAGTGAATAAAACAGGGCGCACTGAGCCCTGATATTTTTTTAAGCAAATCTAAATCAGATTGTCAGTGTACTATACCTTGCATTTACTTCTAGTTAATGTTTTGAAATAACACTGCACCTTAAATATGATTTTTAATGTACAATTTTTTTTGTCATATTTTAAATAAGAATTCTGCTGTATAATTTAATTTTGCAGTTCACTGTGCACTTTTAACAAAATTTTTAACACATATTAATAATATGAGTTTTATTGTGCGCATTTAATAGAATTTTTAAATTGATTATTTTATTGTATGCAGTTCTATAGTGTATGTGCTACTCCTACACACATGTATATAACTGTAGGTTATGCCCCTTAGAGAACTACACAGTTACCAAGTTAAAATTTGACTGTAGAAAATCACATAAAGCTCTTCCTCATAGCACTGACAGATCTTTTTAGAGAATCTAACCTGAGCTGAAAGCTTTCGAGAATTGGACCCTAAGTCAAATTATGCAGCTAAAATTTGTCTAATTAATGTAATTAATGTGGGTTTATGTATGGGCTAGCAACAAATCAATTTTTTGATGATGTAGTGTTTTTACATTGGCTGGTTATAGTTACTATCTGTGAAAATATATTTCTCTTTGAAAAGACTGCAAAAAGCTATGAAGGTCAATGTGATTCTCATGATACTGCCCGTAATGAATACATATCATCTATGTACTTGAGTTGTCAAATTGATTAGACAGCTTTTCAAGTAGGTTAGAATATGATGTTTTTACAAATAACCTATAATAAATTGGAATGGGAAGTAAATACATTGAGATTGCAATATAAACCTTTTATTATTTTACCACCTTTTAACTCTGAAAATGATGTATTTTCCAGTTCTGAGAATTGGAAAGGTAAACCTAACCCTGCTCCATATATGTTTTCATTACTGGCCAAGGTAGAGGTGATTAGATAAACTACAAAACAGTGGATATTAGGATAACAAGATGCTTTTGACTAGCTGTGTCTACTCCAGTAAAATGCATTAATTAGCTCCTGGAAATAAAGCAAGTAATGGGTGATGTTCGGTTATTGAAAAAAAGCTGCAGCAAACAATAAGTTAATGCATTCAAACAATTTTTACACTCAATTTATTGTAAAACTGCAGACAATTGTGTAGTTAAAATATATTTACTGCACGTTTAAAGCAGATTCATTTGTTACAATTTGAAATATCAGTGTTACCTCTCCCCACTTATGATTGAGGGTTTGAATTGCTGATCACAATTAGACTAGCTCTGACTTTTTAACACAAAATGGCATCATGGCTAACATGAATACATAATATAAATAGCCCAAAAACATATATAAGAAATAAATTGTACATTGTACATGCCCCAATAAATTGTACATGCCCGATTACAATTTCATTCTGGCTCAACTTCTTGCCAAACTGAAGGTATTACAGTGTGAATGGCATACCTGGGAACATCTGCAGATCTGCAGAAGGAGCGAAAAATATAATGTCTCAAACAAAACATTATCAATGATAACATATGCCGTGGGAGAGAGCTGCAAGTTGTACACATATAGGAAGGAAAACACTTGCTTGATTACTGCTGTACACCTGTGAGATGTTGGAATTACATCTGTTAGCTGTTGGAATTACTTATCATATATTCCTGGACTTCACAATAAGTAATATATACCCTGGACTACACAGTTGGTATTGTTGTATTTTCTTCACCTTGAATGTGATTATATTGATGTTACCCACTGGCGTTGCTATCAGATATATGTACTAACATCATTATATAGAGTCCTTTTATTTATCATTTCACCTATAACAATATTTATCCTATCCATCCTAGGCGCATCTTATAAGTGCTTTAGTGACACCATCACTGAAGCACTAGTTACTGAAGTTATACACATACACTGCACAATATTTTCAAACTGGTGGTTTGTTGTTTTCTGACAAGGGACTCAAGGGGGTAATAAACAGCAAAATGTCAAGGGGTAACATTTGTCCCTCTTGCTCACCCCCTCTAGATGTCCATGCTGGGCAGTTGCCTTCAGTGCCTGATGAAAATAGCTATCTGAACTGTTTAAGTTTCACTTCCTTTTCAATTAAACAGCTGGTATTTTGTCACACATCTATCTATCTATCTATCATCTATCTATCTATCTATCTATCTATCTATCTATCTATCTATCTATCTATCTATCTATCTATCTATCTATCTATCTATCTATTATCTATCAATCGTCTATCTATCTATCTATCATCTATCTATCTATCTATCTATCTATCTATCTATCTATCTATCTATCTATCTATCTATCTATCTATCTTTCTACCAATCTTTTTACTGCCTACATCATTCATTATTATGCTGTAAGAGGCCTTATTTTTCTTGCTGCAACCATCTGAACCTAATTAAAAGTCAGTGGGAGGAGTGATTAGTTTGTGTGCAGTGTGGGTGGGGGAATATCAACCCCAGGGATGGTTCAGATTTTTTCTTCTCTTAATTATAGTTAATTGTGATGCATTAGATTCAACTCTCTTCTGATTTGCCATTAATAACATTTTCTTCTATAACATTTTCGTTCTCGGCATGAGATTGACTGACACTACATACCAGTTATGCATCTTTATTGTAGATAAGATGACTTCATTAACAGTCTGGAGTTGATAGCATGCTCCTAATTTTCAAAGGCTTATTAACACTTTCACTGTCAGTTGGTTGAAAGAAGCAAAGACATTTTTTTCTATTCTTTCATAAACTAGTTTAATATACTTGTCTTATCCTTTCAACTAGATACAAATTGCATTTTACCAGGGTTTTAATTAAAATAAGTTACTTATTATGTATTGTTTTCTGCTTAAATCTTATATATAATGTCTTGCAATAAATGCAATGCTAACTGTGCTATAAACTTTTAGATAAAATATTGGCAAGTGAACAAATCACAATAGATATGACATCCTTTCTATTTTTGGGGTATATTATGCATTTTCAGTTTTATAATTAGAAATGAGGTTTTAATATATTTTTATCCCCATTAATAAAATCAGTCACAACTATGTATGGGATCCATGTCATGAGTGCTCTTAAACATTTTTTAAAGATGTAATTTACTACTCCAGAGTTTATCAATTATATTCTCTGGGCAAAAATAAAGGTTAATTCCAACCTCCCAATCTTTTTTGTTTTCAGTTCCCAATACTCCTTTTTAAATATGAATGATCACAATGCAAATAATAACACTGTTCTTTTATTTAAAAAACACAAGGTCAGATATCAGAAAAGTCTCCCATACGATTTATTGACAACATTGACTTTGGGAATCACAATCCACCCAGTCACAAGCTATCAAATTTAACAGTCTAAGACTCTTGATAAAGGCTCAACACCCACAGATTGACTGATTACACATATCAGATTAACAATAATTATATCCACCACCATTCTGCACATGCTCAGGTTAAAAAAAACCAAAATGGTGCTACCCCTGCCTTTTTGGTGATGAATATTGTATTGCACCAAAAAACACATGATACGTCATCAATATCAATTTAATGTAAAAACACAAAGAAATCCATAGTAGTGACACGTAGAGAAAGAGAAAACTGTCTGGAGAAGAGAGAAGACTGCACCAGTAGAATGAGGATGAGTGGTCTGGTAATTTGGTGAGAGTTGCTGAGGAGCCTGGAGAGCTGTAGTATTTTTGAGTTGCTGAGGAGCCTGGAGAGCTGTAGTATTTTTGAGTTGCTGAGGAGCCTGGAGAGCTGTAGTATTTTTGAGTTGCTGAGGAGCCTGGAGAGCTGTAGTATTTTTGAGTTGCTGAGGAGCCTGGAGAGCTGTAGTATTTTTGAGTTGCTGAGGAGCCAGGAGAGCTGTAGTTTTTTTGAGTTGCTGAGGAGCCTGGAGAGCTGTAGTATTTTTGAAAAGCAGAAGTTTTTTGTGTGTATCGATTCAGTTTTCAGTGATAAACAGCCACTATTGGTTTTTAAAGATGCCGTTGTGGGTAAATGGAGATCAAATATTGTGGGAATTATTATGCTGCTTCGCTGACTCAGTAAGACAAAAATCCAAAAAACAAATGATAGCCGATCAAGTTTTTTTTTTTTATAGCAAATGAGAATTTGCAAACATTGGAATTGAGGCCTCTATTTGTAGAGTTAGTGCAAAAGCAGGTATAATCAGTGTATTAATATGTGTTATTATAATTGTAAAGGTGCTATGAAGAGAAAAAAAATTAGACTAATAGGCCAAAAACAAAATAATGTTGGTGCTCCTATAAAAATCACATGCAATGTGAAGAAATACTCAAATATTCACTGTCCAAAATTTTAGCAGACTTTCTGCAAGGGTGGGTACAGAGGATACAAACTCTCACACCACCTAGTAAGTAAATAAAAAAATATTACAATGCACACTGTTGCCTTCTGGTTGACTTTTCACTATATATGTAAATCCTATAAACATTACTACATTATTTTTATAAATTAAACTTACCTCTTTTTTGTTAGTCTTGAAAAGAAATAATTTCATATCTACATAGCATCTGATGCATAAGCTCTATAACAATTACTACAACCACTACAAGTACTGAAATACCAAAGATCACATAATAAGACCCTGTAGAAAGAGATGAGTACAGGGAGATCTCCCTATGGGTGATGGGGGAAACCAGACGTGGACTCCTTGCCCAGTGTGCTTAGAGGAATGTGGCTGCGCCTCACTAATGAGGCCCATAGGAGGCCGAAACGATCGTCTGGGGTTGTCATGTTCCTTGTTCAGAGGAGAATTGCCTGGTATTTTGGGGCTGGACTGACCTTACTTGGCGGGATCAGACTGATATACTTCAGGAAAGTTTTTCTCTGTGAAAAGCACACTGGTCTAAAAGAGGCTGTTCCAGGGTGGTAAGTCGCCATAGATCTAGCTGATGAGCTGTTGTTTATTCCTGGTAGAGCGATTCTCTCTTCATATGAAAGAGATGAGTATACGCAGGGATCATAAATAAATTATAGATGTCACATAAGAAGGCAACAAATCAGCATGCTAAGCCATAGAGAGGTGCATTTGTTTTTGGAAAAATGCACATTTGTCACAAAAATGATATTCTCGTTTCGTTTTAATGAAAATGAAACAAAAAATACTGATGAAAATGGTCAGTGTTCATTAATTTACTTCCTTTTTATGGTTTATTAATTACCTTAACATGCTCTACCTGGAGAGCACATTAAGGTAAGTGTTGTAACCACAGGTGAACTTTTCCCCTGTAGCTTTTAAACATTTACATTTATTTTAATTAAAACTAATGTAAATGTTTAACATTTTTTTATTTTTTTTTAAACAAAATGAAAACCGAATAGTGCAGCCACCAAATATTCAGGGAAACAAATTTCCCTGAATATTGGACCCGAAAATGTTGTCAGAAATTAAATTTTCTTCCCTGCATATGTCTACTAAGCCACTGAGAACACTGAGATAAAAAGTACAGAGTTTGTATCAGATACAGTTTCACAACACTCGTGTAGATTACATCAGCAATAAATAATATTTGATAAATATGGCACATTAAAAAATAAAAAATGTATTTTTAAAAAGACATGAAAGTCAAAATTAAACTTTCCTGTTTCTGATGAAGAATTAAAAAAAAAATCTTTCCAATTTACTTCTTTTGTCAAATATACTTCTTTCTCTTGATAGCAGGAGCAGCAGCAGCAGTGTTTATAACTATTTTTGGCGAGTTTGGAGACAATGCTTTATATCAATGAAGTTAACTTTGAAAGTTTGCACTTTGACTATAAACGGTGTTAAATATTTTTTAAATGACACTGTTATCAAGAAGAGAAGTAGATCGCCACTTTCCTTTGTGAGATAATAAAGGGAAATTAAACACCTCTTGCTTTGGAGTAAAATTTGTACTTTGTCCCATACTTGTTGGAGATATCAAAAAACAAAAGGCCAGATTACCAGCGTGGTTACAGTTACTCGCAAGCGAAAAGGGGTTTGTTGCGAATGTAGCGACTTATTACAAGTTGAAAGTAAACGCAATCACTTGGACGCAATTTAAGTTAACTTGTGTTCTCAGAGCTGTGGTTAACTGTTTCACAAAACAAAAAAGTGTCACAAAACACATCAAAAATACATTACAAAGTACAGTTACACTTATAAATCTATCTAATAAAAATTATTTAAATGAAAAATTGCTCACAAAATGTATAAGTGCTCAAAGATATGAGATCTCAGATGATAGAAAAAAAATGTTTGCTGCCAAGGTCTTTTATTGGGATTGTGATCAATCCAAACCATGTTGACAATATTGGACAAACTTTAAACTTGGTATTAGCCAAAAATATGAACAAGATTATGATCAACCCCCCAGAGGTTGCAGAGAGGTTAAGAAGCACTGGTCTTCTTGCAACATCCCCATAGCACTTTCTCACACATTTCCCTTTCCTCTCTTTAACTTTGTGTTTTTATCTCTTTACATTTAATTCATTTTCCTCATGTTGTTCATAATCATTTTTTCAATTTGTTTCATTAACTTCATTCATATTTGCTTCTCTTTCCATCTTTGGCCCTGATATTCAAAGGTTCTCCAGCTTGGAGAGAAATTGCAGGTCAGACTTCACAGAGGCTAAACTCAATGAATATTCACAAAAAAAAAGAGCAAACTCTCCAGCACTGTGAGATCTCTCTCATTTCTATATATAAAGGAGAGACAAGCCCAGTGCAATACAGCACTGCATCACATGAGAGTTTTGTTACCTTTCTGTTTTACTTTAAAGGGACACTCAATCAAAATTAAACTGTCATGATTCAGATAGAGCATGCAATTTTAAACAACTTTCTAATTTACTTCCATTAACTAAATGTGTACAGTCTTTTTATATTTATACTTTTTGAATCACCAGCTCCTACTGAGCATGTGCAAGAATAAGTGTGTATGCATTTCTGAATGGCTGATGGCTGTCACATGGTATGTGTATGCATTTGTGATTGGCTGATTGCTGTCACATGGTACAGGGGGAGTGGAAATAGACGTAACTTTTAAAATTGTCAGAAAAAAAATCTACTACTCATTTGAAGTTCATACTAAGTGCTATTGCATTGTCTTGTTATCTTGCATTTATTGATTATGCAAATCTACTGTGTTGACTGGTCCTTTAACAAATTAGGATCATACTTTATATATTTCTGTTTATATAAACAAATAACATTGCACCTTGAATTTGCTGCATTGCAAACTACATTCTCTCTCCCATTTGAATGTTTTTTATCCCAGAGAGCTTCATTACTTCCCATGGAAGGCATCTCTCATCTCTCTGGGATTTCCAGGTTCCTCCCCTTTTATTAGAAAATTCAGTGAGTTCTGCATCTGTGAAGTCTGCTCTATAACCAGAATTTGTAAAATCACAATCCTAAATACACTGCTGTATAAAAAATAAAATACAAAATAGAAAGTGCAAAGCTTAAATGTAATAAAATGTAATTTGAAGTGTACAGTGATATAAAATACTAAGCACAAAGTGTAAATGCAGCAAAACTGTCATATCATGCAATACTATATTGCACTGGGCTTGTCCCTCCTTCAGATACAGAAATGCAGGTAACAACCCTAGGAAAATTAAAGTCAAATCGGCCTTTTAAAAATTTCACTAGGGATCTTAAAGTGTTGGAGAATCATTTTAGAATATCTTACCTGAGCAGAGAGGGCCTTTGTCTCCTCTGTTCTCATCTTTCGCTCCCTCTCAACTATCCCATGGAGATTATTCTTTCACAGTGAATTATAAAGTATTGCAAAAGCATTCTGTTCTCCCTAGTAGCTAACAGTGTGGATGGGATTAACAGAGAATATCTTATTATCATTATTATCCTGCTATTCTTTATGGCTAGCAATGTATCTATTATCCTAAGAAAAGATGCACCATTTTAGGCACTGCTTGAATGCTTTCAGATGTAATACCTTCTTGTTTATATTTAATATTGTCAAAGATAATAAATACCAAGAAATATATGTTGACTAGCACTTTTATGTACCCTGACGATTTTTTTTTCTTTCTAGGCAAGCGATCAAAAGTATGTGCATTAAATTCTGAGATTGTCATTTATTCAGTCGAGTAAGTGAATGGAGTTTCACAGGGTCAAAAACTGGAAAACATCATCAGAACTGTAAGAAATGATTTAGCAAACATTTGTCTGGGATTTTTTATTCCACTTGAGGAAAATTACATTTATTCACCTGAGAAGAGAGCTGTAAAACCTTTGTTTTGATAATTCCCTTTCAAAAAAAAATATTTGTCTTTAGGTTTTAGTGAGGTTTGCTGTGTGATATGGTAATATGATAAAAGAGCATTTTTATTAATCCTACTGGCTAATGGTAAATTGGGGAAGGAGGGATATGAAGGAAGGGCTTTTGACCTCCATTCTAGACAAAAGTGATGCCATGGGTCAGGTGGGCTTTGGCCTAGGAAGGGTTTATATAGGAGTGGTGAGTGGAAGTTGGTGTCTTTTTTGGCGCATATATTTGAGAAGCAGCTTTCTTCCATTTCTTATGTTTGGGTGGATCTATTACATCTGGTGGGGGTGCTTGTCTTGTGGTTTGGTGGCTTATGTTGTGTGCACCTCCTAGCAGTACAGGAGGCATTTTAGTACAGCAAATAATTTTTGAATTTGTGAATGCTGAGGCAAGCACCGCTAAGGGTTTTTTATTTACTGTTATGGTTGTTACATTTATTTTTTACACATACGTAAATCAGGTGATATAACTAATTCAACAAGACACATTATTGTTAAGAAGGTAAGGAAGTAAATACAAATATGTTGAGATCAGAGTTTTCATACTTAATAACAAAATATTGTAATGGAGCCCTAAATCTTTACTTCCTAGTTAAAGGGAAATAAAACAGGGATAATAAATTGCTCTAATTTTTTTTAAAGCATATCATTATGGCATTAATGCTCACCTGTGTGATGGTTAAACACATAGTTAAAGCCAGTTTTTCACTGGCAATACACCTGTAGTCCAGAGCTTAACAGCTGTAAATCTACAGCTGTAAATCCACCTGAGTAGTGTACAACTGCCAGTCGCCTGCAATGTCCAGCAAAGGATCAGTAGTATATTGCTGCTCCAGAGCTGACTTTATCAATGTGTTTAGAACCTTTTCAGTAGTTAAACATTTATGGCTCCAAATCCAAAGTTGTAGATGCAATTTCTGAGCCCTTTCAAGTGCAAGTTAGGAACCAGTAGTTTTAAGATTGAGGTGGCAGATTAAAAACCCCCTGAACTGACCTAACCAGAATGACTGACAACATACTATAAAGATCTGCTTATGTTAAAGAGATATGAAACCCAGGCATTTTAAAAATTTCCAATTCATTTCTATTATCATATTAGCTTGATTCCCATTGTATTCTTTGTTGAAGAAATACCTAGGTAGGTGTCTGGAGCACTATATAGCAGAAAATAGTGCTGTCATCTAGTGCTCTTGCAAATCGATAGCATTCTTGAAAAACTGCTGCTAAATAGTGCTCAAGATATGTGCACACTCTTTACCTTACGTACCTTCTTTTCAACAAAAGATATCAAGAGAACAAATACAATTTTATAATAGAAGTAAATTAGAAAGTTTTTTTTTCTGGAAATGCTCTATCTTAATCCTGAAAGGAAATGTTGTGTTTCGTGCCCCTTTAATGTTTAGTGCCCTTGCTGAAGACACATAATGAAGTGACAGCTATCTTTCCAATAGAATGTGAAACAAGTCTGTTTCTTTGTAACATAAAGGCACAATAGGGGGAATTAAAGCTATTTGTCAAGTCACAGTTTATTTGCAGAGTGACAGAGACTGTCAGTGACCTTTTATGCTAAGCTTTATTAATATAGTAACACAAATATATATTTCAAAGGGATGATTTCATTTTCTTATAAAGGTTCTAAAGTGTCTGTGTCACTCAGTTTTATTTTTCAAAAGATTCTTGCCCTGGAAATCAAGCTTACCGAGACATCTATCAACACTTGGATTATATCTCAGTTTGTTAGTTTTTCCTCATTTTATGCAGATTTGGAGTTCAAAGCTTAACAATTCAGCTTTGAACTCCAGGTGAGGAGCATGAAAGATCAGAAACATACTGATAAATGATAATACTTGTAATCATTTCTGAGAATTCTTTAGTTTATTTACAAAACTGTAATACATGACGTTCTAAATAATTGGTGGCATAGCATGTTGTTTATTGGTAAAGTATGATAATCTATGGTAGACATGTGCGTTTCATTCCAAATCGAAATTTGGGCGAATTTGTCAAATTCGGAGCTTCGCATCGATTCGAATTTACGAATTACAGTAGCAACGAATCTAACGAATAAATCCGAATTAGTTTGGATTTATTCGTTACATTCGAATGGCCATGGACTAATCACAATTACACTAGTATTGTAGAGTATATTAGGTTATATCACTCTGCTACGGGTTAATATTACAGTACATTATACTAGTCTAATACACAGCACATCCCACCTAACACATAGCGAACTTCCGAATTTACGAATCGAATCCGAATTGAATACATCCAAATACATCCCAATACATCCAAATTTATTCAAATCCGAAACAAATGCATTCAAATGTATCTGAATTAGAATTGATCCGAAAACGAAATTCGAAAAAATCAGAATTGGTCCGAAATGAACCGAAACAAATCTTTCCGCCGAGCACAAGTCTAATCTGTGGTAACACTAGAGGCAAAATTCACTAGGAAGTCTCTCCAGCCTCTCAAACATCACCACCATCTGTTATCAGATGCATAGAACAACATAGCAACTGGAGAAGCAAGAGAATCTGGATTTGTGGTTCAATTTAATAATTTTTTGGAAGGTAATTTGTGTAATGAAATGATCATTTATGGCACAATGCTTCATGGTGCTATTAGTCTATATATGTTCCTTTCTTATAGCAAAAAATATATCATTCATCATGCCATTGAATATTAGTGATCAGAGTTTTAGCTAATTACTAAAGTTGAGTTACCACGAAAAATCTGCTGTTTTTAGCTTTATTTCATATAATCACAATTTTCTTTATAACCCATTTTAACCTGCCTTTGGATCATGACGCTGTCTTTGCCTGAATACCTGTGTATAATTCTGCTTGCTCCAGGCTGATTATCAGTACAGGTACAGAAGATTGTTTGTATTGCCCATCTTTTCTTCCACTCTATATTTATTGGAAACTGTTTCAGTTTCATATCTTCTTCCTCGAATACCAATGTATTCTCCTGCTTTGCTTGATGGACTATGCTCTTTGTAATCTGCAGTTTGTTCTAGCCCTGCAGTATCTATTATTCCAGATACCTTGTTTGCCATAGACAGGACTGAGATTATGTAACGAGTCTGCTCCAGTTTTGCAGTATTCCTTGTTGTAAATTATCTAATTACTGCTTCACTTAGAACATTATACTTTTATATCAATCACTTCTTACTTATATCTTTCTTACTTCGGTCCTCTAGTGATATTGTGGGTCAGAATTATTGATTTTCTATCTCTAATTTTATATGTATTATTTGTACTTGGCACTCAGTTGGGTAGTATTTATTTTTTATAAAACAAACCTTTCCTATGCCTTGCTGTGTATCTAAACCTATTATTATTGGTCATTCAATTAATGCACTTGGATTGTCATATGTTTAAATACCATGTTTATCTCCAAGTGATTTTCTGTAACTCTTTAATGTATTCTAGGGCTATTTTCATTGAGGCTAAAGATAAAGCACATAAAGTAACTAACAGACACTCTTTAAAAGGACATTTTCTAGAACAAGTTAATTTTAAACAAATTCCACATCTTGCATGTTCTAAAGTAGCTCCAGAAGATAATTTGGCCTCTCATTGGAGCATACATTTGTAAACCACCTGCTGATTGGTTTATCCAGGTACATCCTTTGTAGCAGCATCACTGGATCAAACTGGGTACAGGAATGTTACTATGGGCTAGATTACGAGCGGAGTGCTAGTTATCGCTCCAGTGTTAACTCTGCTAGAATTAAGCTATTTGTGCGTCGGGTACCGCCCGTATTACAAGTTTAAAGTAAAAAGTTTTCACTTAAGCGCTATATAGACATGTGCAAAAAAGTCGAAGTTGGAATATTGCGGCTGCGTTAATGTATTCTCCTGTAGACTTCAATGGAAGGTGAAAAGTGGAAAAACACAGTTGCGCAAACCCAATTGCATTTTCTCAAGTGCGCTAACCCGACATTAAATATTAATACCAATGTTCTTCATATAGAAAAATATGTTCTATTTATTTATAAACACATGTTTTTATATATAAACCTCTTATTGCTCGCATGCAACTGTTAGCGTGTCTCGTAATCTAGCCCTACGTATTTAATCCCTTTTCATTGTTTAAACACATATTAAAAGATGTAAATCTGATTAAAAACAAAATGCTCTATAATACTTAATTGCCTTAGCTTCTGTTAATGAAAAACTTAGAATATAAGTTGTATGTTTGATCTTAAGTCATCTTAACTATTCATTGTTCTAGCTAAAACAGTTAGAACACTACCCTGGACCCAAAAATCTTACTGTGAGTTAGGGCACAAAGGTTGGAAGGTTGGATTTAATCTGCTATATAAATATCTAAAAATCTAGTATATAAATATCTTAAGATGCACGCTAGATGTCCATACAGTGGTCCAATAAGAGCTTTAGAAATAGGTCAGATAAAACAAAATATTGCATTGCTGTGAAACTTCACTCAAGGATGACATTCAATGGGTTTTTAAGATCTATTTGGAAGGCTTTTGTCAGGGTTTTGACTTGCGGGTATGTTTTCCCTCCCTTTGCATTACTCAATGGTACCCACAGGGGTGCCCTCTATTAAAAGATATATATATATATATATATATATATATATATATATATATATATATATATATATATATATATATATATATATATATATATATATATATATATATATATATATAAAATTACAGTATATATTGGGGCCCATAGCAGCCCTGGGTAATCATTTTATAAAGACAAAAAAAGGTTAACAAATATTTTGATTGCTATACACAGATTCCATTTTGCTTGTGTAAGTTAATTTTACAACACAATTACATTCTGACACATCAGAGCAAAATAAATATTTAAGGATACACATTTCTAAGACCCTATTTCAGGTTTTTAGGATCTCACAGTTTTAATCCCTCACTTGCATTTTCAGCACCTGCGTTAATGTAAAAATCCCCAAAATTACATTGTACTCATATACACTCATGCAACTAATTTAGCCCAGAGTGTCTGTGCTTTTCACCAGCAAGGGGCCATATAGTTGGTGGTAAATGCTGGTGGCCAAGTGATAAGAGCTTCCCCTATAGCTTTGATACCTCCCATAAGACTAATTGTATATCGCCAGGATACCGGTTACAGACACAAATATTAGCGTATTTGTTTATGTATTTCATACAAACCCACATTTTTTATTTCCCGATTCAGATAGAGAATACAATTTTAAACGACTTTCTAGTTTACTGCTATTATCAAGTTATCTTCTTTCTTTTGGTATTCTTTGTTTGAGGAGCAGCAATGCATTATTGGGAGCTAGCTGAACACATTGGGTGAGCCGATGACAAGAGGCATATATGTGCAGCCACCAATCAGCAGCTATTTCCCTGTAGCGCTTTGCTGCTCTGTAGCCTACCTAGGTATGCTTTTAAATGAAGATTACCAAGAGAATAAAGCAAATAAGATAACAGAAGTAATTTGGGAAGTTGTATAAATTGTATGTTCTATCAGAATCATCAAACATTAATTTTGACTTCACTGTCCTTTTATGGGGGTCTATTTATCAAGCTCTGAATGGAGCTTGATGTCCTGTGTTTCTGGTGAGCTGTCAGGGTACCTGTGAAGTAACATAAAATAAACTACAGATGTGTCACATAATTTAATAATTCCATTGAGCTAATATCTAACTGATATAAATTGAATTGGTCTTACTATGACCCCTGCCCCACCTCACTGCTGCTTAAGACAAGTGAGAACAAAGGGAAAGCATTTGGTTCATTTAGTGAAGGCAGTTTATTTCAAAAAGATTTTCATTACATGGCACTCTCTCAAGTTTGATTTCCTGATCTTTCCTCTATGTAATAAAAAGTCATCAGATAAATGACCCCATATGGAGATCACAGTCCCACTGTCTATAATAAACCAAAGCTCTACAGGAAAAGTAAACAGTACACTTGAATGCTAATCATTCCTTGAATCTTACCTACAGTACACAACTTCCCCCAAACACTGAAAATGCAAATCTTGATTTTAAAAAGAGAAGTTAGAAATTCCTCTATATTAACTGTATAAGTCTCAAAGATTTAATTGACACTATAGACTGTATATATATCTATATATGGATCTGGGAAATGCAATTCAGATTTTTAATAGATTAAATAACAATTGTAATAATTCCATTTTATAATATATAACATATTTTTGTTTTTCTATCTTCCAGACATCTAAGGGACAGATTGGGCTCCAGATGGGGCTAATAGATGCTGATACAGGATTGCCTGCATGGTGTGACCTAAGTCATTTCATATGGTTATGCACTAAATATTTATATATATATAGTACAATTGTATGGAAGTATACATCAGATAGATATATTGTATAGATTTAAGGTTATGCATAGACCTGGTATCTGAATGTATAGGAAGTCTATATATATTTTTTCTAAAATATTATAGGATTGAAGTATGCTCATGTTTAGTCTCTATAGATACATGATAAGTCATATTAGATGGGACAGATATGTGACCAGACAGGTTTCTTAATATCAGGAAATAATGAGTATATTAAATTTACAATTAGAAGATACATAGTAAACTGTATTTACTGTAGCAGTATTGGTAATGAGACTGCATTTCTGGTTGTCTGCTGCCACCTATAGTTTAAAGATGGTATCACGACCAAAAGGTAAATGGCTACTCAGGGAGGTGTCTCCCAAATAACCAAGAGATGTTCAGCTCGAAGGGCCTATCACAGACAAGCTCCCGTGGAGCATATCCCATATTCTCCAATGATTAGAATAAAAAGGAGTGGGGTATATCATGTGATATAACCTCATGCAAGGAGAAAGAAAGGGGTCTTTGCTGCTGAGTTTTGACTGACAAACTGTTGCCTTGGAATCCAGTCTCTATAAAGCAAATTTGGGTCTAACTTCCTTATCCATATTGCAAAAATACCTCTCTTAATTTATGAGGTGAACTTCAATTTTATCTGGTAACGTATAAAAGGTTATTATATACTTTTATATTTAAATCAAATATATTCTAAAGCTTTAGTTATATTGTAGTAAGTATATTGGTATTAAATGTTAATGTTTATAAAGAATTTCATATTTTAATATCATAAATTAATTACAGTTATTGCTATATATATATGTTTTAGAATTTGCCTCATTCTAGCTAAATAAGAGATCATTTCAGGTCAGACATATTGGCATATAAATTAACTGTTTGTATTAATAATATATACAATTTCTGGTGTTTTAAATTGAAATTATATAGAATTAGACATGTGCATGGCTAAAAAATTCGGTTCGTTTTTGGTTCAGAACGATTCAGACTTTTCGAATTTCGGTTCGGATCGATTAGAATTCGGCAAAATTTGAATGAATTCATTTCGGATTTATTCGGATTCGAATGAATTCATTTCGGATTTATTCGGATTCGAATAAATTCGGCTGAATTCGGTTCTATTCGGTTCGATTCGGTTCTGAATTTTGGAAATTCGGTATGTTTTAGGTGGGATATGCTGTGTATTAGACTAGTATTATGTACTGTATATTAGGTGTAAATACTAGTGTAATACACGGCCATCCGAATCTACCGAATACAGTCAGTAGTTAAGAGCTTTATGGGCTAACACCAGAATATAAAGCTCTTAACTACAGTGCTAAAGTACACTAACACCAATAAACTACCTATGAACCACTAAACCGAGGCCCCCCCAAATCGCAAACCCTATAATAAAATTATTTAACCCCTAATCTGCCGACCGGACACCGCCACAACCTACATTATAGCTATTAACCCCTAATCTGCTGTCCCTAACATCGCCGACCCCTACATTATAGTTATTAACCCCTAATCTGCCCCCCCAATGTCGCCGCAATCTAACTACAAGTATTAACCCCTAATCTGCCGACCGGACATCGCCGCCACTATAATAAATGTATTAACCCCTAAACCGCCGCACTCCCGCCTCGCAAACACTATAATAAATTTTATTAACCCCTAATCTGCCCTCCCTAACATCGCTGCCACCTACCTACAATTATTAACCCCTAATCTCCCGCCCCCAACGTCGCCGCTACTATAATAAAGTTATTAAACCCTAAACCTAAGTCTAACCTTAACCCTAACACCCCCTAACTTAAATATAATTTAAATAAAACGAAATAAATTTACTAAATAAACTAATCCTATTTAAAACTAAATACTTAGATGTAAAATAAACCCTAATATAGCTTCAATATAACTAATAGTTACATTGTGGCTATTTTAGGATTTATATTTATTTTACAGGCAACTTTGTATTTATTTTAGCTAGGCACAATAGTTATTAAATAGTTAATAACTATTTAATAACTACCTAGCTAAAATAAATACAAATTTACCTGTAAAATAAATCCTAACCTAAGTTACAATTACACCTAACACTACACTATCATTAAATTAATTAAATAAATGAATCCTATTTAAAACTAAATACTTACCTGTAAAATAAACCATAATATAGCTACAATATAACTAATAGTTACATTGTAGCTATCTTAGGATTTATATTTATTTTACAGGCAACTTTGTATTTATTTTAACTAGGTACAATAGCTATTAAATAGTTATTGACTATTTAATATCTACTTAGTTAAAATAATTACAAAATTACCTGTTAAATAAATCCTAACCTAAGTTACAATTAAACCTAACACTACACTATCATTAAATAAATTAAATAAATTAACTACAAGTACCAACAATTAAATATAATTCAATAAACTAAACTATAGTACAAAAAAAAACAAAACACTAAATTACAAAAACAAACAAACACTAAATTACAAAAAATAAAAAAAAATTACAAGAATTTTAAACTAATTTCACCTAATCTAAGCCCCCTAAT
Organism: Bombina bombina; assembly: GCF_027579735.1. NCBI lineage: Eukaryota > Metazoa > Chordata > Amphibia > Anura > Bombinatoridae > Bombina > Bombina bombina. Next base: position 1,089,635,034 of record NC_069499.1, read on the forward strand.
AAAATAACAAAGCCCCCCAAAATAAAAAAATGCTCTACCCTATACTAAATTACAAAAGGTAACAGCTCTATTACCTTACCAGCCCTTAAAAAGGCCTTTTGCGGGGCATGCCCCAAAGAAAACAGCTCTTTTGCCTGTAAAAAAAAAAAACACAATACCATCCCCCAACATTACAACCCACCACCCACATACCCCTACTCTAACCCAAACCCCCCTTAAATAAACCTAACACTAAGCCCCTGAAGATCTCCCTACCTTGAGTCGTGTTCACCCAGCCGTGCCGAAGTCTTCATCCGATGGGGCAGAAGAGGACATCCAGACCAGCAGAAGTCTTCATCCAAGCGGGGCAAGAAGAGGTCTTCCATCCATCAGAAAAGTACCAAAAACAAACAAACACTAAATTACCAAAAATAAGAAAATATTACAAGAATTTTAAACTAATTACACCTAATCTAAGCCCCCTACTAGCTATTAATATAGCTACAATATAACTAATAGTTACATTGTAGCTATTTTAGGATTTATATTTATTTTACAGGCAACTTTGTATTTATTTTAACTAGGTACAATAGTTATTAAATAGTTAATAACTATTTAATAACTACCGAGCTAAAATAAATACAAATTTACCTGTAAAATAAATCCTAACCTAAGTTACAATTACACCTAACACTACACTATCATTAAATTAATTAAATAAATGAATCCTATTTAAAACTAAATACTTACCTGTAAAATAAACCCTAATATAGCTACAATATAACTAATAGTTAGATTTTAGCTATTTTAGGATTTATATTTATTTTACAGGCAACTTTGTATTTATTTTAACTAGGTACAATAGCTATTAAATAGTTATTGACTATTTAATAGCTACCTAGTTAAAATAATTACAAAATTACCTGTAAAATAAATCCTAACCTAAGTTACAATTAAACCTAACACTAAACTATCATTAAATAAATTAAATAAATTAACTACAAGTACCTACAATTAAATACAATTAAATAAACTAAACTACAAAAAAAACAAACACTAAATTACAAAAAATAAAAAAAAATATTACAAGAATTTTAAACTAATTACACCTAATCTAAGCCCCCTAATAAAATAAGAAAGCCCCCCAAAATAAAAAAGCCCTACCCTATACTAAATTACAAAAGTTAACAGCTCTATTACCTTACCAGCCCTTAAAAGGGCCTTTTGCGGGGCATGCCCCAAAGAAAACAGCTCTTTTGCCTGTAAAAAAAACACAATACCACCCACAACATTACAAACCACCACCCACATACCCCTACTCTAACCCAAACCCCCCTTAAATAAACCTAACACTACCCCCCTGAAGATCTCCCTACCTTGAGTCGTGTTCACCCAGCCGGGCCGAAGTCTTCATCCGATGGGGCAGAAGAGGACATCCAGACCGGCAGAAGTTTTCATCCAAGCGGGGCAAGAAGAGGTCTTCCATCCATCAGAAAAGTACCAAAAAACAAACAAACACTAAATTACCAAAAATAATAAAATATTACAAGAATTTTAAACTAATTACACCTAATCTAAGCCCCCTACTAGCTATTAATATAGCTACAATATAACTAATAGTTACATTGTAGCTATTTTAGGATTTATTTTTATTTTACAGGCAACTTTGTATTTATTTTAACTAGGTACAATAGTTATTAAATAGTTAATAACTATTTAATAACTACCAAGCTAAAATAAATACAAATTTACCTGTAAAATAAATCCTAACCTAAGTTACAATTACACCTAACACTACACGATCATTAAATTAATTAAATAAATGAATTATATTTAAAACTAAATACTTATCTGTAAAATAAACCCTAATATAGCTACAATATAACTAATAGTTAAATTGTAGCTATCTTAGGATTTATATTTATTTTACAGGCAACTTTGTATTTATTTTAACTAGGTACAATAGCTATTAAATAGTTATTGACTATTTAATAGCTACCTAGTTAAAATAATTACAAAATTACCTGTAAAATAAATCCTAACCTAAGTTACAATTAAACCTAACACTATACTATCATTAAATTAATTAAATAAATTAACTACAAGTACCTACAATTAAATACAATTACATAAACTAAACTAAAGTAAAAAACCCCCAATAAATTACAAAAAATAAAAAAATATTACAAGTATTTTAAACTAATTACACCTAATCTAAGCCCCCTAATAAAATAACAAAGCCCCCCAAAATAAAAAATGCCCTACCCTATACTAAATTACAAAAGTTCACAGCTCTATTACCTTACCAGCCCTTAAAAGGGCCTTTTGCAGGGCATGCCCCAAAGAAAACAGCTCTTTCTTGATCCAACAACTAAATGACGGTACCTTTAAGTGACGTCATCCAAGATGGCGTCCCTTGAATTCCGATTGGCTGATAGGATTCTATCAGCCAATCGGAATTAAGGTAGGAAAAATCTGATTGGCTGATTCAATCAGCCAATCAGATTCAAGTTCAATCCGACTGGTTGATTCAATCAGCCAATCAGATTGACCTTGCATTCTATTGGCTGTTCCGATCAGCCAATAGAATGCGAAAACAATCTGATTGGCTGATTGGATCAGCCAATCGGATTGAACTTGAATCTGATTGGCTGATTGAATCAGCCAATCAGATTTTTCCTACCTTAATTCTGATTGGCTGATAGAATCCTATCAGCCAATCGGAATTCAAGGGAAGCCATCTTGGATGACGTCACTTAAAGGTACAGTCATTTAGTCGTCAGATCAAGAAAGAAGAGGATGCTCCGCATCGGATGTCTTCAGGATGCTGCCGCTCCACTCCGGATGGATGAAGATAGAAGATGCCGCCTGGATGAAGACTTCTGATGGATGGAAGACCTCTTCTTGCCCCGCTTGGATGAAGACTTTTGCCGGTCTGGATGTCCTCTTCTGCCCCATCGGATGAAGACTTCGGCCCGGCTGGGTGAACACGACTCAAGGTAGGGAGATCTTCAGGGGGGTAGTTTTAGGTTTATTTAAGGGGGGTTTGGGTTAGAGTAGGGGTATGTGGGTGGTGGGTTGTAATGTGGGGTATTGTGTGTTTTTTTACAGGCAAAAGAGCTGTTTTCTTTGGGGCATGCCCCGCAAAAGGCCCTTTTAAGGGCTGGTAAGGTAATAGAGCTGTGAACTTTTGTAATTTGTATAGGGTAGGGCATTTTTTTATTTTGGGGGGCTTTGTTATTTTATTAGGGGGCTTAGATTAGGTGTAATTAGTTTAAAATTCTTGTAATATGTTTTTATTTTTTGTAATTTAGTGGGGTTTTTTGTACTTTAGTTTAGTTTATTTAATTGTATTTAATTGTAGCTACTTGTAGTTAATTTATTTAATTTATTTAATGATAGTGTAGTGTTAGGTTTAATTGTAACTTAGGTTAGGATTTATTTTACAGGTAATTTTTTAATTATTTTAACTAGGTAGCTATTAAACAGTAAATAACTATTTAATAGCTATTTTACCTGGTTAAAATAATTACAAAGTTGCCTGTAAAATAAATATAAATCCTAAAATAGCTACAATGTAACTATTAGTTATATTGTAGCTATATTAGGGTTTATTTTACAGGTAAGTATTTAGTTTTAAATAGGATTCATTTATTTAATTAATGATAGTGTAGTGTTAGGTGTAATTGTAACTTAGGTTAGGATTTATTTTACAGGTAAATTTGTATTTATTTTAGCTCGGTAGTTATTAAATAGTTATTAACTATTTAATAACTATTGTACCTAGTTAAAATAAATACAAGGTTGCCTGTAAAATAAATATAAATCCTAAAATAGCTACAATGTAACTATTAGTTATATTGTAGCTATATTAATAGCTAGTAGGGGGCTTAGATTAGGTGTAATTAGTTTAAAATTCTTGTAATATTTTTTTATTTTTGGTAATTTAGTGTTTGTTTTTTTTTGGTACTTTTCTGATGGATGGAAGACCTATTCCTTCCCCGCTTGGATGAAGACTTCTGCCAGTCTGGATGTCCTCTTCTGCCCCATCGGATGAAGACTTCGGCCCGGCTGGGTGAACACGACTCAAGGTAGGGAGACCTTCAGGGGCTTAGTGTTAGGTTTATTTAAGGGGGGTTTGGGTTAGAGTAGGGGTATGTGGGTGGTGGGTTGTAATGTTTGGGGATGGTATTGTGGTTTTTTTTACAGGCAAAAGAGCTGTTTTCTTTGGGGCATGCCCCACAAAAGGCCCTTTTAAGGGCTGGTAAGGTAATAGAGCTGTTTCCTTTTGTAATTTAGTATAGGGTAGAGCATTTTTTTATTTTGGGGGGCTTTGTTATTTTATTAGGGGGCTTAGATTAGGTGTAATTAGTTTAAAATTCTTGTAATATTTTTTTATTTTTTTGTAATTTAGTGTTTTGTTTTTTTTGTAATTTAGTGTTTGTTTTTGTACTTTAGTTTAGTTTATTGAATTGTATTTAATTGTAGGTACTTGTAGTTAATTTATTTAATTTATTTAATGATAGTGTAGTGTTAGGTTTAATTGTAACTTAGGTTAGGATTTATTTAACAGGTAATTTTGTGATTATTTTAACTAGGTAGCTATTAAATAGTCAATAACTATTTATCAGCTATTGTACCTAGTTAAAATAAATACAAAGTTGCCTGTAAAATAAATATAAATCCTAAGATAGCTACAATGTAACTATTAGTTATATTGTAGCTATATTAGGGTTTATTTTACAGGTAAGTATTTAGTTTTAAATAGGATTCATTTATTTAATTAATTTAATGATAGTGTAGTGTTAGGTGTAATTGTAACTTAGGTTAGGATTTATTTTACAGGTAAATTTGTATTTATTTTAGCTTGGTAGTTATTAAATAGTTATTAACTATTTAATAACTATTGTACCTAGTTAAAATAAATACAAAGTTGCCTGTAAAATAAATATAAATCCTAAAATAGCTACAATGTAACTATTAGTTATATTGTAGCTATATTAGGGTTTATTTTACAGGTAAGTATTTATTTTTAAATAGGATTAATTTATTTAATTATAGTAAATTTATTTCGTTTTATTTAAATTATATTTAAGTTAGGGGGTTAGACTTCGGTTTAGGGGTTAATAACTTTATTATAGTAGCGGCGATGTTGGGGGTGGGAGATTAGGGGTTAATAATTGTAGGTAGGTGGCAGCGATGTTAGGGAGGGCAGATTAGGGGTTAATAAAATTTATTATAGTGTTTGCGAGGCGGGAGTGCGGCGGTTTAGGGGTTAATACATTTATTATAGTGGCGGCGATGTCCGGACAGCAGATTAGGGGTTAATACTTGTAGTTAGGTTGCTGCGATGTTGGGGGGGCAGATTAGGGGTTAATAACTATAATGTAGGGGTCAACGATGTTAGGGACAGCAGATTAGGGGTTAATAGCTATAATGTAGGGGTCTGCGATGTTAGGGACAGCAGATTAGGGGTTAATAGCTATAATGTAGGTGGCGGCGATGTCCAATCAGCAGATTAGGGGTTAATACTTGTAGTTAGATTGCGGCGACGTTGGGGGGGGCAGATTAGGGGTTAATAACTATAATGTAGGAGTCGGCAATGTTAGGGACAGCAGATTAGGGGTTAATAGCTATAATGTAGATGGCGGCGATATCCGGTCGGCAGATTAGGGGTTAATAATTATAGTTAGATTGCGGCGACATTGGGGGGGGCAGATTAGGGGTTAATAACTATAATGTAGGGGTCGGCGATGTTAGGGACAGCAGATTAGGGGTTAATAGCTATAATGTAGGTGGCTGCGATGTGCGGTTGGCAGATTAGGGGTTAATAATTGTAGTTAGATTGCGGCGACATTGGGGGGCAGATTAGGGGTTAATAACTATAATGTAGGGGTCGGCGATGTTAGGGACAGCAGATTAGGGGTTAATAGCTATAATGTAGGTGGCGGCGATGTCCGGTCGGCAGATAAGGGGTTAATACTTGTAGTTAGATTGCGGCGACGTTGGGGGGAGCAGATTAGGGGTTAATAACTATAATGTAGGAGTCGGCGATGTTAGGGACAGCAGATTAGGGGTTAATAGCTATAATGTAGGTGGCGGCGATGTGCGGTCAGCAGATTAGGGGTTAATACTTGTAGTTAGATTGTGGCGATGTTAGGGAGGGCAGATTAGGGTTTAATAACATTTATTATAGTGTTTGCGAGGCGGGAGGGGTTAATAAATTTATTATAGTGGTGGCGATATCCGGTCGGCTTATTAGGGGTTAATAAATATAATATAGGGGTCGGCGGTGTTAGGGGCAGCAGATTAGGGGTACATAGGGATAATGTTGGTGGCGGCGGTGTCCGGAGCGGCAGATTAGGGGTTAATAAAATAATGCAGGTGTCAGCGATAGCGGGGGCGGCAGATTAGGGTTTAATAAGTGTTAGATTAGGGGTGTTTAGAGACTCGGGGTACATGTTAGTGTGTTAGGTGCAGACTTAGTGTTTCCCCATAGGAAACAATGGGGCTGCGGTGTTAGGTTTTTTCAAACGTGGAATCTTTGGAAAATGACTCTGGAAGCAAGAAAGTCACTTTTTCTGAAAGTGAGGCGGAGTCATACGATGAGAGCTCTGCTTCAGGTGGGGAGGATTCAATTGGCAATACCTTCCCATCTGCACAGAACCCAGTAGGAGAATTAGTGGTTAAACCAAAGACAAAACCAAGGGAGGTACAGCCTATTCTTAAAAAACAACAACAAAAAACAGGAGGGTCTAAATATGCACTTGATAATGCACAAGAAAGACATAGAGACATGTCCAATATGAATCAGGAGGATAGGGCAGACCTTGAACAGGTTTTTTACCTCCCCCAGACCAAACCAGAAGGAGGGGGCCGAGGGAGAGGGGTCTTAGAAGGCCAAGGAGGACAGAACAGATATCCAACTCGAAGATGGAGATTCAGAAACAAATACCAATAGAGAATAATGTTATACATTTGTCAGACTATACACTCACCGAGATTGAAATTAAAGTGTTAAATCTGGGTTTGGGTTTTGTCCCCTCTCAAAGTTTCAATCTTTTCAATACGTTAATTGATGTTAATAAGCTTATCAGGGGACTCACGTTAAAAAAAATATTTTATAACAATATCACTGAGGAAAGGACACACTACAGCAAGGGGGATTGGGCTAGAGAGACAGAAATGGGGAATACATTGTCTTTCACTGAGACATGCAATATTGCCACAATGGAAGACCTATGGCAGGAAGGGATGGTGGAGGACCACCCAACATGTATACAGGCACCGAGATTCAAAAGTGATTCCAGGTTTTACCCCATTCAATGCAGGGGCAATACCTTGGAAACCTTTCAAGCAAGGGTAGAAAGAGATCTGACATCGCTACACCGGACCACGCAGGTTGGCTTACATAATTTGAATGCCAAGGAAAGGAGGGCCTTGAAGAAAATTCAAAATAATACTGACCTGGTCATCAGAAGTGCCGACAAGGGTGGTTCCGTTGTGGTGATGTCCAGAACTCAGTTTATCTCTGAAGTGGAAAGACAATTGGGTAATGTTAAATTCTATCAAAAATTCGGTGGGGATCCCACTATTAGATTCAAAAGAGAATTAGCCCAATTGTTGGATGATGGTAAAGATTTGGGGATCTTGGATGAGTCTACCTGTGACTTCCTCCTGGTAGACAATCAAGTGATGCCCATATTCAATCATTTACCTAAAGTTCATAAATCACTGGAGGAGGTCACAGGTAGACCCATTGTCAGCGGCATTGGGTCACTTGTAGAGAGAACCTCTCAATGGCTAGATGGTATATTGCAACCATTGGTGAGTGGACTAACTAGTTTTCTCGAAGACACCTCGAAATGTCTTAAATCTTATGAAAGATCTTGACTGGGAGGAATCTGACATGTGGCTAATGAGTGATGTAAAAGCACTTTACACCTCGATACCCCATGACAAAGGTCTGGATGCTATCCATTTTTTCTACAGAGAACTGGCTATATGGACGAGCAGATACAGTACATTTTGAGGATGCTAAAGTTCCTTTTGTCACACAACTATTTTTCTTTTGAGGGGGTTTTCTACCTCCAGAGGTGCGGGACAGCTATGGGTGCTAAATTCGCGCCCTTTTTCCCCAACCTATATATGGGGTGGTGGGAGCTGTCCCGCATCTATGGGGGTGAAAACCCCTTCCGTCAGTCTATACGTTTTTACAAACGTTACATAGATGATCTGCTCCTGGTGTGGAGGGGTGCTGAAGACCTGGCTATGGAATTTGTGGTCTGGTTGAATTCAAATGATATGGGTTTAGAGTTCACTTATGAACTCAACAAAACCAGGATTAATTTTTTTGGATTTAACCTTGATCGGCATTCCCAATGAAGGAATTGAAACAGAGGTTTATAGAAAACCGATAACAGGTAACATGCTTCTCCGCGCCAGGAGCAGTCATCCCAAACAAGTGTTTAGGTCTGTGGCAAAGGGACAGTTCTCGAGACTTAAGAGGAACTGCAGTAATACTCTTGGGTATGAGACACATGCAAACCAATTAACCGAACGTCTTCTAAACAGGGGCTACGATCACCATGTTATAGATAAGACTAGACAGGAAGTTGCCAAAGTAGACAGAGGTACATTGCTAGAAAAATCTGATACTAAAAAACAAACCAATAGAGGAATTTTCTTTACTACAGATTATAGTATGCAATACCATCAAATTTGCAACATTATACAAAAACACTTTAGATTATTGGCAGCCTTTGGAAGAAACCGTTAGTAAAGGATGTAAATGCTCCTTTAGAAAAGGAATATCCTTGGGCAATATTCTGGCACCCTTACAGCTTAAAGATTCTCAAAGGCATGACCAGAGCTCATGTTTACGTTTTATAGGGGTCTATAAATGTCATAACATCTCCTGTAAGGCATGTGAACATGTCATAATAGGTGAAGGTTTTAAAAGTGAAGTAACCAATAGAACCTATAGACACAGAAGGTGTATGAACTGCTGAAGTAAATACACCATTTATTTGGCAGGTTGTCGAGATTGTCACCTACAGTATGTAGGTATGACGACAAGGGAGACGCGTGAACGTATAAGGGAACATCTCGCAGATATCAAAACAGGTGTCCTGACTACCCCCATGGTGCAACATTTCAATGTGGTCCATAATAAACAGGTGGACAGTTTTAAATGGACTATCATTGAAATAGTTAATACAAATAAAAGAGGGGGGGATAGAGATCAGGCACTGGCAAAGCGAGAGGTATTCTGGATTTTTCACCTTAAGACCAGGTACCCAAAAGGTCTTAATTCATCGTATGACCTTATAAATTTTTGGAATTAATGGTGACCACTGTAAGAGAGGTGAGTTACACAGGTGACACATTTTGCCAATCCTGTAAGGCCTAGGGCAAAATATGGATAGAATAGCATTTGGAATGTAGATCCAATAAGTTTTTTGGCATATCAATTTGGAAACCAGAGAAAAAAATTCTTGCGGTGTTACCTGTGTACCTCATTTTAATTTGTATATTCCACTCTAATTAGACCAAGTTAGGTTGTAGGGAACAACTTTGTTAAACACTTTTCAAGGAATAATGTTCTTACTTAATTACGTAGCAGTAATAATGCAATCCCCTCACTCTAAGAGCCATAGAATGTAGTAGTCTACATATCCCTTAGTATTACACTGGGTAGTTTTAGACAAATTTCAACATTTTTAAATGGCCTAAATGTTGTGTCACGTTGGATAAATGCAGCAAAGTAAACAGTATCTTGATCAACAATAGAACATTTAAAGGATCAAAATAAAATTTTTCTTTGCACGGTGTGGTGGTTATAACACCACCACATATATGCTATGTAAGTGTTTAAATGTTTATAATTTTAATTCATTGAAACATTGTAAGTTAATATTTGCAAATATGTCCTAGCTTTATCTAGGCGACAATTTTGTTGGTTATCTCTACTAAAGGTAAATTCAAGTTTTTGCAATCATTGTCTAAGTGGTACATGTAAATTGCTTTTCATTTGTTAGACTGAGTGAGAATGCAGTATTAAGCAGTTATCATACACACCAGACTAACTGGACAACAATCGAACAGTTAAATTGAAACATGAACCCTAGTGAATCAAATTGTTTTACACCTCTTAAATAGCCCATTAGTGAGAAGGTGGTCAGTAAGCTATGAGTACGGCACTTCAGCCGAAACGCGTAAGCTTTGGACACAAGGGCATGTTTTGTCTATCATGTATGCTTTTATGGATTAATAAAGTCAAGAAGTTTTAAACTGCAGCTCCGGACTATTCGTTTTTTCTTCTAATGCCGAATTTTACCGAGCTAATTAGGATTAATTCGGAGATACGGCAGCTATTTCGGATTCATTCGGTAGATTCGGAAGTATTTTAATTCGGAAATTCGAATCGATCCGAATCTCCGAATTTACCAAATTTTCTGAATTTCCAAATAAATCCGAAACAAATATTTGTGGGCTAAATAACTTAAAGGGACACTGAACCCAATTTTTTTTCTTTCGTGATTCAGATAGAGCATGCAATTTTAAGCAACTTTTTAATTTACTCCTATTATCAAAGTTTCTTTATTCTCTTGGTATCTTTTTTTTGAAATGCAAGAATGTAAGTTTAGATGCCGGCCCATTTTTGGTGAACAACCTGGGTTGTCCTTGCTGATTGGTGGATAAATTCATCCACCAATAAAAAAGTGCTGTTCAGAGTTCTGAACCAAGAAAAAAGCTTAGATGCCTTCTTTTTCAAATAAAGATAGCAAGAGAATGAAAAAAAAAATTGATAATAGGAGTAAATTAGAAAGTTGCTTAAAATTGCATGCTCTATCTGAAGCACGAAAGAAAAAATTTGGGTTCAGTGTCCCTTTAATTATACTTGTCTGAACGTTATCTTAAATCTATTGAAATCTAGTAAGATTTGGGTGAAGTATCTTGTTATACTGTTTAACTAAACACTGTTAAGCTAACGGTCCATACTCTAGTATTTTATTGTGGTATTTTAAGGCAATTATTGTGAGTAAAGCTAATTTTAAAGGTATTTTTTTTATATGATCTGTTGTAAAGAATATTGTAACGGAATAAGCATGCATAGTTGATTCAAAGCTAGTCTCTACTTAATATATTTCAATGTGTATATAAATCTTAACTAATCTAAAGAATTTAGGAATAATTATTTTCAATTGTTTCTTATATACATTTTAATTGGAGGTTGTTTTAAAAAATAATATAAATAAATTGTATTATAATCCTGGTATATACTGACAGAGCCTTCAGGCTCGCCAGAAACACAAGTTATGAAGCAGCTGTCTAAAGACCGCTGCTCTTTAACATGTCCGCCTGCTCTGAGGCGGTGGACAGAAATCAACCCGATCGAATACGATTGGGTTGATTGACACCCCCTGCTAGTGCCTGATTGGCCGCGAATGTGCAGGGGGGGGGGCGGTATTGCACCAGCAGTTCACAAGAATTGATAGTGCAATGATAAATGCCGAAAGCGTATGCTGTCGGCATTCATCGATGTGCGGCGGACATTGTTCGCTATAGTGGATTATGTCCGTCCACACAATGATAAATGGACCCCAAAGAGTGCATATATTTAGGTAGGAAACTAAATATGTATAAGTTGAAAAGTGTTAATGATAAAGCAGTCCTATGTCAAATTTAGCCCTGAGCGATGATGTTACATTATTCACATATAAATACACTTTCAAATATCCCAGTCAACATGTCACTTAAAAACATTTTTAAAATGAAAATTAAATTTAAGGAACACTATATTGAAAAAAAATTTCATTTATATTAAAGTGCAGCATAATTATTTTTTTGCATGAAAAATGTTAAGTAATTTTTTTCTTTCGAAGATACGAACTTCCTGTTAATGTTTTAATTTAACCTGTTACTTTGCTTCAATTTTTTTTTACTGCCTAAAGTTTAAGTGCTGATCTTTCATACGACAGAACATGTAGGAGTACTGTATCCCTTTAAGCATTCTTCAGCTAAAAAAAAGATGAAACATTAATTCCTTATTTTTACACAAAATAATGTTTTAAAAATTCAATTTGTGCAAATTGTCTACTGAGTACTGATATGAACATAGAACATATTGCAGTGAATTCTGCACAGTGTTTTGCCACCCAACTGCGCTGAGTATTCTATATCTTGTTTGCGCTCATCAATAACAGCCTAGCATCTGAGCCACTTATGACAAAGTGATATGTCATGTACCAATAAGTCAGACTTGCCTGCAAAGCAAGATTATTATGTCAACATATAGATTTCCCATTGGAACTCTGAATTGTCATTAATCAAAATAACAGTTTGCACCATCATAATCCTTAAACGTGTCAATACTTTTAATTGGAGAGTCATAAAACAACATAATACTCCTGTACTTTACTTGATATAAGCAGTCATAAATACAAGTTGAAATGCATCAGAAAGAACTGCTTGTCTCCTTAAGAGGGATGGTTAACACCTTAGCTACCAGAGAACATTAATTACAAGATTCAAAGACTGTAAGAAAACAAAAAAAATGTGGATAATTTAAAAGATAAATGAAAGTACATGCATAATATCTACAATTATGTCAATACTATGTTGTTTTAAAATATATATATATATATATATATATATATATATATACTGTATGTTGTTTTAAAATATATATATATATATATATATATATATATATATATATATATATATATATATATATATATATATTGTCTTGCAGGAAAAAAGCCTTCACAATATGTCTCAATATATAGTAATGCATTATGTATTTATTAAATATAAAATATTGAAAAAAATGTATAATTAATATAAATAATAAAATCCATATAATATACACACACACACACATATATATATATATATATATATATATATATACACATATATATATATATATATATATATATATATATATATATATATATATATATATAATCCACAGAAATACGTGCACTCCCACAAACAGTACATTTCAATTATGTCAGGGTGCTATAGAAAGTTCAAATATCAAAGTTATATAACCTGGGTTGGTCTGATGAAGGGGTGAACACCCGAAACATCACTTGTTTATATGGAATAAAACACTTTTTATTTCACCTGTATCAAGTCCAGTGAGTGCTTGTGTTATAACATATATATATATATATAATTATAATATTTTATATATAATATTTACATAACACACCTTAAATCACATGCCCATCACCTCCACAGCCAGATATTGACAAAATGACCAATATGCAACATGGCGCCTATCTGTGAGTGCTTTTTTCTATACTGGGTTAATGTGGGTAATGAAATTAATTGAATATATGTATGTGTTTGTTCTGCAGTTGTATAGAATGACATTTTTTTTTCTTCATTAAAATACATGTTTAAAGTAATTTACTGATATGTATACATTGGTATTGATATTTCTTTCTAATGACACGATAAGTCCACAGATCATCTAATTACTATTGGGAATATCTCTCCTGCCCAGCAGGAGGCGTCAAAAAGCACCACAGCAAATCTGTTAAATATCACTTCCCTTCCCTCCCACTCCAGTCATTCTCTTTGCCTTCAGTTAGAGCAAGGAAGTGGTAATGTTAGGTGTTAGAAAAGGTTCTTCAATCAAGAGTTTATTATTTTTAAAGTAGTACAAGATTGTACTGCTTTGTCCTAGGGTTCAGCCGTAGTCCATATCAGTCTCTTCAGTAGGGCAGTGGTGGCTTTAGAGCAATGGGAACTTGTGGGACATAATTCTCACTGTGCCTCCCATACAATTTATGCTGCCCTATCTTTGAAAGCCTGAGGGGAATACTCAGTCTTTTTTCTTTCCACAGGTCTATGTGAGGGAGAGGACTTCTCAAACCTGGTGAGCTGCCTTGCTGTCGGGCAGTTTTATGAGGTAAGTGCTGACTTGTTTATTTCTGGGGAAGAAGCTTTCAGAAAAAGTGGGCACTTTATTCAAAGACAAGGAGACAAAATAAGGGCTAAATTAAGACAAAGCACTTTATTTTGAAGGGAACATTTCTCTCTCTTATACTGGAGAGGTTTTGACAGCAGATTTTTGCAGGCACTGGGGCTGAGAATAGTCTGCTTGGCTAAACATGTGGTGGTTTCTCTTCTCCTGGCGGTTAAAATAAAATATTAATATGCCGACCGAGAGATTGTTGTTTTGTGACGCCCTCGAGGGGTGGAGCTTAGCGAGGCGGCAATCGCATTTCTTGCTTCCGAATGTGGAGGAGATAGGAATCAAGGGTTTATCTAGAATCACATGATTGTTAACAAAGTATGCGTTTTTAGGACCGGTAAATCGTCATCACGCTGCTGCTGGAGTCTGGATCGTTTGAATACTAGAGGGTCTAACTCCGGTGTTTGCAGGGCAGGTAGGCACCTCAGCAATAAAGCTGAGGTGTAGAGGTGTTTATTTTAATTTATTTAGCTTTATACTGCTTTCTGCAGTTTTCAGTAAAAAAGATGTGGTTTAAAATTTAAAGAGACAGTAACGTTTTTTCTCTAGCTTATTCTTTATTAAAAATTGAGAATATTATTACTAATTTGATTTGTTGTGAGTCAGAATGGACCAAGAGGCTTTGCAAAGGATCAATTGTTCTTTGTGTTTTGATGCCAATGTGGAACCACCAATCCCTTTCTGTTCCTCATGCATTGAGTGAACTTTAAATTACACGGATAGACATTTTCCAAGGAGGATGCTGTTCAGGAGTCTATGTCAATGTTCAATATATGCCGCAGTCTTCTCCTCAAGCGTCCCAACTTGTATCACCCTCACATGCAGTGCCCTGCGCTTCCTCTTTTACTCCTCCTGGAGTTATGTTGCAGGACATCACTTCTCTCATGTCCTCTGTGGTTTCGGATGCATCATCTGCCTTTCCCATGTTGCAGGGGAAGCGCAAGAGGAAGAGTAGACATTCAGTAGGTGAGGTTACTGACACAGTTGTTGCTATTTCAAAATGCCCCCTTCCAGAAGCCTGAGGAGGAAGATACTTCGGTAGCATCTGAGGGTGAAATCTCAGACTCTGAAAGTGTAATTCCTACTGCTAATACTGAAGTTGTATCCTTCAGGTTTAAGCTGGAGCACCTCCGTTTGTTACTTAAGGAGGTTTTAGCTACATTAGATGACTGTGACACTATGGTTGTTGTTAATCTTAAGAAATCCAGTAAGCTAAACAAATATTTTGATGTACCTTCCTCAATAAATGTTTTTCCTGTACCAGACCGAGCTTCTGAGTTCATTGCTAAGGAGTGGGAGAGACCAAATTTTCTTTTTTTCTCTATCTCCTATATTTAAAAAGATGTTTCCAATAGCTGACTCTGTAAAGGAAGCTTGGCAAACAGCCCCTAAGGTGGAAGGAACTGTTTCCATTCTGGCCAAGAGAACTACTATCCCCATAGAGGATAGTTGTGCTGTTAAAGATCCTATGGATAAAAAATTAGAGGGGTTACTCAAAAAGATGTATGTACATCAAGGTTTACTATGGCAACCAGCTGTGTGCATTGCTACCATCACTAGGGCAGCGGTTTATTGGTTTGATGCATTGTTTGATGCTATTAGGACAGACACCCCTCTTGATGAAATCCAGGATTGGATTAATGCTCTTAAGTTGACTAATTCCTTTATTACTGATGCTTTCCTTCAGGTTATGAAACTGGGAGCAAAGATTTTATTTTCTCTGTTCTTGCCTGCAGAGCTTTATGGTTAAAGCCTTGGTCTGCGGATGTATCATCTAAGTCTAAACTTTTAGCGATTCCTTACAAAGGAAAGACCTTGTTTGGACCAGGCTTAATGGAAATCATTTCTGATATTACGGGAGGTAATGGTCACCTTCTCCCTCAGGATAGGAGAAATAAGCAAAAGGCACGTCACAGTAATTTTCGTTCCTTTCGAAACTTCAAGGTAAATTCTTCTGCTTCCGTTTCCAATCAAGAACAGTCTAAGGGGCCTATCTATCAAGCTCCATAGGGAGCTTGAGGGCCCGTGTTTCTGGTGAGCCTGCAGGCTCGCCAGAAACACCAGTTATGAAGCAGCGGTCTAAAGACCGCTGCTCCATAACCCGGTCCGCCTGCTCTGATGAGGCGGACAGGAATCAATGGAATTCAACCCGATTGAGTACCATCAGGTTGATTGACACCCCCTTCTGGTGGCCGATTGGCCGCGAGTCTGCAGGGGGAGGCATAGCACCAGCAGCTCACAAGAGCTGCTGGTTCAATGCTGAATACAGAGAGCATATTGCTCTCCGCATTCAGCGATGTCTGTTGGACCTAATCAGCACTGTCGGATCAGGTCCGACAGACATTTCATAAATAGGCCTCTAAGTCTTCCTGGAGACCCAATCAGTCTTGGAACAAGGAAAAACATTCCCAGAAGCCTGTTATTAATTCAAAGACAGCATGAAGGGCCTGCCCCCGTTCCGGGACCAGATCTTGTAGGGGGCAGACTTTCCTTCTTCACTCAGGCTTGGGTTCGAGATGTTCAGGATCCCTGTGCAGTGGACATAGTGTCCCAGGGATACAAACTAGATTTCAAAAGTTTTCCTCCCAGAGGCAGGTTTCTGCTTTCAAGATTATCTGTAGATCAGACAAAAAGAGAGGCGTTCTTACACTGTGCACGGGACCTCTCTGACCTGGGAGTGATAGTTCCTGTTCCGATACAGGAACAAGGTATGGGGTTTTATTCCAATCTGTTCGTGGTTCCCAAAAAGGAGGGAACCTTAGGGCCAATTTTAGATCTCAAGAGTCTAAACAAATTCCTTAGAGTACCGTCCTTCAAGATGGAAACTATTCGTTCTATTCTTCCTTTGGTCCAAGAGGGTCAATTTATGACAACGGTGGATTTAAAGGACGTGTACCTGCATATTCCTATTCACAGGGATCATCACAAATTTCTAAGGTTTGCCTTTCTAGACAAACACTTCCAATTTGTGACCCTTCCTTTCGGCCTTGCCACAGCTCCCAGAATTTTCTCAAAGGTTCTGGGATCCCTGTTTGTGGTGCTCCAATTACGGGGCATTGCAGTGGCGCCCTATCTGAACGACATCCTGGTCCAGGCACCATCCTTTCAACAAGCAAGGTTCCAGATGGAAATGTTGTTATCCTGCGATCTCACGGATGGGAAGTAAATTTGGAAAAGAGTTTCTTAATTCCAAATACAAGGGTAACTTTTTTGAGAACCATAATAGATTCCCTATTAATGAGGATTTTTCTGACAGAAGGCAGGAAATCAAAAATTTTCAATTCTTGCCTAGCACTTCAGTCCACTCCTCGGCCATCAGTAGCTCAGTGTATGGAGGTAATTGGGCTGATGGTGGCGGCAATGGACATCATCCTGTTCGCCCGCTTTCATCTCAGACCTCTGCAGTTAAACATGCTCAGTCAATGGAATGGAGATTATGCGGGTTTGTCTTCACGGATTCTACTGGAGCAGAAGACAAGGGATTCTCTTCTTTGGTGGCTGTCTCAGAATCATCTCTCCCAGGGAACCTGCTTTCACAGATCATCTTGGGTGATTGTGACAACAGACGCCAGTCTTCTAGGATGGGGAGCAGTCTAGTGCTCTCTGAATGCTCAGGGATTGTGGACTCAGGCAGAGTCTGTTCTACCTATAAACATTCTGGAGCTGAGAGCAATCTTCAGTGCTCTTCTGACCTAGCCCCAGTTAGCCTCGGCCCAGTTTATCAGGTGCCAGTCGGACAACATAACTTCAGTGGCTTACATCAATCATCAGGGGGGAACACAGAGTTCTTTAGCCATGTCAGAGGTAGCCAAGATAATTTGGTGGGCGGAGACCCACAATTGCTGTCTATCGGCAATCCACATCCCAGGGGTGGACAACTGGGAGGTGGATTTTCTGAACAGACAGACCTTTCACCCGGGCGAGTGGGAACTCCATCCGGGTGTGTTTTCCAGCCTGATTCTCAAATGGGGTCAGCCAGAATTGGATCTCATGGCGTCTCGGCAGAATGCCAAGCTTCCGAGGTACGGATCGAGTTCAAGGGACCCTCAGGCTGTACTGATAGACACCCTGACGGTACCTTGGAATTTCAGTCTTGCATACCTATTTCCTCCGTTTGCTCTTCTTCCTAGGGTCATTGCTCGAATCAAGTAGGAGAGAGCGTCGGTGAGCCGCAGGAGAGGGCGTCAGTGATCCTCATTGCACCGGCCTGGCCTTGCAGGATTTGGTATGCAGATCTGGTGGAAATGTCATCTCTTCCTCCTTGGAGATTTCCGTTGAGGAAGGACCTTCTACTTCAAGGGCCCTTCCTTCATCCAAATCTAGTTTCTCTGAAGCTGACTGCGTGGAGATTGAACGCTTAATTTTTCCTAAGTGGGGATTTTCAGATTCAGTCATTGAGACCATGATTCAGGCTAGTAAACTTGTGACTAGAAAGATTTACCATAAGATATGGCGTAAATATCTATATTGGTGTGAATCCAAGGGATACTCTTGGAGCAGAGTTAGGATTCCTAGAATTCTGTCTTTTATCAAAGAAGGTTTGGAGAGAGGATAATCGGCTAGTTCCCTAAAGGGTCAAATATCTGCCTTGTCTATTTTGTTACATAAACGTCTGGCAGACGTCCCAGATGTGCAATCTTTTTCTCAGGCCTTAGTCAGGATCAGGCCTGTGTTCAAACTAATTACTCCTCCCTGGAGTCTTAATTTAGTTCTTAAAGTTCTTCAAGGGGCTCTGTTTGAGCCCATGCATTCCTTAGATATTAAGTTGTTATCCTGGAAAGTTTTGTTTCTCGTAGCTATTTCTTCTGCTCGTAGAGTGTCAGAGCTCTCAGCATTAGAGTATGAGTCACCTTACCTTATTTTTTATTCGAATAAGGTAGTTTTACGTACTTAGTTGGGTTTTCTTCCTAAAGTAGTTTCTGTCCGGAACATTAATCAGGAGATTGTTGTTCCTTCATTGTGTCCTAATCCTTCTTCTAAGAAGGAGCGGCTTCTGCATATTTTAGACGTGGTTCATGCTCTAAAATGTTACTTACAAGCGACTAAATATTTTCATCAGTCTTCTGCTTTATTTGTAGTTTTCTCAGGAATACGTAAGGGACAGAAAGCTTTAGCTACTTCCTTTTCTTTTTGGCTGAAGAGTATTATTCGTTTTGCCTATGAAACTAGGGGACAGCAACCTCCAGAGAGAGTTACAGCTCATTCCACAAGGGCTGTTGCTTCCTCATGGGCATTAAAAAATGAAGCTCCTGTGGAACATATTGGCAAGGCTGCAACTTGATGCTCTCTTCACACTTTTTCAAAATTCTACAAATTTGACACTTTTGCCTCGGCTGAGGCCGCTTTTGGGAGAAAGGTTCTTCAAGCAGTGGTGCCTTCTATTTAGGGTCCCTGTCTTGTCCCTCCCTTCAATCACACAATCAAAGCGATAGCACTAGTGTAAAACCCTGTACCTGTAGCATAGAAAAAAACAGTATCCTTGTATGGTTTGCAAAATGTGTCAATGGCGATAAGCGGCAGATATAAATAAACTCACATATCTTGAAGCGTTGCAGCGACTTTCTCTCCTCCGGTCAGCCTGAAAACCTAACGAGGATTACACCTTCCATGTTTTACTTCATCCGCTGAACTGTCTGTTAGTCAAGCCTCTGTTGTACGCAAATGCCAGCTCTTCAGCGAACTTCCGGAGTTCAGACACAGTAAACCAGGTCCAATCCCGGCGGATCTCCTTTAGCCCAATAGCTGTCTCTGTTAGATCATGCAAGCCAAAAATAGATTCCTAGAACAGCTAGTAGCAAAAATCCTTTATTAAACTCCAATAAAAAGTGACAAGGTTTCACCAACGAGGGCTTAAATACAACACATATACAAAAATAAAAAGAGAGTGGTTAAAAACAAAACAATGCAACACACATCCTCTCAAGCAGCAGGATACGTTTCGGGTTGCCCCGTATTCACATATGACTGAGATGAATGTTCTGCTCTCTCTTATACTCAGATCGTAACGGAATTCACCTGTCTCTAATAAACTGACTTTGATTCGTAGCACTATTAAGTTAACTTACACTAACGCTGGAAGCCTCTTATAATCTGCAGATGGACAATTATTGGTTAAATACTCGCTAGCAACATATACAAGTATATATATATGCATTTACACAAAGGCTACAGAGAAAGAGGAGGAAACTAGATCTAAATATATTGTTATTTTTCTGTCTATATTGTATGCCTAAAAAGTGAACAATACTACACAAGTTAATGCATACTAACTATGTTATCGTACTCTAGGCTATTAAAAAAACAAGAAAGCATTAAATGCTAAAATTGTTATATAAACGTACTAATATGGAGGGCATTATGGTACTTTTGATGGGCAGAAAAACACTGCTCTATTTGACTATCTAGCGATATATTACTAATTTAGGGAAAAAGAGGTCCTGAACGAATCTCAAAGGGTTCTTTGTAGCTGACGGCTAGGTGCTAGAATTTATCTACACTCTCTAGCATAATGAGTAATGTATTAAAAGTAGATGGCAAAGGGTGCCGTGCTATATAACTATATGTTGAGATAATCTTAAAGGGACAGTCTACACCAGAATTTTTATTGTTTTAAAAGATAGATAATCTTTTTATTACCCATTTCCCAGTTTTGCATAACCAACACAGTTATATTAATATACTTTTAACCTCTGTGATTATCTTGTATCTAAGCCTCTGCAAACTGCCCCTTTTTTAAGTTCTTTTGACAGACTTGCAGTCTAGCCAATCAGTGCCTGCTCCCAGATAACTTCACGTGCACGAGCACAGTGTTATCTATATGAAATACGTGAACTAACACCTTCTAGTGGTGAAAAACTGTTAAAATGCAATCTGAAAGAGGTGGGCTTCAAGGTCTAAGAAATTAGCATATGAACCTCCTAGGTTAAGCTTTCAACTAAGAATACCAAGAGAACAAAGCAAAATTGGTGATAAAAGTAAATTGGAAAATTGTTTAAAATTACTTGCTCTATCTGAATCATGAAAGTTTATTTTGGCCTAGACTGTCCCTTTAAGAATAAAAATAAATAAAAAAGTTCCTACAGAGTGACAATACATTTTTGTCATTATTATGCTTTTGTCTTTTCTAGGCGGCAACAACCAAACTTCAGGTTTATATTGAGATAAACATAAAAAGGAGTTTGAGAGCAATTGTTAGAACAAGAGGTTCTGATCAATGATGTTAATACATAAAAGTGTTTCAAAGCAATTGTTAGGACAAGATAGTTCTGCTCAGCGTTGTTAATGCATAAGTTCATACATATGTAAATACAGATAAAGAATCTCATTTTATATAAGATCAATAGATACTGTCTCCCAAGGTCACAATATTGTGATTGCCACTGCAGGTTAAATATTCCACATTATATTACAATATTACAATTATACAATAGACTTCAAAGCTGTATTAGTGCAAGGTTTAAAGGGTTATATATACACCTCAACGTTATAATAAAATTCATTTGAATAAAAGATCCTATGCTATATTTCCAAATTGCTATAGTCATTAGTACAATATGCTATTAATTATTCTCACTTGTTTAAACAGATTTTAAATCCAATATTCGCAATAACTATATTTATATTTATACTGTAAAGATTTAATTTCCCCTTTCCTTCAGTTATGATTGTAGGTCTAACATTAGCAGGGGCTAAATCTACATTTGTACTATTAAACTATCATTTCTCCTTTCCTCTGGTTACTCCCCTTTAGTAAAATACCTCACAGACCTAAATAGGTAACTATCTCCCAGTGATTCATAATATCGTACATTGAATTAAAGCCTCCAGGATATCTGGTCTCAAGTTTAAATATCCAGAATGCTTCTCTGTGATACAATTCCTTCTCTCTATCTCCTCCTCTCCTGGGGCTTTATATCAATTCAATGGCTTGCCATCTGAATGTATTTACTGATTGACCATGTTTAAATATAAAGTGTGTTGCTAATGTTGAACATTCTTTTTTGCAATTAATATTGCTCAAGTGTTCGCGAATGCGAGACCTCACCTCCCTTGTGGTGAGGCCTACATACTGCAATTTGCATTCCACACAATATATAAGATAGACAATATAGCACATGCTACAGTTGATACATTGAGAAGTATCAAATGTTTTGCCCGTCTTATATGATGTAAATTTAGAGCTAACTAAGATGTAATCACACGCTTTACATCTTATATTACCACATTTGAAGGTTCCTTTATGTGTAAGGCAACTGCTACCCATATTCCGTTTGGGGAGCACTGTAGGTGAAAGAATATTACCCAAGGTGATACCTTTTTTGGTAGGAAAATCCACACCCTAAGTCTACAATTACTTCAAGCTTTGCATCCGCCAAAAGAATTGGCATATGTTTTCTGACAATTTTACAAATGTCATGGTACTGATCACTATAGCTAGTGACAAAGGTTACCTGACTATTACTTCTATACTTCTCATCAGAAACACTTACTTTTTCCTTTAGTAGTGCTTGCCTTGGAATGTCATCAACTTCCTTTTGGGCTTTCAAAATAGTTCTAGTACTGTAGCCCCTCTGTACTAAGTCATTACTTAATCTCTCACATTCATCCCAGTAAGCACCCTCCTTTGAGCAGTTACACTTCATTCGGGTAAATTGCCCTTTAGCAATTGCTCTGGCCAAATTCTTTGGGTGATTACTGGAACTGTGGAGGAGATTATGTTTTGCTATGGGCTTACGATATGTACGAGTTTCAACCTTATTTACTACTCTGTGAGCCGAAACTCCATAGTAAATTTAATGCCCATTTCATTAGCATTTAGATAATACAAAAACAAAAAGGCTTCTTCCTGCGTGCCATTCCACACCATGATCAGATCATCAATAAACCTCCTGTAAAGGGAGATAGATGAACGAAACCTATTTCTATCTCCAAAGATGTGGGACGCCTCCCACCAGCCAAGGAACAAGTTAGCGTAGGATGGCGCAAACTTTGCACCCTTGGCTGTCCCACATCTCTGGAGATAGAACGAGGCCTCAAACTCAAAATAATTATGCTCCAATAGATAAAGTACAATTTCAACAAAGAAATCAACCTGATCAGAGTCAAAATTGGTTGCCGTGGTCAGAAAGTACTTTATCGCCTCCAGACCCCAAACATGTTGGATAGAAGAATAGAGTGAGACAACGTCTATGGTGATCCAGCTGTGGACTTCTTTCCACTTGAAATCAGAGAGTAAATTCAAGAGATGTTTAGTGTCTCTGAGATAACTCCACAGCTGGACCACCATTGGTTGAAGGACGCTGTCCACCCATTCAGAAAGGGGTTCAAGTGCTGACCCTATCCCTGAGACAATGGGTCTACCCTTGATGTCATCTAGGGACTTATGGACTTTGGGGAACATATGGAAGACGGGTGTCTTGGGATGAGGGACACATAGAAATGATGCTGTCTTGCTATCTATGTACCCTTGTTCTACTCCCTCAGCTACCAAGGACCAAATCTGTTCCTGGATCTGATTTTTAAGATTTTTGTCCCTCCCTTATCATCTGTCTACTCTAGCTTGGGTATTGATTCCCAATATTAATTAGATGATCCGTGGACTCATCGTATCATTAGAAAGAAAAGAAAATTTATGTTTACCTGATAAATTTATTTCTTTCTTGACACGATGAGTCCACGGCCCTCCCTATTCTAAAGACAGGTTTTTGTTTTGTTATAAACTTCAGACACCACTGTACCTTGTTGCTTCCTTTCTCTTCTTTACTTCGATCGAATGACTGGAGTGGGAGGGAAGGGAAGTGATATTTAACAGCTTTGCTGTGGTGCTCTTTGCCGCCTCCTGCTGGGCAGGAGAGATATTTCCAATAGTAATTAGATGATCCGTGGACTCATCGTGTCAAGAAAGAAATACATTTATCAGGTAAACATATTTTCTTTTTTTATTTTATTTCACGACTGGGGATACACTGTAGATATCCTTTATTCACATTTTTATATTTACATATTAATAATGACCGCAAATACTTTTTTGGTCTGATCATGCACAGATTAATGGACCATATGTGTTTATCTTTCATCTGTGAGTTTTGAACATTTATCAAGTGCCATTGGTTGCTGAATTTGATGTGTCAATTTGTGGTCCATATATATTTCATAACTTGAGGTCAGATAGATTGTGATCGCTAGTGTTGATGCTGTGTATGCATCCTATTGGTGGCTAGATGTATATGTATTCTATTGGTGGCTATATGTATATGCATCCTATTGGTGGCTAGATGTATATGCATCCTATTGGTGGGTAGATATGTATGCATTCTATTGGTGGCTAGATTTGTATGCATCCTATAGGTGGCTAGATGTATATGCATCCTATTGGTAGCTAGATGTGTATGCATTCTATTGGTGGTGAGATGTATATGCATTCTATTGGTGGTGAGATGTATATGCATTCTATTGGTAGCTAGATGTGTATGCATTCTATTGGTGGCTAGATGTGTATGCATTCTATTGGTGGTGAGTAGTGATGTCGCGAATAGTTTGCCGGCGAATAGTTCCCGGCGAACGTAGCATGTTCGTGTTCGCCGTGGCGGGCGAACATATGCGATGTTTGATCCGCCCCCTATTCTTCATCATTGAGTAAACTTTGACCCTTTACCTCAAAGTCAGCAGACACATTACAGCCAATCAGCGGCAGACACTCCCTCCCAGACCCTCCCACCTCCCGGACAGCATCCATTTTAGATTCATTTGGAAGTTGCATTCTTAGTGAGAGGAGGGACAGTGTAGCTGCTGCTGATTTAATAGGGAAATTGATAGTTAGGCTAGTGTATTCAGTGTCCACTACAGTCCTGAAGGACTCATCTGATCTCTGATATAAGGACAGCACCCCAAAAAGCCCTTTTTATGGCTAGAACATCAGTCTGCTTTTTTTTTCCCTGTGTAATCTAATTGCAGTTGCCTGCCTGTCAGCGTGTGTGTCAGGCTCACAGCGTATACTGTGCCCACTTGCCCAGTGCCACCACTCATATCTGGTGTAACAGTAGTGTAGATTTAAAAAAACAACACTTTTTTTACTGTGTTAAATAATAGCAGTCAGTTTCCTTCACACATGTGCGTTTCAGGGCCTGCCTGCCAGGGCACAGTGTCACCCCAGTGCAACTCATATCTGGTGTAACAGTAGTGTAGATTTAAAAAAAAAAAACACTTTTTTGACTGTGTTAAATAATAGCAGTCAGTTTCCTTCACACGTGTGCGTTTCAGTGCCTGCCTGCCAGGGCACAGTGTCACCCCAGTGCAACTCATATCTTGTGTAACAGTAGTGTAGATTTAAAAAAACAGCACTTTTTTGACTGTGTTAAATAATAGCAGTCAGTTTCCTTCACACGTGTGCGATTCAGGGCCTGCCTGCCAGGGCACAGTGTCACCCCAGTGCAACTCATATCTGGTGTAACAGTAGTGTAGATTTAAAAAAAACAACACTTTTTTGACTGTGTTAAATAATAGCAGTCAGTTTCCTTCACACGTGTGTGTTTCAGGGCCTGCCTGCCAGGGCACAGTGTCACCCCAGTGCAACTCATATCTGGTGTAACAGTAGTGTAGATTTAAAAAAAAACAACACTTTTTTGAATGTGTTAAATAATAGCAGTCAGTTTCCTTCACACATGTGCATTTTAGTGCCTGCCTGCCAGGGCACAGTGTCACCCCAGTGCAACTCATATCTGGTGTAACAGTAGTGTAGATTTAAAAAAAACAACACTTTTTTGACTGTGTTAAATAATAGCAGTCAGTTTCCTTCACACGTGTGCGTTTCAGGGCCTGCCTGACAGGGCACAGTGTCACCCCAGTGCAACTCATATCTGGTGTAACAGTAGTGTAGATTTAAAAAAAACAACACTTTTTTGACTGTGTTAAATAATAGCTGTCAGTTTCCTTCACACGTGTGCGTTTCAGTGCCTGCCAGGGCACAGTGTCACCCCAGTGCAACTCATATCTGGTGTAACAGTAGTGTAGATTTAAAAAAAAAAAAATACAATTTTGACTGTAGTAGATTGAATAGCAGTTAGTTGTCTGCAAGCGTGTGTGTCAGGCCTACAGCGTCTACTCTGCCAACTTCTGCCAGTGCACAGTGCTACTCATATCTGTTGTCACAGTAGCTTGCACGCATAGTACCACTAATCGTGTTCGTGGTGCTGTGATTCCCTTTGGCCCTAGAATAATGCCCAGTGTTCAGAGGCCACGTACCCCGAACTCGAACATTTCTGAGGACATAGTTGACTGGCTAACACAGGACACCCAATCTTCTACAGCTTCCGCTCGGAACCTTGACGCACCATGAGATGTGTATGCATTCTATTGGTGGTGAAATGCGTATGCATTCTATTGGTGGTGAGATGTATATGCATTCTATTGGTGGTGAGATGTGTATGCATTCTATTGGTGGTGAGATGTGTATGCATTCTATTGGTGGTGAGATGCATATGCATTCTATTGGTGGTGAGATGTATATGCATTCTATTGGTGGTGAGATGTGAATGCATTCTATTGGTGGTGGGATGTATATGCATTCTATTGGTAGCTAGATGTGTATGCATTCTTTTGGTGGTGAGATGTATATGCATTCTATTGGTGGTGAGATGTGTATGCATTCTATTAGTGGTGAGATGTGTGTGCATTCTATTAGTGGTGAGATGTGTATGCATTCTATTGGTGGTGAGATGTGTATGCATTCTATTAGTGGTGAGATGTGTATGCATTATATTGGTGGTGTGATGCATATGCATTCTATTAGTGGTGAGATGTGTATGCATTCTATTAGTGGTGAGATGTGTATGCATTCTATTGAGTAATTTTCCAATATCTGCTGCGATCCGATAAGCTATTTTTTCATATATAAAAATGATGTTATTGTTTATGTTGTAAGCCCTCTAACATCACAATGTTCATTATTTGCTCCATTATATTCCTTTATGTGTTGTCATAAATGTATGTGTCACTTCAATGTTTGTAGGAGGACTGTGATATAGGGAAGCATTTGAAATATACAGTACTTGTTTCAATCATGCATATTTTACATGAAACTTACCTTGAACTCTTGAACTTTATCCAAGCAGAGGCTTTATTGATCAACCTATTAATATGCATTGCTCCTTACTCCTGATACACTGTGCATGTTTGAGAGCGCACTGCTAATGACAATGATGGCTAAGACACTATGGCCTTTGACTTTTTATAGATCCTGTAACTATTTTCTTAGAATAGCTGCATGGTTAGGTAGAATTGTGAAGTGCAAATTCTATATTCATTTCAAATATGCATACATGAAACTATACTTACTTCCACATACTGTAATTTTCTTTGAGACAATAAAGAGTTAGCAGAGAAACCACCATTTTTCTAAACAGTTGTGGGCCAGATTACAATGGAGCGCTACATATCGATGTGATTGAAGCAATATTTGGGCGCTCCACTGTGTAATGCCAGAGGCATGATAATGTGTGCTGGTATTACAAGTTTTCAGTAATGCCAACGCAACCTCGGTTTACACATCGCTGGGAAACATTGCACTCACGAGAGAAAAATATAATCATACATTTAACTAGCACTTGTGCTACAGTTCTTGATACATTATTATTATATTATTATTATTGTTATTATGTGCTGCACCAACATGCTTTACAGTGTTTACATTAGGTACTCTCTCAGATACAGATGATTTAAGGGCAAGCTCCCAAAGTAGTGACTGGTAGAGAATGAAAGGTTAAATAGATGGTGAAAAGTCAAAGGAAACCAATTCAGAGAAGATAATATGTTTAACATTTTATGGAAAGGTTTGAATGAGCCAAAGCGTTAATCACACTCTGTCTAGACACAAGGCTTCACTAAATGAATTTGGGTTTTCATGCAGAAGTGTTAAACCCTGTTCTAGTCCATAAAAAGAGCTACAGTATATGATCGCTTCACATAAGTTCACATTTAAGATCATTCCAATCCTTTCTTAATCCATTAGAAAAATCTACTTATTGTGTGGTTTTGAACTCTGTAAACTAAATTAATTGTTTGCACTATAGGAATTAGATAAAAGGATTCCAATCCATGGGAGCAGTTTTCACAAGATTTTTGGATTTCTCTGTTTTAGGCTTGTTTCTCTCTAACAAATTTTCCATTCACTGGCATCTGAGACATAGTCTACTACTTTAACAACTTATGTAGCTTTTGTTTCAATGGTATATCATCTGATTATTTGACTGTTTCTGTAGGTATACCACAAGAAATTAATTTTGGTTTCTTGATTTTTTAAATCTTTATATCTTCTATGTTCCAGAGCCAACATTATGATGATGATGCTAAAATCTCTCATTTCCAGTTTCCTACAACTCTTTACTCATCCGAGTCATCACTAAACCTCACTGCTGTTTCCTCTTGGGATGTCTTCATTCTGCTTCCAGTTTAATTTTTTTTAAAAATGTGCTTCTTCTTTATTCCTTCCTTTAATAACAACTTATATTGTATATCATTCTTGAGGTTGCGTAAACTCAAACTTTAGCAAAGTTACACTACTTGGCTTGGTTGCCAACAAATAAGGGCAGAATGGCAAACAGGGGAAATACAGGGGCATGAAGATTCTATTCAGATTGAAATTCTCTTTATTGAAGATGACAGGTACTGAAAACTGACAATCACAATTCCATTTTGATTAGAAACAAACAGTTACAGAACATGATTGCTAGATGTTGAGGTTTCTGATTTTTTGCATATAACATACATATACTAAATGTGTGTCCTGCCCACTGTAGACAGACTATACAAACATGCTAAATATAGTTTATAAATGAATCTAGACCAAGGGGGGTAGTTAGTCAAGCCGTCTGACTTATCTGGCTTCGCCGGCCCAATACGCCCGCCTAAGCTCGCCTACCTTCGCCGCCAGGCGGACCTTGAGAAATACGTTCGCCTAAGTTATCAAAGATAGCTGGTCAAAAAGCCGCGGGCGATGAGCAGCGGACTGTGACAGTTATCACTCATCCGATCACGCTGCCCTTCTCGGTTTTTCCCAGCTTTATTGCTAGCTTGTCACTAAGCACTCACACTAAACTGCGACTGTTCTACCCCTATACCGGCACCCCTGGAGGCCCCCGCAACTAAATAAAGTTACTAACCCCATACCGCCGCTCCTAGACCCTGCCGCAACTCTTATAAATGTATTAACCCCTATACTGGACTGCCGCTCCCGGACACCGCTGCCACCTACAGTATACCTAGTAACCCCGATCCTGGCCCCCCCTACACCGTCGCCCGTCTATTATAAAAGTTATAACCCCTATCCTGCTGATCCCGGCACCTCTCCACAACTAAATAATAGTTTAACCCCTAAAACCGCCGCTCCATGAACCCGCCGCTACCTATATTAAACCTATTAACCCCTATCCTGCCCCCCCCTACACCGTTGCCACCTATAATAAATTATATTAACCCCTATCCTGCCCCCCACTACGCGCCGCCGCCACTGTAATAAAATTATTAACCCCTAAACCTAAGTCTAACCCTAACTCCCCCCTAACTTAAATATTAATTAAATAAATCTAAATAAATTAACTCTTATTAACTAAATGAATCCTATTTAAAACTAAATATTACCTTTAAAATAAACCCTAATATAGCTACAATATAAATAAGATTATATTCTAGCTATCTTAGGATTTATATTTAGTTTACAGTAACTTTCTATTTATTTTAGCTTAGTTAGAATAGTTTATTAAATAGTTCTTAACTATTTAATAACTACCTACTAAAAGAAATACAAAAATTACCTGTAAAATAAATCCTAACCTAAGTTACAATTGAAACCTAATACTACACTATCATTAAATTAACTAAATAAACTACCTACAAATAACTACAATTAAATACAATTACATAAACTAACTAAAGTACAAAAAATTAAAAAAAGCTAAGTTTACAAAAAATAAAAAAATAAGTTACAAACATGTTAAAAATATTACAACAATTTTAAGATACTTACACCTAATCTAAGCCCCTAATAAAATAACAAACCCCCCAAAATAAGAAAAATCCCTACCCTATTCTAAATTAAAATAAATTTCAAAGCTCTTTACCTACCAGCCCTTAAAAGGGCCATTTGTGGGGGCATGCCCCAAAAAGTTCAGCTCTTTTGCCTGTAAAAGAAAAGTACAACCCCCCAACATTAAAAACCCACCACCCACAGTATCCCTAATCTAACCAAAACCCCCCTTACAAAAACCTAACACTAATCCCCTGAAGATCATCCTACCTTGAGTCGTCTTCACTCAGCCGAGCCACCGATGGAACTGAAGAGGACATCCGGAGCGGAAGAAGTTAATCCTCCAAGCGGCGCTGAAGAAATCTTCCATCCGATGAAGTCATCATCCAGGCGGGCGCTGAAGAAAAGTCTTCGATCCGGCCGATGTCATCTTCAAAAGAGGCGCTGAAGATGTCTTCTATCCGGGCGAAGTCATCTTCCAAGCCGGGACTTGAATCTTCCTTCCGCCGACAGCGGAACCACCTTCTTCACCGACGGACTACGACGAATGACGG
Source organism: Bombina bombina (assembly GCF_027579735.1). Lineage (NCBI taxonomy): Eukaryota > Metazoa > Chordata > Amphibia > Anura > Bombinatoridae > Bombina > Bombina bombina. The sequence goes on from NC_069499.1 coordinate 1,089,665,581, forward strand.
CTCCTTTAAGGGACGTCATCCAAGATGGCGTCCCCTCAATTCCGATTGGCTGATAGGATTCTATCAGCCAATCGGAATTAATGGTAGGAAAAATCTGATTGGCTGATGGAATCAGCCAATCAGATTCAAGTTCAATCCGATTGGCTGATCCAATCAGCCAATCAGATTGAGCTCGCATTCTATTGGCTGATCGGAACAGCCAATAGAATGCGAGCTCAATCTGATTGGCTGATTCCATCAGCCAATCAGATTTTCCTACCTTAATTCCGATTGGCTGATAGAATCCTATCAGCCAATCGGAATTGAGGGGACGCCATCTTGGGATGACGTCCCTTAAAGGAGCCGTCATTCGTCGTAGTCCGTCGGTGAAGAAGGTGGTTCGCGGTCGGCGGAAGGAAGATTCAAGACCCGGCTTGGGAAGATGACTTCGCCCGGATAGAAGACCTCTTCAGCGCCGCCTGGATGATGACTTCATCGGATGGAAGATTTCTTCAGCGCCGCTTGGAGGATTAACTTCTTCCGCTCCGGATGTCCTCTTCAGTTCCATCGGTGGCTCGGCTGAGTGAAGACGACTCAAGGTAGGGATGATCTTCAGGGATTAGTGTTAGGTTTTTTGTAAGGGGGGTTTGGTTAGATTAGGGGTATGTGGTTGGTGGTTTTAATGTTGGGGGGGGGTTGTATTTTTCTTTTACAGGCAAAAGAGCTGAACTTTTTGGGGCATGCCCCCACAAATGGCCCTTTTAAGGCTGGTAAGGTAAAAGAGCTTTGAAATTTATTAATTTAGAATAGGTTAGGGATTTTTCTTATTTTGGGGGGGTTTGTTATTTATTAGGGGGCTTAGATTAGGTGTAAGTAGCTTAAAATTGTTGTAATATTTTTAACATGTTTGTAACTTATTTTTTATTTTTTGCAACTTAGCTTTTTTTATTTTTTGTACTTTAGTTTGTTTTATGTAATTGTATTTAATTGTAGTTATTTGTAGTAGTTTTATTATATTAATTTAATGATAGTGTAGTGTTAGGTTTAATTGTAACTTAGGTTAGGATTTATTTTACAGTAGTATTTATTTTTAAATAGGAATAATTATTAAAGTATAGTGTAGTGTTAGGTGTAATTGTAACTTAGGTTAGGATTTATTTCACAGGTACATTTCTCTTTATTTAGCTAGGTAAGCTATTAAATAGTTAATAACTATTTAATAGTTATTGTACATGGTTAGAAATAAATTGAAAGTTACCTGTCAAATAAATATAAATCCTAAGATAGCTAGAATATAATTCTTATTTATATTGTAGCTATATTAGGGGTTTATTTTAAAGGTAAGTATTTAGTTTAAATAGGATTCATTTAGTTAATAATAGTTAATTTATTTCGATTTATTTAATTAATATTTAAGTTAGGGGGCGTTAGGGTTAGGGTTAGGTTTAGGGGTTAATAATTTTATTACAGTGGGCGGCGCGTAGTGGGGGCAGGATAGGGGTTAATAAATTATTATAGGTGGCGACGGTGTAGGGGTGCAGATTAGGGTTAATACATTTATTATAGGTGGCGACGGTGTAGGGGGGCAGGATAGGGTTAATTACATTTATTAGTAGTTGGCGCGGGTTCAGGAGCGGCGTTTAGGGGTTAATACATTATTATAGTTGCGGTGGGCTCCGGAGCGGCAGTTTAGGGGTTAATATGTATAGAGTAGCTTGCGTGGGCTCCAGGAGCGGCGTTTAGGGGGGTAATAACTTTATTTAGTTGCGGCGGGTGTAGGGGGGGTCAGATTAGCGGTGTTTAGACTCGGGTACATGTTAGGGTGTTAGGTGCAGACAGTTCCCATAGAAATCAATGGGGATGTCTGGCAGCAGCGAACTTGTACTTTCGCTATGGTCAGACTCCCATTGATTCCTATGGGATCCGCCGCCTCCAGCTGGCCCTTTGAAAACCAGGTACGCTGGCCGTAAAAGTGCCTGAGCGTACCTCTAGTTTTTGATAACTAGCAAAAGTAGTGGAGAATGTGCCGCACTTGTGTGCGAACATCTGAGTGACGTAAGAAATCGATCTGTTCGGACTGAGTCCGGCGGATCGAAGTTTACGTCACAAAATTCTACTTTTGCCGGTCTCGAGCCTTTGATAACTAAGGCGAATCAGCCTCAGCCACAAATACGATGCGGAATTCCAGCGTATTTGAGGTTGACGGCTTGATAACTAGGCCCCGCATGTATACAATTACACATCTAAAATGTAGTATGTAGCCATTTTAGGGTGTTTTTACTCATGCACAACATAATAGAATTATTCCAATTCGTCTATGAACAATTTGGGCCATTTCATGACTTTATCAAATGCCTGTAAGTGCTGAATTCAATAAGTTTAAAATGGTTTAGAAAATCTGTTGAAAGGTACTGAGCAAAGAGATTGTGATGCTCAAGAAAACACCAGCTCCATATAAAAATAGGGCTTTTTTCGGCTCAAAGAAACAGCCGAAAACTCACAATTGTGATCACATTGAAATGAATATGCCCTTTTCTGACAAAAACATAGACCGACGATAGGTTGCAATCAATACAAAATGTTCTCATTTGCCTCTAGATGCCTCCCCAAGTCACAGTCTTTAATCCACCACAAAACTATCTAAAAACATCAATATTAGTTCCCACTACTGCTTCCAAGGCTTCTGTAGCCTACATATAGTAAAACTCCTTGTGCAGCAGGGCCCTTCTCGTCCTGTTTAGTATGTTAATAATTATTATATTTTTTTACTATGAATTAGCATTGGTTATGTCCTCAGACACTTATACCCAGTGCTTCAGGATGCTTTAGCCATTTGCAAAGAAATTATAATAATAAAAACAAACTACATTGTGGCACTAGACATAAAGAAACACTCTCTGGCCACGTTTATTAGGGTACACCTTGTTAGGAATCCGGGTTGAACCCCCCTTTTGCCTTCATAACTGCCTTAATTCTTCATGGCATAGATTCAACAAAGGTGTTAGAAACAGTGTTGTAGCCCATCTGCTTCAAGGTTGGACGTGTTGTGCATTCAGAGATGGTATTCTGCATACCTTGGTTGTAACAGTTATTTGAGGTTACTGTTGCCTTTCTATCATCTCAAACCAGTCTGCACATTCTACTCTGACCACTGACATCAACAAGGCATTTTCGTCCACACAACTGCCTCATTTCTTCATGGCATAGATTCAACAAAGTGTTGAAATATTCCTCAGAGATTTTGGTCCCATAATTACATGATAGCATCACGCAGTTGCTGCAGATTTGTTGACTGCACATCCATGATGCGAATCTCCCTTTTCACTACTTTCCAAAGGTGCTTTCTTGGATTAAGATCTGGTGACTGTGGAGGCCATTGGAGTACAGTGAACTCATTGTTATATCCAAGAAACTAGTTTGAGATGATTTGAGCTTTGTGACATGGTGCATTATCCTGCTGGAAGTAGCCATCAGAAGATGGTTACACTGTAGTCATAAAGGATGGACATGGTTAGCAATACTACTCAGGTAGGTTGTGGCATTTAAACGATGCTCAATTGGTACTAAAGGGGCCCAAATTGTGCCAAAAAAATCACCCACACCATTACAGCACCACCACCAGCCTGAACTGTTGATACAAGGAAAGGATGGATCCATGCTTTCATGTTGTTTGTCCAATTCTGACCCTGCCATCTTAATGTCGCAGCTGAAATTGAGACTCATCAGACCAGGAAACACTTTCCAATCTTCTATTGTCCAATGTTGGGTGAGCCTGTGCAAATTGTATCCTCAGTCTCCTGTTCTTAGCTAACAGTAGTGGCACCAAGTGTGGTCTTCTGCTGCTGTAGCCCATCTGCTTCAATGTTCGATGTGTTGTGCATTCAGAGATGGTATTCTGCATACCTTGGTTGTAACGGTTATTGAGTTACTGTTGCCTTTCTATCATCTCAAACCAGTCTGCACATTCTACTCTGACCACTGACATCAACAAGGCATTTTTGTCCACACAACTGCCGCTCACTGGATATTTTCTCTGTTTTGGACCATTCTCTGTAAACCCTAGAGATGGTTGTGTGTGAAAATCCCAGTAGATCAGCAGTTTTTTTGATACTCAGACCAGCCCGTCTGGCACCAACAACCATGCCGCATTCATACAGGCCCATTTATCAAGCTCCGTATGGAGCTTGAAGGGCCGTGTTTCTGGCGAGTCTTCAGACTCGCCAGAAACACAAGTTATGAAGCAGCGGTCTAAAGACCGCTGCTTCATAACCCTGTCCGCCTGCTCTGAGCAGGCGGACAGGAACCGCCGAGATCAACCCGATCGAATACGATCGGGTTGATTGACAGCTCCCTGCTGGCGGCCGATTGGCCGCGAGTCAGCAGGGGGCGGCGTTGCACCAGCAGCTCTTGTGAGCTGCTGGTGCAATGTTAAATGTGGAGAGAGTATTGCTCTCCGCATTTAGCGAGGTCTTGCGGACCTGATCCGCAGTGTCGGATCAGGTCCGCAAGCCCTTTGATAAATGGGCCCCAAAGTCACTTAAATCCCCTGTCTTCCCCATTCTGATGCTTAGTTTGAACTTCAGCATGTCGTCTTCACCACGTATAGGTGCCTAAATGCATTGATTTGCTGCCATGTGATTGGCTGTTTAGCAGTTTGTGTTACCAAGCAATTGAACAGTTGTACCTAATAAAGTGGCTGGTGAGTGTACATTTCTGCTAAAGTGAATATTCCTGCTTTCAAAAACATTAGGCAGGTATTAATAATACCCAGTTAATTAACAAATTTATATAAATGGTTTATTGACTGCTTATGTATTAATTCCATGTTGTTGTGCCAAACCCTTCTGAAAAGCTTTCTTTAATTCCTAGGCAAAAAAAATGTTTCTTATAGCTACATATTTTACAAACCCTCATCTAAGATTTTCAGTTAATATCATATTTGTAATTAAAGTGGCTTAAATAAAAGAAAAAAAAATGAAAAAGTGAAGCATGGGAAAGGTCCTATATGCTTGAATGTGAGAGGATGATATAAAAGATGACAGGCATAGAGCATGATGAAAGATGTGGTTATTTATATGAAGACAAGATGAAAGTTATACTTTATAGTTAAGTGATATATTTTGAGTTTGGTTCAGAATTGAAAAATTGATAAGAAGGGGTAGATTTTAAATATTGATTAAGATAGATAAGCCATGTACTCGCTTTTAAAAGGCAGACTCTAGTTGATAAAGTAATGAATTGGCAAGTAGAAAGTATTCTAAGTGACTGTAGGCTAAAATGAAGACTAATGAAAAAAATAATGACTACAGAACAATAGTTAAAATGTAAGGCTTGATCAAAAAGGGCAATTTTGGTAGTCAGTAGTTATAGCATATATAATATGACATGAAACTCTTCCAGAGACAGAATAAATGAATTCAACTTATGGTTATGGATGTATGGTTATGGGTTGAGTTTGCATGTTATAAATGTGCTAAAAATGCTAACAATGCAGACTATGAGGTCGATTTATTATATGGCGGGCAGACATGATTATCTGTAGTGAATCATGTCCGCCCATCATTGATAAATTTCGAAAGCATACGCTGTCAGCATTTATCATTGCACAAGCATTTATGGTGAAAATGCTAGTGCAATGCACACCCTGCACATTTGCAGTCAATCGGCCGCTAGCAGGGGGTGTCAATCATTCCGATCGTATCTGATCAGGATGATTGCAGTCCGACACCTCAGAGGTGGCAGACGGGTTAAGGAGCAGCGGTCTTACGCGTGGAATGAGCTGCATACACTGCTTAATAAATCGGTTCCTATGTATCCTCTATTACAATAGTGAATCAGCTTCTGTAATGGAGGAAAATGAATGCTGTGATAGTGGCAATGATTTAGAATATTTAGGCCTAGATTACAAGTGGAGGACAACAGTTACTACAAGAAGTGCAAACACCACGTTTAGGTCACAATATTTTACTACTAGCAACTGTATTACAAGTTGGGTGTTAAACAAAAAAAATTTACTTTGCTTGCACCAGCTCATGTTAACTTACTTCCCTATACTTCTATACTATAATCGCGTTTGTAACGCGTCCGTTGGTGTCTCCAGTTGCGCACGCATCCTCAAAGGAATGTTGGTAGCGTGCAACCAAAAGAATTCACCTGGATTCAGCAAAGCTGCATCCAGGTTGATTCCGAAAAAGGAAGGGTGGTGAAAGAATCCACCGCAAAAAGTCATTTACAAAAAAACCTAACCGTCCACAATAAGTATTAAAAAAAAAAAAATTCCCAATAAAATTATTAACCCCTAAATTCGCCAACCACAACATCCCAAACTACCTAATACATCCATTAACCCCTAATCCGCCAACCCCCCCCACAACGCATTAAACCTAATTTACCTATTAACTCCTAAACTGCAACCCCCACAATGCAAAAAACTAATTTAATGACTAATTTTAATGACTAACCTAACACCCCCTAAATTAACCCCTTAATTACATTAAAAAAATACTACATTACAATTAAAATAAAAATAAAATACATTACATTAATCTAACATTAGAGAAAATAAAAAAGGCTAACATTACAAAAAGCACTATCCAAAATAAAAAAAGTTAACCTAATTTCAATTAAAATAAAAAGCACCCCAAAATAAAAACACCCCCTAATGTAAGAATAAACTACCAATAGCCCTTAAAGGGGGCTTTTTTGTAGGGCATTGCCCTAAAGAAATCATCTCTTTTACATTACAAATAAACAAAGCCCCCCTAACAGTAAAACCAGCCACCAAATCCCCCCCCAAGAAAAACCTAACACTAATAAACCTAAACTACCCATTTGGCCCCTAAAGGGGCATTTGTATGGGCATTGCCCTTAAAACGATATTCAGCTCTTTTTGACTGCCCTTAAAAGGGCATTCAGCTCTTTTGCAAATTGCCCAATAAACCCTAATCTAAAAAAAACAACCCCCCCCCAAAAAAAAAAAACAAAAAAAAACCCCTAAAGCCTCAAATAGGTACTCACAGTTTCAGAAGTCCGGCGAGAAGGTCTTCTTCCAGGCGCCTCTATCATCTTCATCCACGTTGAAGGTGGCATGGAGCTGAGGTCCGGAGCGGTCTTCCAGATGTGGTGGTCTTCCCAGATGTGCGCTGAGCGAAGGCGGCGTGGAGCGGAGGTTCGGAACAGTTTTCCCAGATGTGGTGATCCTCTGCAGCGGTCATTGGCAGTCCTCGGCAAAGGCATGGAGGTTCCTCTTCATGCAATCGCCCACAACACACTGAGATTGAATTTAAGGTACCCTGTAATTTATTGGGGTACCTTGCATTCCTATTGGCTGAAATTTTCAAAATCAGGGCAATAGGAAGAGAACTACTGAAGTCTTCAGTATCTCTTAATCGTATTGGCTGTTTTGAAAAATTTAGCCAATAGGAATGCAAGGTACCCCAAATTGATTCTGTACCTTGCATTCAATATTCAGTATATGACGGACATCAGATGAAGAGGAGCCTCTATGCTGCCGAGGACCACCACCAGCACGATCACCACCGCTGAAGACCGCTGACGCCGCCACAAGAGTGACCGCTGCCGAGGATCACCACATCTGGGAAGACCGCTCCGGACCTCCGATCCACGCTGCCGTTCGCTGTGGATGAAGATGATGGACCCGACTGGAAGAAGACCTTCTCGCCCGGACTTCAGAAACCTATTTGGGCTTTAGCGTTAGGTTTTTTTTTGTTGTTGTTGTTTTATTAATTAGGGGTTTTTGGGCAATTTCAAAAAGAGCTGAATGCCCTTTTAAGGGCAGTGAAAAAGAGCTAATTGCCATTTTAAAGGGCCAGTATACCTAAAAAATAATGTATTTAATTCTGTACATAGTGCAGAATTATATAACATTATATTAGTGTAAGCTTTATACAACCTAATATTCCCTGTGAATTTTTATAAAAAGACCCGCTCTGTGCTCTTCTGAGCGGGTCTGTTTTTATCACAGAGCACAAGTCTGCCAGCTCCCTAGTCACAGCCCGGCCCGACCGTGTGCCATTACACTTAGTGCAGCTCGCTCCTGCTCTGTCTGACAGCGGGAGCGAGCACAGGAGAGCAGGTCTGAAAAACAGTAATTTTTTATAAAAAATTCACAGGGAATATTAGGTTGTATAAAGCTAATGCTAATATAATGTTATATAATTCTGCACTATGTGCAGAAATTATATAACATTATTTTTTAGGTTTACTGACCCTTTAAGAGCAATGGGCCATACAAATGGGCATTTTACTGTTAGGGGGGAACTTTGTTTATTTTTAATCTAAAAGAGCTGATTTCTTTAGTGAAATACCCTACAAAAAAGCCATTTTAAGGGCTATTGGTAGTTTAGTATTAGATTGGGGGGGGGGGTATTTTTATAGGGGTATTAGTTTAGGTTTAATTTTATTATTTTTGATAGCTTTGTTTATTTTTTTCTGTATGTTTACTTTTTTTTTTGTAGCTTGTAGGGTTGCATTTTTAACAAATAGACTGCCCTCTGGGCAGGCTTATCAACTAGTTTAATGATAAGAGCATAGTTGAAACTCAAGCTATTACAAGTTCATGAACTTGAGTGAGACTTCTGAATGTTTTTATGCAATAATGAAAATGCTCTTGGAAACCAATGTTGTTTCTTACAGGAGCTTCTAATACAGTAGCAACTGTTAGAAAATAATCAGAAAATGGCCTAATAATGATTATATACATATACAGTATATATATATGTCAAACAAATTAAAAAGTCAGTTTTATTTAATGCATTGCTAGTGTGCATGTTTTTCACTTTTGAAAGAAACATCACACACACACACATATATATACACACACAATTTATATTTGTAAAATATTTAAAATAAAAATTAAGTAAAATATGTCACACATGGAAGATTGTTTTGGTCATTGATTATTTATGAAAATTATGTGTTATTTGCTCATAACTTTGTTTACTGTAAAAAGTTAAAAAAATTGTAATATGGTCTCTGTGGCTTACTTCCATTGTTCATACATAACATTGTGAGTGTACTTTATTTTTTTACAATATGAAAAATTTTTATATGCACAGTGCAATGCTATACGCAAGTTACACTATACTCGACATCACTACACTTCTGATAGCAGCCCGAGAGGTGTATGCAATCAGTAAAATAAAATGATGACTCATAACACTAAAGTTACACCCCTGAAGAAGCTCTCACCAAACCTTCAGAATAAAATTCTAGTTGCTACAAAAAAATTAATGCAGATGTGACAAATTGTGTATAGCCTTAGAACATGAAATAACAAAAGTTGCTCAATTAGGTGCATACTGTTGTCAGACCAAACTCAATCAACCAACTTCAACAAGAAACTTTTGATTATCAAAGAAACATTCGAGGTAGGGGCACGTCTGTTAACTTACAACTAAACCTTTCCACAATTCCCTCACCACTAACAAACTGCTCTGGCCAACCCTAAATTGCAGATTGAGGCTATCGCTCACAACCAACAAAAAAAATTATGCAATGTGACAAATTGTGGATAACCTTAGAACATGACATAAACAAAAGTTGCTCAATTAGGTGCATACTGTTGGCAAACCAAACTCAATCAACCAACATCAACAAGAAACTATTTGATTATCAAAGAAACATTCAATGTAGGGACACGTCTGTTAACTTGACAACTAAACCTTTCCACAATTCCCTCACCACTAACAACTGCTCTGGCCAACCCTAAATTCCAGATTGAGCTATCACTCACACCAACATCGTTAAATAATTTAAAGACTCTGTTACCACTAAACATGCTAATGGAGAGAAGATAAACTGATGCCAAGAGAACACTTAGATAGCTTAAACATCTCACAATTCTTCCATTGGTTCAGATACCTTCAACTTAGACATTTTGTTGACACACTTAAATTAAAGCAGCGGATAATTAGGGAGCTCACAACGTTTGAAAAACTATGCACTGTGAACCCACCCCCACCGCATATCCCCTCTTTACTCTACTAGCTTCTTATTAGCCCCCTGACATAACTAGAACATCAACCATTACATCCTGGCAGAAGGAATTTCCATAAACCCTAAACAGAACAAGAATGGTTTGCAATCATCCTATAACTTCAAAATCAGCGCACTCATCTACCCCTCTTGGAAACCAAACTATAAATATTTTCTTCTTCGGTGGTACCTTACCCCACACATTTAAATAATATATATTTCTGGAAGCTTCCGGCTGTTGTTAGAGGAAATGCTCACTAGAAGGAACACCTTTCCATATTTGGTGACATGCCCCAAATTACAAAATTTTGGCAAGATGTCAACTCCACTAATGATTAAATACTAAACCATGATCTAACCCTTGACCCACTAATCAAACTTGTTCCATTAATTCCAAAAATGCCCTTTAAAACAATATACATCACTTTTTCAATTGGCAATCTGCAGCGCTAAGCAAATAATCCCACGCTGTGGAAATCAGATTCCCCCCCCCCTACCCAAAACATGTGGATAGACCAGATGAAACGTAATCTAACCTTAGAAAAATATTTTTACTACTCAACAGGGAAACTTGATTACTATGCTGAACTACTGTTCATTTGGGAATCCCACTTCCCGTCTAGACAGATTAGAACTGACCCCAGACCACATGACCCAGCAGCTTAACTAGCCACACGAGACAGACTCTTGATGCAAATTTCTGCGGTATACAAGAAAGACAAATACATGTCAATAGTTAACAACCTTACCCACTATGTGATGTATGCTGAAATTTTAAAAATCAAAGATTGTGAACAAATAAAGTTAATTTGTGTAAGTTTTATTGTTGTACATTCCAGTTTTGTAAATTATGTAACCATTATATTAACTGTCCACATGGTAAAATTCTGATCAAATGTATTATGGGCTGAATGCCGATGTAGGGACTATCCACTATAGTATTTTCTATGGACTGAACACAAGACAATGTACCTTGTCAAACTACTTTACAATTGTAAAATGTTTTAAATTATGTACAACAAGGTTCACATTGCATTTAGTTTAAATCCTTTCTTATTGTACTGTTTAACTTGAAATAAAAATAGAGATTGGGATAAAAATAATGTAATATGTCAGCCAATTATAAACTGCTATCATCTTTGCAAGTTCTCTGAAAATTCTGAAAACGAAGATGGGATGGTCCAAGGTTCACCACTGAATAAAAATGAGCACTGGTCCTCAAACCTGGAGCCTTTTTACTCCCCCGCCTGTTTGGTTAGCAGAAAAGGTTTGACCAGCTCTGCAATAAGGGACAACATCTGGGAGTCTGTTACTGCAGCAGTTAAAACTGTGGAAGGCAAACAGGGGAACCCTTTTGCAGGTCAGAAGGTCAAGAAGAGATTTTTCAGACAAAAGGTTAGTGGTCCAGCATAATTGTCACTCTTATGTATGAAAGAGGTATTTAATGGAGGCTAGTGGGGCTGACCATCCTTCTTACCTGTAAAAGTGGTACCTGTTAAAAAACTGCCACACTCCTCTGGATCATCAAACTGAGAGGGTGTGCCCACAAGCTCCAGGGATGAAGCCAGTGCTTTTGCCTGGTGTGGTGAACTGGGCCCCAACTGACAGAGTATAGCCAAGTAATTAATAATTATATTATTAATTTTGGTTTTAAAAAAAATAGCTTTATTTTTGATCATCAAATAGTCAATACATAATTATATTTATTTAACTCCTAATTAAATATGACGTATACTGTATATGCAATACTTTGCCTATTGTAACCACATGACGTTTATATACACCTGAGCTCCAGGCATCTACTTGCATAAGGAACTAGAGCATGATTGGTGCTCCGCTATGAAGGCAAATGCCAGATCATTACAGATGGGTGACACTGTGTGTTTCAACATCGGTAACAATCATCTGCTGGTCCCGGTGGGAGGTGTGGAAGGAAACCAGGAGGCAGGGTGGGTGGTCCAACATTGGGGGGGGGGAATAGGGAGGGAGTGGAATGGCCCTACACTGCAGAACATTAAAATAAAAAGGAGACGGAGGGGATGGGGAGCTACACTACTGAAAAAAGGTAGGCTGAGGTTTATTAGTGGTAATGCAGAAGAATGCACTTAGTTAGATAGTACCAAACACCTCACAATCCCTAGCTCCTCCTCTATTAGGGAAAAACAGATACAGATCAATACAACATTAGTGAGTGTGCTAAAAAAGCTAAAGATACGATATAAAATGTATTTAATGTAGCAAAAATTCAGTATATGATAATAGCACAGTAAAATAAATGGACATCTCTCAATGTAGCAAATAAGATATAAAAAATATACGCCTAGATTATTAGTTTCTGCGTTAGCCTTAAAAAGCAGCGTTAAGGGTCCTAACACTGCTTCTTATCTAACGCTGGTATTATGAGTCAGGCAGGAAAGGATCTACCGCTCACTTTTTTTTCCGCGACTCGAGGCTACCGCAAATCCCCTTACATCAATTGTGTAGTCCTATCTTTTCTATGGGATTTGCCTAAATGCTGGTATTACGAGTCTTGGAAGAAGTGAGCGGTAGAGCCTCTACCGCCAAGACTCCAACCCGCAAAAAAGTCAGTAGTTAAGAGTTTTATGGCTAACGCCGGAACATGAAGCCTTAACTACAGTGCTAAAAGTACACTAACACCCATAAACTACTTATGAACCCCTAAACCAAGACCCCCCATATCGCAAACCCTATAATACATTTTTTTAACCTCTAATCTTCTAACCGGACATTGCCGCCCACCTACATTATACCTATGAACCCCTAATCTGCTGTCCCTAACATCGCCGAGACCTATATATATTATTACCCCCTAATCTGCCCCCCCCAACCTCCCACCAACCTACCTACACTTATTAACCCCTAATCTGCTGACCAGACATCGCCGCCACTATAATAAATGTATTAACCCTAAACCGCCGCACTCCTGCCTCACAAACACTATAATAAATATTATTAACCCCTAATCTGCCCTCCCTAACATCGCCGCCACCTACCTACAATTATTAACCCCTAATCTGCCATCCCCAACGTCACCACTACTATAATAAATGTATTAACCCTAAACCTGTCTAACCCTAACACCCCCCTAAATTAAATATTATTTAAATAAAACAAAATAAACTTACAATCAGTAAATAAATTATTCATATTTAAAACTAAATACTTACATATAAAATAGAACCCTAATAAAGCTACAATAGTAGACTAATAATTACATTGTAGCTATTTAGGGGTTTAGTTTTATTTTAACAGGCAACATTGTATTTATTTTAACTAGGTACAATAGCTATTAAATAGTTAATAACTATTTAATAGCTACCTAGTTAAAATAATTACAATATTACCTGTAAAATAATTCCTAACCGAAGCTGAACAAACACACGTACACATCAATAAATGAATTAAATAAATTACCTACAATTATCTAAACTCAAATACAATTAAATAAACTAAACTATAATACAAAAAAAACAAACACTAAGATTACAAAAAATAAAAAAATATTACAAGAATTTTAATCTAATTACACCTAATCTAAGCCCCCTAATAAAATAAAAAAGCCCCCCAAAATAATAAAATGCCCTACCCTATACTAAATACAAAGTAATCAGCTCTTTTACCAGCCCTTAAAAGGGCTTTTTTGCGGGGCATTGCCCCAAAGAAATCAGCTCTTTTACCTGTAAAAAAAATACAATCCCCCCCAACATTACAACCCACCACCCACACACACCTTCCCTGTCCCCCCTTAAAAAATCCTAGACACTACCACCCCCCTGAGATCACCCTACCTTGAGCCATGTTCAGCCTTGATGGAAAAGAAGAGGACATCTGGACCGGCAGAAGTCTTCATCCTATCCGGGCAGAAGAGGACATCCGGACCGCAGACATCTTCATCCAGGCGGCATCTTCTATCTATCATCCTTCCGGAGCGGAGCGGAGCCATCTTTCTATCCACCGATGCGGAGCCATCATTCTTCTTCCGACGGACTAACGACGAATGAAGGTTCCTTTAAATGACGTCTTCTAAGATGGCGTCCCTCGAATTCCGATTGGCTGATAGGATTCTATCAGCCAATCGGATTAAGGTAGGAAAAACTATTGGTTTGATTTAATCAGCCAATCAGATTGAAGTTCAATCCGATTGGCTGATTGGATCAGCCAATAGCATTGACCTCGCATTCTATTGGCTCATCCAATCAGCCAATCGGAAATGGAATAAAATCCTATCAGCCAATCGGAATTCGAGGATGCCATCTTGGATGACGTCATTTAAAGGAACCTTCATTCGTTGTTAGTCTGTCGGAAGAAGAGGATGGCTCTGCGTCGGCTGGATAGAAGATGGCTCTGCTCCGCAGCGGAAGGATGAAGATAGAAGATGCCGTCTGGATGAAGATGTCTGCCGGTCCGGATGTCCTCTTCTGTTCCATCGGTGGACGGCTTGCTGAACACGGCTCAAGGTAGGGTGATCTTCAGGGGGGTAGTGTTAGGTTTTTTTAAGGGTGGATCGGGTGGTTTTAGAGTAGGGGTGTGTGGGTGGTGGGTTGTAATGTTGGGGGGGATTGTATTTTTTTTTTACAGGTAAAAGAGCTTATTACTTTGGGGCAATGCCCCACTAAAAGCCCTTTTAAGGGCTGGTAAAAGAGCTGATTACTTTGTAATTTAGTATAGGGTAGGGCATTTTATTATTATGGGGGCTTTTTTATTTTATTAGGGCGCTTAGATTAGGTGTAATTAGATTAAAATTCTTGTAATAATTTTTTATTTTTGTAATTTAGTGGGGGGGTTTATGTACTATAGTTTAGTTTATTTAATTGTATTTGAGCTTAGATAATTGTAGGTAATTTATTTAATTAATTTATTGATAGTGTAGTGTTAGGTGTATTTTGTAACTTAGGTTAGGATTAATTTACAGGTAATATTGTAATTATTTTAACTAGGTAGCTATTAAATAGATTATTAACTATTTAATAGCTATTGTACCTAGTTAAAATAAATACAAAGTTGCCTGTAAAATAAATATAGAACCCTAAAAAGGCTACAATGTAATTATTAGTTATATTGTACTATATTAGGGTTTATTTTTATAGTTAAGTATTTAGTTTTTAAATAGGAATAATTTATTTAATGATAGTAAATTGATTTCGTTTTATTTAAATTATATTTAACTTAGGGGGGTGTTATGGTTAGGGTTAGACTTAGGTTTAGGGATTAATAACTTTATTATAGTAGCGGCGATGTTGGGGGCGGCAGATTAGGGGTAATAATTGTAGGTAGGTGGCGGCGATGTTAGGGAGGGCAATTAGGGGTTAATAAAATTTATTATAGTGTTTGCGGAGGCGGGAGTGCGGCTTTTTAGGGTTAATACATTTATTATAGTGGCGCGATGTCGGTCGGCAGATTAGGGGTTAATAAGTGTTGGTATGTGGCAGCGACGTTGGGCGGGGGCAGTTAAGGGGGTTAATACATATAATGTAGGTGTCGGCGATGTAGAGACAGCAGATTAGAGGTTCATTGCTATAATGTAGTGTCAGCGATAGCGGGGGCGGCAGGTTAGGGTTAATAAGTGTAAGTTAGGGTGTTTAGACTCGGGGTTCATGTTAGAGGGGTGTTAGGTGTAGACTTAGAAAGTGTTTCCCCATAGGAAACAATGGGGCTGTATTAGGACTGAACGCTGCTTTTTTGCAGTGTTAGTTTTTTTTTCAGCCAGCTCAGCCCCATTGTTTCCTATGGGAAATCGTGCACAAGCACAATTTTTCCCGCTTACCGCTACCATAGGCACGCTGGTATTGAGAGTTGAAGGGAAGCTAAATTTTGCTCACCTCCCTTTTCTGAGGCTAACTGCAGCCATTCAGACAACCTCGTAATACCAACCTTGCCTTAAGGTTACGCTGGGAAAAAAAAGCTTGTTAGCACACCGCAGTCTTTATCGACAATACTCGTAATCTAGGCGATAGTATCCAAATTAATGAATAATGACCAAATAGGATAAATACAACATTGCGATGTCCACAGTTCAAAGGATGTTTGAATGTAGAATTGTATAAGAAGTACCACATATCCTTAATGATTAGCAATCCAGAGTGTATACTTCCAAGAATAAACCAAGTGACTTACAGTATTTTTTGTAAATTACCCCAATGCAGGCTTCCTCATAACAGACAAACATACACTCACCACGGAGCTCCAATGATCCACACCAAATGCTGAAAACTCTCTCTCGTGCCTGGGTTTAACCTCACGATCACATGTTGGGTCCATTGCGTGACGTCGGTGTTACAAGCTCTCGCTGGGATTCGCTAAGTCTACCAAGCCTCTTTCTCTTGCTTCATTCCAGAAAGAAATCAGATATTTATGTATTTTGGCAGAAAACCTTGAAAATCTTCAAAAGAATAATAAAGCCACTATCAAACCGTCGGACAAGGGAGGGGGAATAGATGGTCATGGACACAGACAAGTATATTAAAGAAGCTTACAGGACTACTATCTGACCGAAAAAAACAATAAAAGATTAGAGATGAATCCTACAGAGAAATTTTTAAATAAAAACTTAATCGCATTTTTAGAGAAAGGGAAGGAGATTGGGATTCTAAATGGAAATAATTGTGCCTTCCTTGTCTTGTAAATTCCCTAGGATCCTAATATTCTACTTTCTGCCAAAAATACATAAAGAGATGACTAACCCCCCTAAAGACCCATCATATCAGGCTTAGGCTCCCTTAGCTCCAACCTCTCCCAATATGTTGACTCATTTCTGCAAAAATATGTAAAAACGTCTAACTCATTAATAAGAGATTCCACACAAGTCCTTAACATTTTAGGAGAGTTAGATTGGCAAGAAGACTGTAATTTTAGTCACTTGCGATGTGACTTCCCTTATATACGCATAATTGACCACAAAAAAGGGAATCGGAAGCAGTTAACAACTACCTAAAAAAGGACACAAGTTTAGAAAAATAGCAAAAATACATTATCCTACAGAGTATTGCATTATATTGGAATATAACTACTTCTAATTTGATGGAAAATATGTTTTACAAATGAAGGGACAGCTATGAGTACGAGGTTTGCACCTAGCTATGCCAAACTTTTTTTATGGGAGATTGGGAGGAACAATTTTTTAATACTAATACTAAGGTGCAAGCCTAGTGCTCTACAAGAGATATATAGATGGCAATGGCATACTCATCGAGTGGAAAGGGACAGAATCAGATCTGACTTAAATGTTTGAAAAATGAATACCAACCTTAAAGGTCTTACCTTTACTTACAATTACAGTAAAGACAACATAGTAAATGAAAATCTAAAAAAGGCAGCAACTAGAGCAAGGAATATAAGGCTAGATTATGAGTTTTGCGGTAAGAGGGGTGCGGTGCTAGCTTTCACGTTATTGTCACCACTCACCTACAGCGCTGGTATTACAGGTTTTCATAAACCCGGCTTTAACAGGCAATAAGTGAGCGTAGAGCAAAATTGAGCTCCATAAAATTACAATTAAAATTAAGGCAGCAGACATCAATGGGGAGAGTTGGCTGAAAAAAAGCCTAACACCTGCAATAAAGCAGCGTAAAGCTCTGTAACGCAGCCCCATTGATTTCTATGGGGAAACTAAATTTATGTTTACACCTAACACCCTAACATAAACCCATAGTCTAAACACCCCTAATCTTACACTTATTAACCCCTAATCTGCCGCCCCCGACATCGCCGACACCTACATTATATTTATTAACCCCTAATCTGCCGCTCCCTACATCGTCAACACCTACATTATATTTATTAACCCCTAATCTCCCACCCCCAATGTCGCCGCAACCTACCTACACTTATTAACCCCTAATCTGCCGCTCTGGACATCGCCGCCACTATAATAAACATATTAACCCCTAAACCTCCGCACTCCTGCATCACAAACACTAGTTAAATATTATTAACCCCTAATCTGCCACCCCTAACATCAACGCCACCTACCTACATTTATTAACCCCTAATCTGCTGCCCCCAACTTCGCCGCCACTATACTAAATTTATTAACCCCTAAACCTAAGTCTAACCCTAACTCTAACACCCCTTAACTTAAATATAATTAAAATAAATCTAAATAAAAATTGCTATCATAATATTATATAATAATAATATTTAACTAGTGTTTGCGAGGCGGGAGTGTGGCAGTTTAGGGGTTAATATGTTTATTATAGTGGTGGCGATGTGCGGAGCAGCAGATTAGGGGTTTTATGTCTCAGCTTTATAGCGTAAAAGTCATAACTACTGACTTTAGATTGCATTACGAATCTTGTGGGATAGGCTTTACCGCTCACTTTTTGGCATCCCAGAAATATCTTGTAATATCAGCGCTATGGAAGTCCTATTGAAAAAAGATTTTACGCAAATTGCGTAAGTTAATTTGCGTTAAGGCCAAAAAAGTGTGCGGAACAGTTGTACCTATAAGACTCGTAATAGCAGCGGTACTGAAAAAGCAGCGTTATAACCCATAACTCTGCTTTTTTACTCATAACGAAAAACTTGTAATCTAGCCGATAGATAGAAAATCCCTGCTTAGTTACAAGCAAAAAACTTTAGAACAAGATGACACTCTGAATGTCCCTTTTTTAACAGACTACAGTGCTGACCATGGCATTATATGAAAAATTATAAAGAAACACATCTATTAAAAGCAGTCCCCTTATTTGGAGATAAAATAACTCCAAATCCAAGATTTGTATTTAAAAAAAGCAAAACATTTCAAATCAATACTAGCTCCAGGTGAAACAAGAAAAAAGATAAATACCACTCAAGAGAGAGATCTTACTGGTAAAAAAGTTTCTGTTTTTTCCCCTGCTACACTTGCAAGGCCTGTCAGCATTGTGTTAAGAAAAAATCACCTAGATTACGAGTTTTGCGCTAAACAGGGTGCAAAACTAATGCCAAAAATGTTGCGTTATTTCACTCTCCATAGCGCTGCCATTACGAGTTACTGAAAAGCCTCCTTGTGCATGCAATATGGTGGCATAAGCTCCATACCCACACAAAATACAAGGGCTGCTTTGACGTTCCCGTGCATGCTTTCCCCCATAGACATCAATGGGGAGAGAGTGTTAGAAAAAACACCTGAAGTGCGGAATGAAAAATCTCCATAACACAACCACATTGATGTCTATGACATCGCCGACACTCTCATCCTAGTTGGCTGTTTTGAACAGCCAATAGGATTTCAGAAGCCTCTCATCCTATTGGCTGATATGAATTTGAAGAATCAAATCAGCCAATAGGACTGCAAGGTACGCCATGTTGAAAACGGCTACCTTGCATTTAACTTTAGTGTACAGTGGTGACCGTATGAAGGAGATGCTCCGCACAGGATGTCTTTGGTTTCCAGGATGGCTCCTCTCCGTGCCGCCGGAATGAATATAGAAGACGCCCCCGAATGATGAAGAGATTGCCGCCTGGATGAAGACTTCTCGCTGCCTGGATGGAGATGGATGTTCGGATTCAGAAACCGTGAGTAGATATTCTGGGGTTAGTGTTAGGTCTTTTTTTTTATTTTGTGGGTGTTTTTTTTTTTAGATTAGGGCTTTGGGCTTTTTTATAAGAGTGGGTGGTGGGTTTTTACTGTTGGGGGGCTTTGTATTTTTTTCAGTAAGCAGATCTGTTAAAACTTAGGGGAATGCCCTACAAAAGGCCCTTTTAAGGGCTATTGGTAGTTTATTGTAGGCTAGGGGGTGATTTTATTTTGGGGGGCTTTTTTATGAGGGCTATTAGATTAGGGTGAATTGTTTTTATTTTTTATAATTTCATTTATTATTTTTTGTAATTTTAGATTTTTTTAAATTTTTCGTAGTGTTAGTTTTTTTTTTAATTTGTAATTTAGATTTTTTTATTGGTAGAATGTTTATTTTTATTAGAATAGTAATGTTAGGTTAATTTATAGATTAATGTTTATTTTTGTTTCACAGGTACGGTTTTATTTTAGGAGAGTTAGATTGTACTTTAATTTAAAAGTTAGGGAGGTGTTTAAGGGGGTTAATAGTTTAATGATGTGGGGGGCTGCAGTTTAGGGGTTAATAGTTTATTTAGTAGCGGTGATGTGGGGGGCGGAGGCTTAGGGTTTAATAGGTTTATTTACCTGGCGGCGATGTGGGAGGCTGGGGCTTTAGGGTTAATAACTTTTTTTTTTTTAACAACAATTTTTTATTGAGGTTTCAGGGAACATACATAACATAATAAGACTCTAGTATTCAAACAGCTTATTACATTCAGACCAGCAAAGGTAGCCGTACATCTATTTACACATGGGTTACAATGTTAAGAATTATAGTTGAATAACATATAAATGATCCCAAGATAAGCACTGGAAAACAACGTGAGCAATTGGGGGATGACAGTCCCCATAAGTCAATGTGAGAGATAGCACAGAAGAATGTGGTCTAGTATATATTGAGTCTATATAATAGGTACCCATCTTTTTTTTTATGATTTAGAGAGAAATATAGTGGTCCCAGCTCAAATATCATAAATATCAAGTGATAAAAAATCCTTAGATGAATCATTAGCAACCTGAAGGGTTACCATGAGGAGCAAAAGCTAAATACAGGGTTCCAAAAGGGTTTTAAAGTGTGACCGATATGAGCTGGATTAGTGGAAGTGGGGTAGGGTGATGGGATACAGCGGGCCAGAGCCGCTTAGAAAGAATTAAGGGAGAGAGAGATGGAGGGGCGGAGCACTGTATATTAAGGAGGCCAAATAATATGGTTAAAAAAAGGGGGAAGTATATGGCGAGGAGCAAGATGCTAATGCTATTTTAATTAACGATAACACACTAGTTGCTAGTAGATATGGCGTTTAAAATTAAAATGGTTATCTTGCATGAGGGGAGTTATACTAATATATTTCTAGAGCTGGGGCAGGTAGTATAGGAAACGGATATAGTATAGATCATGCCCTACAGTCCTACAGTCCTAAGGAAATGTACACAGAGCAGGGTTAATAAGTACCAAGACATATAATATATCTAGGGGCAAGATGCTAATGTCTATTTTGACTGGACTGCAGTATACTAACTGTGTGTGGTATGACGTTTAAAGCTACATGAGAGAGTTATATCTATATATCTTTGGAGCTGGGGCCAGACATTGTGAGAGTGGACATAGATATATATAAACCATGTCCCCTAATCTTAGAGGCTGTGCACAGAGCAGGGTTAATAAACTCTAATGTGTAACAGAATAATGACCTCAAATATATCTTCTAGCATGTTAGAGCAGAGGAGATCAATCTTCAGGGTATACCTCAATATAGAAAAGGGATTTCACACTGAGCCATATACCCCGCATGAGACAAGATATATTATACCAAAACAGGTTGCATATCAGCTTATATATAGCGCTGAATAAAAATATGAGTAATATTATATAGGCTTACCGTCTATTTTGACCTAGACATTATCCCCGATGTTTATGTAAGTACTGTGCTTCTTAAATTAAAAAGAAATGGCTAGTTATCTCTCTCTACTTCCCAATATATTGAGGGTGAATTGGGTCAACATTAAAGACATCTTAATAATAAGCGACCCAGGGGCTAACTAGGGTAGATTCAGGGAGTGTAGCTATGACCATTAAGATAGTAAAGCACGAATACACATATAAAACCAAGAATATATAGTTACTCTTGTGCACAAAAGAAGAAATAGTAAAACATTAATAAATGGTTATAATGTTCAACTCTCATTATAGTTTATGGAGTAAACTGCAATCTGTAACCTCAAACCTCTAGGACCTAATGCAGAGAGCAGTGCTATTCAGAATAGGGCGTTGTAACAACATAACTGTCTAAGGACTAAAGAATATGTAGGTGTTCCAAAGCTATCAAAAAATTAAATAATGTATCCCTTAGGTGCCTAAATCTCTATTGGCTAATATACATAAGGACATACTCAAGAACACTGACAGGTGCTCAGATTCCGCATATGAGGTGTGGCGTGAAATTTGTAATGAAATGTGCAGTACAATGTGAAGGGCTCAGCCTTCTGCGTCCCAGAGCTGCAATAGATATGTCATCCGACTAATGTATTTGAAATGTAAAATTTAAAACATTTAATGGCATATAACATGAGAAAATATATAACGAACTCTCAGTCAAGGCTTAACTTGCAGGCAATAATGAGAGAAACTAATAGTCTGAGTAACCCCATAAAGGAAATATGGCAACACACCGGGCATCCCTACATGGCAAACATATCCATCAACCGATACCGTATCTGATTTTAAGCGGTACCTTGTGTGTTACAGGTCCAGGGTTGATATTTATAGGATTGATCTTATGGGCGAAAGTAGAGAGAGCCCTCCTGATGGATGAGCATATGAAGAAAGTCATCAGGCCTTTGTCTCTGATAACCAGCGCCACCGATGCTGTAAGAGGAGGAGTGGTGTGAAGGCTCTAGAGGGTCAATCTGGCGGGTCCTGCTGTTGAAGAACCGGAGGTCTGTCTTGTGATCCCCGCCTCGCCAAGGACCAAAGTGTCCAGTAACGAGCTGGAGAGAGGTGGGTGCAACTGCGCTGTTAGATGCAATGTCGGCTAGACCTGCAGTCATGCACAGTTCCTCTGCGGACCCCGGGGAAGCGAGGGCCTCTGCAGCAAGGGGATCGCCCCGGCGTCAATGTGAAATCCTGAAGGGTCGGGTGAAATGGTAAGGAGTTCCTCATCGCGTCGCTGGGGTGTGGGCAAACTTCTGCATTGCAGCGATACTTCAGCCTCCAGCTCTGTAGGTTTGGGTTATCGGAGGGCAGTGAGGCCGAAGTTAGCCCCAGCCCACTGCCCTCTTGTCTCTGCATTAAGCTGTGAGAGGAGGCCTCTGGAGCTTCCTGTATCATCCACAGCAGTGTAGCAGGGATCTCGGCACTCTGCATTAGGCCAGGTCTCTCAGTTGCGTGTTTCAGCGACGGAGCAAGGGCCAAAAGAAGGATGTTAAATCTTCCTTCATGCTCCTGTAATGCTTCTCAAGGAGTAGTTGGGTGCGCTTTTCCCAAGCTTCTAAAGTCTCCATCTTGTGTAGCTTTCTGAGTGCAAGTATTATATCTGGCGCTGCACGTGGCAAGACTTAAAAGGGGATATTAATGGTAGAGATCTAAAATAAATTTCTTCGGTTTCTCTATGCTTGAGGCTAATAGCCCTTATTGTCCATTGAATCTTGGAATATATTTGAGCTCTTTTATGTAAAATATTTTATAAATTAGAATTGGAGCTCAGAGCTCAGAGAACATGTCTAGCTGGCTTGGAAGTTAGCTCCGCCCCCCCAGGGGTTAATAACTTTATTATAGTGTTTGCGATGCGGTAGTTAGGTAGTTTATGGATGGGTGTTAGTGTACTTTGAAAAAGATTAGTTATGAGTTTTGTGAAAAAAAAATTTTGTTGCCCGCAACTCATAACTACTTAGTCTCAGATGGCGGTATGGATCGTATCGGTATAAAACTGTAATGCAAGCAGTTTTATCCGGACCACACAACTTGTAATCCCAGACAAAATCCCACACAAAAACATCTTTTTTTTTTTTACTGCGGAATGGACGTTGCGTTACAGGCTAAAATGCTTGCAATATAGTTATACGCGACACGACTCGTAATATGTGTTACTGGCCATTACACTGGAATTGCCATTTTTTCAGCGTAAAAGCCGTAAAGCAAAACTCTTAATCTAGGTGAATGTCTTTTAATCCCTAACACTAGAGAAGAATTTGTTATAAAATACCATGCACCATTAAAGGGTAGTATATGCTCGCAATGTAGTTGTAATCTATTGTAGTTGGGGGAACCAAAAGGAGCTTTGAGCAGGGTTGGTTCCAGAACGAATGAAATTTGGGGGGGCATTTTTTTTCATGAGGGGGCAACGCATTTACAAAGCATGTATGAGAGTCAAAATAAGAGATCTACATATTCTGCAGGAAAGTGTAGCCATCTCAATATTTAATTTTATAGCCAATGCCAGTATGTAAAGGAATATTAAAGTAATATATTGTAGAGGAGATGGAAATTATTGGAGTCTTGACAACTTTTTCTCTTTTGGCACACAAACTCGTATATCGTTTAATTCCGAACTCAGGTATAACTACAACAAACGGTCTGTCACCGTTGCTCAAAACTAAAATATATAGAGGTAACCACATGAGCAACAACAAAGAAAGGTTTTCTGAAAACGTGTTCCCTAAAGCTCAGCACACCGCTTTATCTTATTACAACAAATATTTTTCAGTGCAACATTTTCCTGACCTTTACGCCTAGAAATTAACAGTTAAAAGTGCCTTTAGGTTATATAATAGGTCTGACACTTACAATTACAACAAGGCACCAAGGATATCAGGCTACTTAATACAACCTATGTACTGTGAACCTATAAGAATATGATTGTATCATATAAATATAAGTCTATAAATGGCTACCGGCTTCTATCAATGCCTCAAAAGTGCACTGCACTTTTGAGGCATTGATAGAAGCCGGTAGCCATTTATAGACTTATATTTATATGATACAACCATATTCTTATCATGGTCTATTGTTTAAGAAAATTAGTAACTCACGATAGTTAGGTAAGAATTAATAGGATTAAAGACAAGTCCAAAATGTCTCTAATTAACTTCCAATTCCAAATAAGAGGTTAAGACATGGAGCTTCTTGCAGATGCGTGATGCAACCTCACAGTTCGGCAGCTAACTCCGCCGCCCTAGCATGCATTCTTTATATGACAATTCATTATTTTATTTAGTATTTTTAAAGCGTATGATCATATCAATATTTTTTGAGGGGGCACAGCATTCCATTGTAGCTATCAAAGGTTTTATTTTTATTTTACAGGTAAGTTTGTATTTATTTTAACTAGGTAGAATAGTTATTAAATAGTTATTAACTATTTACTAGCTACCTAGTTAAAATAAATACAAATGTACCTGTAAAATAAAACCTAACCTGTCTTACAGTAAAACCTAACATTATACTAAAATTAAATAAATTAAATTAACAAAATACATTTATCTAAATTACAGAAAATAATAAACACTAAATTACACAAAATAAAATAAAATTTATCAAATATTTAAACTAATTACACCTAATCTACTAGCCCTATTAAAATAAAAAAGGCCCCACCAAAATAAAAAAAGAGTCTTTTGCGGGGCATTGCCCAAAGAAATCAGCTCTTTTACCTGTAATAAAAAAATACAAACAACCCCCCCCAACAGTAAAACCCCACCACCCACACAACCAACCACCCCCAAAAAAAACCTAACTAAAAAACCTAAGCTCCCTATTGCCCTGAAAAGGGGCATTTTGATGGGCATTGCCCTTTAAAAGGGGCATTTAGCTCTTTTACATGCCCAAAGTCCCTAATGTAAAACTAAAACCCACCCAATAAACACTTAAAAAAAAAACTAACACTAACCCCCGAAGATTCCACTTACAGTTTTAGAAGACCGGACATCCATTCTCAACGAAGCCAGGGGGAGAAGTCTTCATCCAAGTGGCAAGAAGTCGTCAAACGAAGCCGGGAGAAGTCTCCATAGACTTTACTGGAGCGTGATAAAATGAAGAAAAAAAACAAAATTGTGCTTTCTCAAGTGGTGCTAATCCGACATGTAATATTAATATTTCACATTACAGTGTTTCTTCGCATAGCAGAATATTTATATATATATTTATATATATATACACTGTATATATATATATATATATATAATATATATGATGTTTTTTTGTAATATATATATATATAAAATTATATATAGGTATAAATATATACAGATGTGTACTTGTTTTTGTGAAAGTACTTGTTTTTTAATAAACAAATGTTTGATACTTTTTCAAACATCACGGCTTGAGTGAATCTTTACATCCCAGTCTCCTGGAGCGTCCCGCTGTTACGTTGTTATCCTATATACATCTTGTTGGATAACTGACACTAGAGGACGGCTAATCCGGAGAAAAGAACTACAGGATAAATAGTCACAGGGATCCTGTGTGCCACTGGTTAACAGGAGAGTTACTGCATCAAGAGGTTTTACCTGTGTTACGAGAGAGCAGCTACCTGGACAGCTGTTAATGCTCCAGAAGGCCTGTGTGGCACTTATCAAGTGCCTTACATCTTGTAAGTACGCTTATAATTTTGCGTGGGGATTGACATTTTTATACTAATTCACACTATGTTGGCGCCTTCTTCTTTTATATCTTCCCTTGAAACAAAAGTTATGTCTACACCTAACACCCTAACATGAACCCCGAAACTAAACACCCCTAATCTTATGCTTACTAACCCCTAATTTGCCGTCCCCGCTATCGCTGACACCTGCATTATATTATTAACCCCTAATCTGCCGCTCCGGACACCGCCGCCACCTACATTATCCCTATTAACCCCTAATCTGCTGCCCCCAATATCGCCGACACCTACATTATATTTATTAACCCCTGATCTGCCCCCCCAATTTCTCCGCAACCTACCTACATTTATTAACCCCTAATCTGCCAGCTCCATCGTTGCTGCTACTATATTACATTTATTAACCCCTAAACATAAGTCTAACCCTAACACCCCCCTAACTTAAATATAATTTAAAATAATCTAAATAAAATTACTACAATTAAATAAATTATTCCTATTTAAAACTAAATACTTACCTATAAAATAAACCCTAAGATAGCTACAATATAACTAATAGTTACATTGTAGCTATCTCAGGGTTTATTTTTATTTTACAGGCAACTTTGTATTTATTTTAACTAGGTACAATAGTTATTAAATAGTTATTAAACTATTTAATAACTTCATAGTTAAAATAAATACAAATTTACCTGTAAAATAAATCCTAACCCTAAGTTACAATTACACCTAACACTACACTATCATTAAATTAATTACCCTAAACTACCTACAATTAAATACAATTAAATTAAATAAACTAAAGTAAGAAAAACAACAAACACTAAATTACAGAAAAAAATAAAAAATTAAATTTTTTTAAAACTAATTACACCTACTCTAATCCCCCATAAAAAAACCCTACCCTATACTAAATTACAAATAGCCCTTAAAAGGGCCTTTTGCGGGGCATTGCCCCAAAGTAATCAGCTCTTTTACCTGTAAAAATAAAATACAATACCCCCCACATTAAAACCCACCACCCACACACCCCAACCCTACTCTAAAACCCACCCAATCCCCCCTTAATAAAACCTAACACTACCCCCTTGAAGATCACCCCTACCTTGAGTCGTCTTCACCCAGCCGGGCACAAGTGGTCCTCCAGAGGGGCAGAAGTCTTCATCCGATCCGAACAGAAGAGGTCCTGCAGACGGGCAGAAGGTTTCATCCAGGCGGCATCTTCTATCTTCATCCATCCGGAGCGGAGCGGGTCCATCTTCAATCCAGCTGACGCGGAGCATCCTCTTCAAACGAAGTCCAAGCGAAGAATAAAGGTTCCTTTAAATGATGTAATCCAAGATGGCGTCCCTTGAATTCCGATTGGCTGATAGGATTTTTGGATCAGCCAATAGGATTGAGCTCACATTCTTTTGGCAGTTCCAATCAGCCAATAGAATGCAAGCTCAATTATATTGGCTGATTGCATCAGCCAATAGGATTTTTCCTACTTTAATTCCGTGGTAAGCTCGAGTCGCGGAAGAAAAGTGAGCGGTACACCTGTAACCTGCCAGACTCGGGCGTTAAAAAGCAGCGTTGGGCCTCTCAACGCTGCTTTTTAAGGGCTAACGCAAGAATCTCGCCGAATATTTGTTAATAACAATTAAAAATACAGAAAAGACCATAGGAATCAGTAGAAAAAATCCAAAGTCTGGTGGAAAAGAGTGCCAAACATGTTTCGGGCCTTCCTCTAGCCCTTGTTCACTGGCATACACACAGATTCCAACATTCGACAAGAAGAAAAAAAGGGGGGGGGGAGAGGGCAGCATCATTTTATGAGTACCTATATATATATATATATATATATATATATAATATATATATATATACAATTGTATCTTGAGTCTTACTATAATAGATTAAGTGTGATATAAACTCAATAAAGTAAATTAACATTCATAAAAGAATGTATACCAACAGGATGTTTGGATATAAAGCTTAAAGATCCAAAATACCTCTCTCTGATTCAATAATCTTTCCCTGTCACCCCCCTTCTGTGCCTTGGGGCATTTGTAAAATAGTATTATTTGACTGGTGTTCATGTCTAAAATGTTTGGCTGTAGGTGTATTACTGTCAGGGTTGCTGATGTAATTAAGATGTTGGAGGCTCTATCTCTCAGTGTGCGTTTTGTGCACCCTACGTACTGTTTGTCACATTCCTTACATGTCAACAAATATATTACATGTGTAGTGTTGCATGTTATGTTATGTCTTATGTCATATTCCTCTTTGGCTTTTTTTGGGTAGCATGGATGGTGAAAGAATGTTCCTAAGTGTTCTTTGTTTTTCTGGTAGTGAACTTACAATACTTTGAGGAAATAATATTTAATTTCTTATCTCCCGTTAAGGTTGGCAAACAGCTCTGTATGATGTTCTTTAATTTAAGTAATCCTGACTGTAAGTAGCAATGAAAGTAGGTTTTTAGTTGAAGTTTGTTTTTTTGTTTTTTTGTATTGTAATAGATTTCCTCTTGTTACAATACACTAATTTTTTCGTTTAATTTTAACAATGTGGTGTTGTAACCACGGGCCTCTAATCTCTGCTGTGTTACATCAGCATTTTCGTTTTAGTACGTATGTACTGGCCATAGGGTATAAATTGTAGTGTATGATAAGGATGGCAAGATGTATAGTGAAGTCTGCAGTAGCTTTTCTATAAAGTTTAACTTCAATATACTTGGAATGTGAAGTGAGTGTGAAATCCACAAAGTTAAAGTGAGTGGCGTTGTGATTCAATGTAAAAGAAAGATTGAAATTATTTGTGCTAATGTATTCATGGAACTGTGATACAAGTTGTTCATCTCCATCCCAGATTATCAGAAGATCATCTATGTATCTTCCAAAATAAATAAAGGTTTAACCCCCCCAAAAAACACTTTGTTAAATACATGTGTGGCACAATCTTGGCACCCCTATGAATTTCATATGAGAAAAAAATATTTTTGAAGTATATTCCCATTGATATTTTAAATTTTTTTAGTACACCTGGGTAACTCAGGAACAGGAAATTGTTCAACCATGAAGGTATAAATAGGAGGTACACATACGCCAAATTCACATAGTCATCACAATGGGCAAGGCCAAGGAATATGGCTGTGATGTGCGGCAAAAGGTTATTGAGCTTTACAAAATGGAGAAAATAGTTAAAGCACTGAAAATGCCCATTTCCACCATCAGGGCAATAATTAAGAAGTTCCTAAGTACAGTTACACTCATAATTGCACTATCTAATAAAATATTTTAAAAATATTGCCCAAAAATGGTATAAGGGCTCAAAGATATGAGGTCTCAGGGGTTAGAGAAAAAAAAAGGCTGCAAAGTAATTTAACATAGAGATACATACGATACACGTCTAAGAGCTCGCTTCCATTAAGCCGTTTAAAAATGGAGACGTAAGCTACCGAAGCAGCCGACAGCTAAAAGTAATTTCCGACTCCATTTTAGTACCAGGTTTCCATTGAAATAATTTCCGCTCACTGTTAAAATAAAATCAAACACCTAACTCATGCGCAATATCTACCTCTCAACCGCAACCCCCCCACCACAATAACTAATGTATTAACCCCTAAGCCACCAACCCCCATATTGCAAAGTATCTGTCAAAGTTATTAACCCTAAACCCGCCATCCCCCCACAATGCAATCTAGCTATTTAAACTATTAAGCCCTAATCTGCCATTCATCCACATCGCAATTAACCTAATTAAACTATTAACCCCCTAATCTGCCATTAACCCACATCGCAATTAACCTAATAAATCTAATAACCCCTAAACTGCCAACCCCCCACAACGCAAATAACAAATTAAATTACTTTGCCCCCTAACCTAACAACCCCTAAATTAACCCCAATTACCTAAATTAAAAATACTAAATTACAATTAAAATAAAAAAAACTAACATTACTTTAAAAATAAATAAAATACGTTTAAAAATAATCTAAAATTAAAAAAAAAAAAAGTTTAGCATTACATAAAATAATAAACCAAATTATCCAAAATAAAAAAATTAAAACCTAATCCCTATCAAGGTAGATTACAAGTTGTGCGTTCGTCTTTTAACGCTGAAAAAATGGTAAATTCAGAGTTAAAACAGCATAGCAGCAGATATTACAAGTCTTGTCTGTATAGCTGTGCCACAAGCCTTTTAGCCTGTAATGCCAAGGTCAGTCCCACACACTTAAAAATTACTTTTTTTCATGGGACTTCCATAGCCGCTGCCATTACAAGTTTTGTGGTGAGGCTAAAAAGCTTGCGTTACACTCTATAACGACAAGATCCGTCACGTCATCTGAAAGCAGTAGTTATGAGTTATAAGCAACAAAACTGTTACATAAAACTCATAACTAAAGTATTACAAAGTACACTAACACCCATAAACTACCTATTAACCCCTAAAGTGAGGCCCTTCCGCATCGCAAACACTATTTTTAAGTTATTAACCCCGAATCTGCCGCTCCCGACGTCGCCGCAACTAATAAAATTTATTAACCCCTATTCCTCCGCTCCCCGACATCGCCAGGACTATTTAAATATTATTAACCCCTAATCTGCCATCTGCCCATATCTCCTACTGTACTAAAGTTATTAAGCCCTACACCGCCGCCACTATAATAAACCTATTAACCGCTAAACCGCAAGCCCCACACAACGAAATATACTAAAGTAAACTATTAACCCCTAAACCACATGCCCCCCACAATTCGCAATAAACTAATTTAAACTAGTAACTCCTAAACCTAACGCCCCCTAACTTTATATTAAAATTACAATTCCCCTATCTTAAATAAATTAAAACTTACCTGTCAAATAAAAAAAAAATAAGTTTAAATTAACAATTAAACTAATATAACTATTTAACTAATATTAAACAAATACCAATTAAATAAAACTAAAATACACATTAAAAAAAATCCTAACACTACTATAAAAATGCCTAGATTACGAGTTTTGCGTTAGAGGCTGTGCGGTGCTAACGAGCAGTTTTCCCTCACCGCTCACTTACCTGCAGCGCTGGTATTACGAGTTTTCAGAAACCAGCGTTAAAAGACAAGAAGTGAGCATTGAGCAAAATTTTGCTCATTACCGCACTCCAATACCAGCGCTGCTTAAGTCAGCGGGGAGCTGTTCAAACGTGCTCGTGCACAATTTCCCCATAGGAATCAACGGGGAGAGACGGATGAAAAAAAAGTCTAACACCTGCAAAAAAGCAGAGTAAAACTCCTTAACGCAGCCCCATTGATTCCTATGGGGAAATACAATTTATGTCTACACCTAACACCCTAACATGAACCCCGAGTCTAAACACCCCTAATCTTACACTTATTAACCCCTAATATGCCGCCCCCGACATCGCTGACACCTACATTATAATTATTAACCTCTAATCTGCTTTCCCCAAAATCACTGACACCTACATTATATTTATTAACCCCTAATCTGCCGCCCCCAAATGTCACCGCAACCTACCTACACTTATTAACCCCTAATCTGCCGCCCCCCAACGTCGCCGCCACTATATTAAATTTATTAACCCCTAAATCTAACCCTAACACCCCCTAACTTAATATAATTTAAATAAATCTAAATAAATATTCCTATCATTAACTAAATTATTACTATTTAAAATAAATACTTACCTGTAAAATAAACCCTAAGGCCTAGATTTAGAGTTTGGCGGTAGCCGTGAAAACCAGCGTTAGAGGCTCCTAACGCTGGTTTTAGGCTACCGCCGGTATTTGGAGTCAGTCAGGAAAGGGTCTAATGCTCACTTTTCAGCTGCGACTTTTCCATACCGCAGATCCCCCTACGCCATTTGCGTATCCTATCTTTTCAACGGGATCTTTCTAACTCAAGTATTTAGAGTCGTGGCTGAAGTGAGCGTTAGAATTCTAACGACAAAACTCCAGCCGCAGAAAAAAGTCAGTAGTTAAGAGCTTTCTGGGCTAACGCCGGTTTATAAAGCTCTTAACTGCTGTGCTTTAAAGTACACTAACACCCATAAACTACCTATGTACCCCTAAACCGAGGTCCCCCCACATCGCCGCCACTCGATTAAATTTTTTTAACCCCTAATCTGCCGACCGCCACCTACATTATACTTATATACCCCTAATCTGCTGCCCCTAACACCGCCGACCCCTTATATTATATTTATTAACCCCCTACCTGCCCCCCACAACGTCGCCGCCAGCTACCTACAATATTAACCCCTAATCTGCCGACCGCAAAGAGCCGCCACCTACATTATAGCTATGTACCCTAATCTGCTGCCCCTAACACCGCCGACCCCTATATTATATTCATTAACCCCTAATCTGCCCCCCTCAACGTCGCCTCCACCTGCCTAGACTTATTAACCCCTAATCTGCCGAGCGGATCTCACCGCTACTATAATAAAGTTATTAA
Organism: Bombina bombina; assembly: GCF_027579735.1. NCBI lineage: Eukaryota > Metazoa > Chordata > Amphibia > Anura > Bombinatoridae > Bombina > Bombina bombina. Next base: position 1,089,698,155 of record NC_069499.1, read on the forward strand.
CCCCTAATCCGCCTCACTCCCGCCTCAATAACCCTATAATAAATAGTATTAACCCCTAATCTGCCCCCCTAACATCGCCAACACCTAACTTCAAGTATTAACCCCTAATCTGCCGACCGAATCTCGCCGCTATTCTAATAAATGGATTAAACCCCTAAAGCTAAGTCTAACCCCTAACACTAACACCCCCCTAAGTTAAATATAATTTAAATCTAACGAAATAAATTAACTCTTATTAATAAATTTATTCCTATTTAAAGCTAAATACTCCCCTGTAAAATAAACCCTAATATAGCTACAATATAAATTATAATTATATTATAGCTATTTTAGGATTTATATTATTTTACAGGTAACTTTGTATTTATTTTAACCAGGTACAATAGCTATTAAATAGTTAAGAACTATTTAATAGCTAAAATAGTTAAAATAATTACAAAATTACCTGTAAAATAAATCCTAACCTAAGTTACAATTAAACCTAAACACTACACTATCAATAAATTAATTAAATAAAATACCTACAATTACCTACAATTAAACCTAACACTACACTATCAATAAATTAATTAAATACAATATCTACAAATAAATACAATGAAATAAACTAACTAAAGTACAAAAAATAAAAAAGAACTAAGTTACAAAAAATAAAAAAATATTTACAAACATCAGAAAAATATTACAACAATTTTAAACTAATTACACCTACTCTAAACCCCCTAATAAAATAACAAAGACCCCCAAAATAAAAAAATGCCCTACCCTATTCTAAATTACTAAAGTTCAAAGCTCTTTTACCTTACCAGCCCTGAACAGGGCCCTTTGTGGGGCATGCCCCAAAGAATTCAGCTCTTTTGCCTGTAAAAAAAACATACAATACCCCCCCCCAACATTACAACCCACCACCCCACATACCCCTAATCTAACCCAAACCCCCCTTAAATAAACCTAACACTAAGCCCCTGAAGATCTTCCTACCTTGTCTTCACCATGCCAGGTATCACCGATCGTTCCTGGCTCCGAAATCTTCATCTAAGCCCAAGCGGGGGCTAGACATCCATCATCCGACGGCTGAAGAAGTCCAGAAGAGGCTCCAAAGTCTTCATCCTATCCGGGAAGAAGAGTAGATCTGGACCTGCAACCATCTTCTTCCAAGCGGCATCTTCTATCTTCATCCGATGAGGACTGGCTCCATCTTGAAGACCTCCACCGCGGACCCATCTTCTTCTTCCGACAACTTCCCGACGAATGACGGTTCCTTTAAGGAACGTTATCCAAGATGGCGTCCCTCGAATTCCGATTGGCTGATAGGATTCTATCAGCCAATCGGAATTAAGGTAGGAAAATTCTGATTGGCTGATGGAATCAGCCACTCAGAATCAAGTTCAATCCGATTGGCTGATCCGATCAGCCAATCAAATTGAGCTTGCATTCTATTGGCTGATAAGAACAGCCAATAGAATGCGAGCTCAATCTGATTGGGTGATTGGATCAGCCACTCGGATTGAACTTGATTCTGATTGGCTGATGCCATCAGCCAATCAGAATATTCCTACCTTATTTCTATTCGAGGGACGCCATCTTGGATGACGTCATTTAAAGGAACCGTCATTCGTCGTCTAGTCGTCGGTTGAAGAGGATGTTCCGCGTCGGCTTGGAAGAAGATGGTTCCGCTCCACTCCAGAAGAAAGAAGATTGAAGATGCGGCTTGATAGAAGACTGCATCCCGATGATGGACTTCCGACTTCAGCCCCGATCATGGACTTCTTCAGTCGCCGCTTGGATCCAGACTTCAGCCCGAGGATGGACGTCACTCTTCAGCCCCCCGCTTGGGCTTGGCTCAACACTTCGAGGCTTGGATCAAGACTTCTGAGGACGGATCGGTGAACCTGGCAGGTGAAGATAAGGTAGGAAGATCTTCAGGGCTTAGTGTTAGGTTTATTTAAGGGGGGTTTGGGTTAGATTAGGGGTATGTGGGTGGTGGGTTGTAATGTTGGGGAGGGGGTATTGTATGTTTTTTTTTACAGGCAAAAGAGCTGAATTCTTTGGGGCATGCCCCACAAAGGGCCCTGTTCAGGGCTGGTAAGGTAAAAGAGCTTTGAACTTTTTAAATTTAGAATAGGGTAGGGCATTTTTTTCTTTTGGGGGGCTTGTTATTTTATTAGGGGGCTTAGAGTAGGTGTAATTAGTTTAAAATTGTAATATTTTTCTAATGTTTGTAAATATTTTTTTTATTTTTTGTAACTTAGTTCTTTTTTATTTTTTGTACTTTAGTTAGTTTATTTAAATGTAGTTATTTGTAGGTATTGTATTTAAATTCATTTATTGATAGTGTAGTGTTAGGTTTAATTGTAGGTAATTGTAGGTATTTTATTTAATTTATTTATTGATAGTGTAGTGTTAGGTTTAATTGTAACTTAGGTTAGGATTTATTTTACAGGTAATTTTGTATTATTTTAACTATTTTAGCTATTAAATAGTTCTTAACTATTTAATAGCTATTGTACCTGGTTAAAATAAATACAAAGTTACCTGTAAAATAAATATCAATCCTAAAATAGCTATAATATAATTATAATTTATATTGTAGCTATATTAGGATTTATTTTACAGGTAAGTATTTAGCTTTAAATAGGAATAATTTATTTAATAAGAGTTCATTTATTTCGTTAGATTTAAATTATATTTAACTTAGGGGGGGTTTTAGTGTTAGGGTTAGACTTAGCTTTAGGGGTTAATACATTTATTAATAGCGGTGAGCTCCAGTCGGCAGATTAGGGGTTAATGTTTGAAGTTAGGTGTCGGCGATGTTAGGGAGGGCAGATTAGGGTTTTATACTATTTATTATAGGGTTAGTGAGGCAGATTAGGGGTTAATAACTTTATTATAATAGCGGTGCGGTCCGCTCGGCAGATTAGGGGTTAATAAGTGTAGGCAGGTGGAGGCGACATTGTGGGAAGCAGATTAGGGGTTAATAAATATAATATAGGGGTCGGCGGTGTTAGGGACAGCAGATTAGGGGTACATAGGGATAATGTAAGTAGCGGAGGTTTACGGAGTGGCAGATTAGGGGTTAATAATAATATGCAGGGGTCAGCGATAGCGGGGGCGGCAGAATAGGGGTTAATAAGTGTAAGGTTAGGGGTGTTTAGACTCGGGGTACATGTTAGAGTGTTAGGTGCAGACGTAGGAAGTGTTTCCCCATAGCAAACAATGGGGCTGCGTTAGGAGCTGAACGCGGCTTTTTTGCAGGTGTTAGGTTTTTTTCAGCTCAAACAGCCCCATTGTTTCCTATGGGGGAATCGTGCACGAGCACGTTTTTGAAGCTGGCCGCGTCCGTAAGCAACTCTGGTATCGAGCGTTGAAGTTGCGTTAAATATGCTATACGCTCCTTTTTTGGAGCCTAACGCAGCCATTCTGTGGACTCTCAATACCAGAATTATTTAAAAGGTGCGGCCAGAAAAAAGCCAGCGTTAGCTACGCGGGTCGTTACCGACAAAACTCTAAATCTAGCCATAAGATATTACATTGTATCTAGCTTAGGGTTTATTTTTATTTTACAGGCAAGTTTGTATTTATTTTAACTAGGTAGACTAGTTATTAAATAGTTATTAACTATTTAATCCAAACTGTTGCTAACTCCTAAGTGTGCAACCCTAGGGGGCGCTATAAGACTGCCAATGTCTAAGTTTATAAAAAAAAAGCCCTTAACCAACTAATAAAAAATATATGTCACAACTAGTATGATCCCAACACACAAATAAATACACCAGAAGTTAGATGGTAAATAGATCAGATTCCTAATGTATATTAGGACTAGTAAATATACAAATAGTTTATGGACCAGTGTACAATACCCCAGTCAAAAGATAGTAACTAAAGCAATATAATATATTGATCTGTGATATATAATAACCATTCAGTAATTATATATTAATTAAACATTACACTATATTGGTAAACTTAGCTGAGTCCAAATAAGGAGATCTAATAAGTATAAGCCCAGTGAAGATAGTTTCCAAAAAAGTACATCTGTTGTGAGGATTCGTCTGAATATGTCCTCCTATAAGATGTGCAGCTCCTCTCGTGAAGAAGGGTGAAGAAACTGGAATCTGTGAAGGAAATCACAAAGAGAGAGGGTGCCTCCTAGTGCAACTCTGTGGGAATAGTTGTAATCACAGATCAGGTAGATAGTATAATACTCACAAAATGAGCAGCACCCATGTGCTAATCGATGCAGGCTGGGGAATTGCAATGACCCAGCTACACTGATCCTGCAACAGAATGTTGGATCCAGATAATCCAGGGAACAAGAAAAGCTCAGGCTTCCAAAGCGTAGTTTAAAAAGTAATTTATTTAAAAGTGAGGATGTATTCAATACATCCAAACCAAAGTAATAACAACAAATGTTTAAAAACAGTTGCAACACATTTCTCTGCCAGACTGGCTAAAACAGCGTTGTACCATAAAACTCTTAACTACTGACTTTTAAATGCTTTAGGACTCATGACAGGGTAGGGTGTACCGCTCACTTTTTGGCCTCCCAGGACAGACTCGTAATACCGGCGCTATGGAAGTCCCATAGAAAAAAGACCTTACGCAGTTTACGTAAGTCGTTTTGAGGTAAGGCCAAAGAAGTGTGCGGTGACCCTAAACCTTCAAGACTCGTAATACCAGCGGGCGTAAAAAAGCAGAGTTAGGCTTAATGCTGCTTTTTTTACCCTAACGCACAACTCGTAATCTAGGCGTATATTTACAAAAAATAAAAAATATTAAATTACAAAAAATAACAAACACTAAATTACGAAAAATAACAAATGAAATGATCAAAAATAAAAAAGAATTATACCTAATCTAATAGCCCTATGAAATAAGAAAAAAACACCCAAAATAAAAAAAACCTAGCCTACAATAAACTACCAATAGCCCTTTTGTAGGGCATTGCCCTAAGTTAAACAGCTCTTTTACCAGTAAAAAAATACAAAGACCCCCCAACAGTAAAACCCACCACCCAACCAATCCCCCAAAATAAAAAAACCTAACTCTAGCAAAAACCTAAGCTCCCCATTGCCCTGAAAATGGCATTTAGCTCTTTTACGAAAAGCCCAAACCATAAACAAAAAAAAAACACCCAAAAAAGTTTAAAAAATCCTAACACTAACCCCCGAAGATCCACTTACAGTTGTTGAAGTCCCTCTTGAAGCTCCATCTTCATCCAGGCGGCATCTTCTATCTTCATCCTGGTGGCGTCTTCTATCTTCATCCTGGCGGCGCGGAGCGGGTCCATTCTGAAGACATCCGGCGCGGAGCATCCTCTTCATATGGTCATTGCAGTACAATGAATCTTCAATGCAAGGTACGCAATTCAAAATGGCGTCCCTTGCATTCCTATTGGCTGATTTGATTTTGGAAATTCAAATCAGCCAATAGGATGAGAGCTACTGAAATCCTATTGGCTGTTCAAATCAGCCAATAAGATGAGAGCTACTGAAATTCTATTGGCTGATTTGAATAGCAGATTTTTTAAACCGCCGGAATGAAGATAGAAGACGCCGCCAGGATGAAGATAGAAGATGCTGCCTGGATGAAGATGGAGCCGCCTGGATGAAGATGGAGCCGCCTGGATGAAGATCCTTCAAGCGGGACTTCTACAACTGTAAGTGGATCTTCGGGGGTTAATGTTAGGATTTTTTAAACTTTTTTTGGGTGGGTTTTTTTTTTTTAGTTTAGGGTTTGGGCTTTTCGTAAAAGAGCTAAATGCCCTTTAAAGGGCAATGCCCATACAAATGCTCCTTTCAGGTTAGGTTAGGTTTTTTTAGATAGTTTTTTTTATTTTGTAGGTTTGGGATGGGTGGGTAGGGGTTTGTAATGTTAGTGGGACTTTGTATTTTTTTCAGGTAAAAGAGCTGTTTAACTTAGGGCAATGCCCTACAAAAGACCATTTTAAGTGCTATTGATATTTTAATTTGGATTAGGGAGTGTTTTTATTTTGGGGGGCTTTTTTATTTTCATAGGTATTAGGTTTAATTTTTTTATTTTGGATAATTTGGTTTATTTTTTTCTGTAATTTTAACCTTTTTTATTTTTTGTAATTTAAGAGTTAATTATTGTAATTTAATCTTAGGTTTAATTTTTAAATTAATGTTAGGATTTTTATTTTTATTGTTATTTAGGATTTTTTAAATTAATGTAATCAGGGTTAATTTAGGGGATGTTAGGTTAGGGGGCTTAGTGATTAGTTATTTGCGTTATGTGGCATGGCGGATTGGGGTTAATAACTTTAATAGCTAGTTTGCGTTGTGGGGGTATGGCGGATTAGGGGTTATTAGTTTTAATAGCTAGTTTGCATTGTGTGGGCATGGTGGATTAGGGGTTAATAGTTTTAATAGCTAGTTAGCATTGTGGAGCATGGCGGTTTAGAGGTTAATACATTTATTATAAGTTGCGATGTGGAGGGATGGCGGATAGAGGCGTTTTGATGTGTCGGGTTAGATTTCAATGGGAAAAAGGTATCATAAAGCACCTTTTTTCTGTTTTACACCTAGTTGAGCTGGGAGTAATTTTTGTTACTGTATCAGCAACCTCCAACAGTGTATTAACGGTTTGCGCAGGCATTGGAAACCAGGTATAATTTAAAGATTAGCGGCTTCTGATACTTTGTATGGGACACGATAATGTTTTCGGCAGCCGGAGTCCGGTTGCCGAAATTGAGTTATAACGGGGAGTTGAAAGCAGTCGGTGAACGATGTTGCTTCAGACAGCTTTTGCGGTTTGCGAGCGCACCTAAACCTAATTACGGCTCAATGGAAACAAGCTCTAAATATGTATATGTATGTGTATATATATATATATATATATATATATATATATATATATATATATATATATATACTGTAAATATGTGTGTGTACATATGTATTTATGTATTTATATGTGTATATATGTATATAAAGACATATAAACACATATAAAAACAAATACATTTATACACATATATAGACAACTATGTATTTAAAGGGACAGTCTACACCAGAATTTTTTTTTTAAAACTTTATTTATATCCAACAATATATACAAATGTATCAAATTACATGTCAATGCACCACGCAGGGCATAGAATCATACAACATGCTGAAAAATACAAGTCAGATGCATTTAGACAGTTATTAACCAAAGACAGATTCTATGAATATAATTTCTTTTCAATCGTAAAGGTTCAATCATTTTTATCCATAGTATAGTTGTACACACCATTAAGGTTTTTATATTTTACACTCAACAAAACTGCACAACAAAGACAAAAACCTAATAAAGTTGAAACAGACTCTATTCCAAATAATTGACAACTTATATAGCTTCTGGACAAACACAAAAAAAAAAAAAAAAATAAAAAAAAAATAAAGGAAGCCCAATCGGGATCACACCGACTCTCTCTCTCTCTCTCTCACCGCTCCAATTCGTTCTCCTCTAACCAAAATTTAGGAAAGTGGCCTGCATAAATATTAGCTTGTACATAAGCAAATTTTAGTAGAGGTTTAACTAAGCTTTTTTGTACAATTTTTTGTAAAGTACATATAAAAGGTTCCCATTTTTTGAAGAAAAAGATTAAATGGTCCTTTACACGATGGGGTAGATTATATTGTTCTGACAAACATTGTGTAATCAAAGCATTTTTGAATTGGGAAAATTTGGGCGCAGAGCCTGATTTCCACATTCTAAGAATAAGATTACGACCAGTTAGTATAATCGTATTTATTAATTTGAAATTCTTTGGAACTCCTTGATATTTAACAAAAAAAAAACAAAAAAAAAATATCTCAATTTGTTTGAAATTATGATCTAAATGTAAGACTGCATTCATCCAATATACAATTTGTTTGCCAAAACTGAAATTTTTTTGGGCAGTATAACAAGTCTGCATATGTTAATCTACATCTGGAACCATCTGGATAACATTTCTGGGGTAAGATAGCTCCTAAGACTTATCTTGATTTGAGATTCCCTCCAAGATGTTGGCACCCATGTTTGATCAGTTATTTTGAAGCTGTCAGTTATAATCTGAACACTGATATCTGGAAACTTATTTGACCATTTTGCGACCATATCATCAACTTGCAAATTTGAGGATTTTTGAATCAATAACGAATATAGAGGGGAGATTGCATATGACCCAGACTGGTAATTGTCTATTCGACTACCCAATTCACCCAATGACCAAGCTAATCCATACTTTTGGATCAGTTCATTTATAAAATGCAGGTAGGCGTAGAATTCACGAGCTGATAGGTCAAATTTAATAGTCAGATCTGCAAAGGTAATTGGGAGACCATCCGCTCCGATTATTTGAGTGATCAATTTTAACCCTTTTATATCCCATTTCTTAAAAATCTTATTCAAGGTTCCGGGACTAAAATTTAGATTACCCCTGATAGGTAAAAATTGAGAAGCATATGGGTGGAAACCTAGCTCTGTACAGAGCCTCTGCCATGCCACTATAATGTTTTTGAATGTGATTAGAGAAAAAATATTTGAAGGGAGCGACGTTAGTGGGCAGTGTAATAAGGCCTTCAGATGGAACGGTGTAACCAAGTTAGATTCCCAATTATATGTGGTAATTTGTTCTTTTTCAGAAATCCAGTCTATAGCAAACCTAGCCAAGGCCGTTAAATTATATGCTTGAATGGTAGGTAATGCCAGACTGGCTTCCATTTTAGAATTCATAAGTCGATGGATAGCTATCCGGGGTTTTGTATTTTTCCATAGAAATTTTGTACAGGCTTTTTTATAGCTCATAATATCTGTCTTATGGATCTGAATCGGGATATTTTTAAAAATATAAAATAATTTGGGGAAGATTATAGATTTAATCAAAGCAACCCAGGCTGATAAAGAAATAGGGAGAAAAGCCCAATATTCTAACTTTTTTTTACAGCTCTCTAAACAAGTTACATAGTTCAGTCTATACCATTCATCCGGATTATTAGTTAATTTAAGTCCCAAATAAGTAATTTGGATTACTTCAATAAATGGATGATTAATTATAGTTTTTGGATTTTTATCTAATCATAAAAGTTCTGAATTTAGTGGATTAATCATGTAACCTGAAATTGATCCAAACTTAAAGGGACATTAAACCCAAATTTTTACTTTCATTAGTCAGATAGAGAATACAATTTTAAACAACATTTCAATTTACTTCTATTATCTAATTTGCTTCATTCTATAGATATTCTTTGTTGAAGAAATAGCAATGCACATGGGTGAGCCAATCACACGATGCATCTATGTGCAGTTACCAATCAGCATCTTCTGAGCCTATCTAGATATGCTTTTCAGCAAAGGATATCAAGAGAATGAAGCAAATTAGATAATAGAAGTAAATTAGAAAGTTGTTTTAAATTGCATGTTCTTTCTTAATCATGAAAGAAAAAAATTGGGTTTAATGTCCCTTTAACAATAATGTTCTGAAGAATTGGCAGGGTGTTCTGTATATTAGTCAAAAATAGTAAAAGGTCATCTGCATATAATAATAAGACCAGTTTATGACCAGCCAATAAAACCCCTTCAAGTTATTGATGAAGAAGTATTGCTAGAGGTTCCAGGGAAATATTAAATAATAATGGGGAGAGGGGACATCCCTGTCTAGTCCCTCTTTTAAGAACAAACCGATGCAAAATCATATTATTGATAATAATCGCTGATGAAGGAGAATTGTAAATTAACCGAATAACATTATTAAAATAACCAATCACTCCAAATTGCTCCAAAGCAGTAAATAAATGATCCCAACTTATCCGGTCGAAAGCTTTCTCTGCATCAACCGTTAAAATAGCCTTATCGGATGACGTATAAAGTCCCGAAGTCCTATATTTATTCCAAAAAAAATCCAAAAGCACTAGAACTTTCCTTGTGTTTCTAACAGGGTTTCTCCCGGGCATCAATCCCGATTGGTAACTTCTCATGAATTAAATCTCTGATATGAGGTTTAAGATGATTTGCTAAAATAGCAGTTAAGATTTTATAATCGGAATTCAGTACCGAGATAGGCCTGTATGAACCAGGTAATTTAGGGTCTTTATTCTTTTTTAAAATTAAAGAAATGTTGACAGCAGCGAAATATGGTGAGCATTCCGTGCTTTCAGAAAAATAATAATTAAATAATTTCTTTAAAATAGATATAGCATGAGTTTGTAATATTCTACAGAATTCTGTTGGGAGGGCATCAGGCCCTGGTGCTTTGTTTAATTTAGCATTATTAATGGCTAATATGATCTCATCTTCTGAAACACCAGAATTTTTATTTTTTAAAAAGATAGATAATCCCTTTATTACCTATTCCCTAGTTTTGCATAACCTACACAGTTATATAAATACACGTTTTACCTCTGTGATTACCTTGTATCTAAGCCTCTGCAAACTGCCCCCTTATTTCAGTTTGTTTGACAGACATCCATTTTAGCCAATCAGAGCTTGCTCAGTGGAACTCTACGTGCATGAGCACAGTGTTATCTATATGACACACATGAACTAACACCCTCTAGTGATGAAAAACTGTCAAAATACCCTGAGAGAAGAGGCAGCCTTCAAGGGCTTAAAAATTTGCATATGAACCGCCTAGGCTTAGCTTTGAACTAAGAATAACAAGAGAACAAAGCAAAATTGGTGATAAAAGTAAATTGGAAAATAGTTTAAAATGACATTCGCTATCTGAATCATGAAAATGTGTTTTAGACTACACTTTAATGTCTCCCTTTAATGTAAATATTTCAAATTCCAATGTTCTGCAAATAGCAGAATATGTTCTATGTATTTATAAATATATATATATATATATATATATATATATATATATATATAAACGTATCCAAAAAAGAGATGCACTCACAGGAAAATTTTGTGTCTCAGAAAACCAAAATTTATTTAATGTTTTGGGGAAATTTACATCCCCTTCATTCTGAGACCAAAAATTTTCCTGTGAGTGTATCTTTTTTTTGGATACGTATTTGGATACATTTTTGCACCCAGGTAGTTGTCCAGTGGTGGGTGGATCAGCTGTTTGGACGGTATATATATATATAGTCCCATTGAAAAAGGACTTTTTTAAAAGTGCGGTACTGATGTTGCGTGACGGACAAAAAGGTGTGCGGTACAGCTATTCTGACAAGACTTGTAATAGCGGCGTTAGGGAAAAAGCATTGTTATGGGCGATAACGATGCTATTTGAGTCATAACGCAAAACTCGGAATCTAGCTGTATCTCTTTTAAATATATAAGTAATTCATTATATTTTAACATTTAACATATATTAAAATATAATAGCATTGTGCTTTCCAAAAAAGTAACTTCTTTAATGTTGAAACTGAATTGATTATGTGGTTTTAAGGTTTATCAAAGTAATCTTAAAAGGGACATGACACCCAAAAAATTTATTTCATTAATTCAGATAGAGCATAAAATTTTAAACTACTTTCCAGTTTACTCCTATTATCTAATTTGGTTTATACCCTTGCTATCCTTTGTTGGAGAAGCAGAAATGCACTACTGGGAACTAGCTGAATGCATTAGGTGAGCCAATAACATGATGCATATATTTGCAACCACCAATCAGCAACTCCTGAGTCTACCTAGGTATCCTTTTCAGCACGTTCAGAAAAGTGTTTAAGCAATAAAACAAAATTTATTATGCAGCGCAATGTTTATGAGATCATTATTTTTCTAATTGTAGAAAAAAATTAACAACTCCGTATGCGGTCTTTTCATCTAACCGCACTCTGTTGTATTTAAAACTAAAACTTTGATCTGCAGCCTAGGACCTGCTATGTATGCTGCCATATTGCAGCGCACGTTCCACAACAGTGGATCACATGACGCACATGGCACCTTCTATCACTAAAGCTGAGGAAGCTAGTCTTCAATGCTCGCTCACTGTGATTCAGATTGAGCGCTGTAGTGTCTGAGAATAACGACTTCATGCATTATTATATTTTAAAATAGTAAAAGCAGGGAAGGGAGTGGGAATGAAGAGGAGAGGGGGAGAGGGAAGCACAGGGGGATGAAAGACTCCAGAGAATATATGTAATGTAGATGAATGAAAATGTATACCTTGTTACAATTATATATACAGTATGATTTTGCTTTCTTTCTTCCTTCCCTTAGTAATAGAAGGTGCCGTTTGTGTCACATGCCCGCTATTGTGGAATGCACATTACAATATGGCAGTATACATAGCAGGTCCTGGGCAGCAGATCAACGTTCAAATTATAACACTTTTTTTCTACAACAGAATGTGGTAAGATGAAGACCCCATACAGAATTGTAGTTAGTTTATTTTGCATAATCAGAAAAGTTAGTGTAGAACATTTCAAGCAGGTGTTGTGGTTCCCTTGGACCACTGGATATAGAAAAGATATGAAAACAAGAAGGTTTAGATGAAATCAAGTTCCCAGTAGTGTGGGACAAACAGATACTGGTTTCACTATATATACAATAAGAGATAAAATGTTTTTTTGTAACTCAAATGTTGCTGTGTGCAACTGTTGAAAATAAATTAGTATCAAAGTATACAAATAAACTATATATCTCTTCACTGTATTGCGAGTTGCTCAGAAATGTGTAGAGGTACTATAAAAGGTATTGTCCCGAATACTTGTATGTATCAAGTTGATAAAACAAGGACCATAAGCAATAAATGTCCTTTGTATGTTATGTTGCTCTCCCCCTATCTTTTAAGACAAAACAGGGGGAGCATGTTGAGGCCAGCCACCTTACACCTTGGAGTACACTATAAACGTAAGTTCAAAAGTGATGATTTCCTGTTCTCACCAGTCTTACTTGTCCGACTGAATCTGGTGGATTTTCCACTGCTGTTACCTTATGTGTGAAGACCTCCAGCCATGTAGAATCCACAATGGCTTGTAGGCTCTGATAATGCCTGTGTTGTGTGGTGGTTAGCTAATCTTGATGGCGTAATCCTCCCATGACTAGGAGACACCTGTAAAGCTCCAGGCAAGTAACAATGAGAATCATGAAAGTCCAGGAAAAGTGGGAAGGGATAAATGAAAACATAACAAGTGATTGTTGATATGATGGTTTAATACTTGACAGTAGAATAAAGGTTACGTTTTATTGTATCCCCACTTTGCCTGGACTTTCTTGATATACAATGAGAGATAAGTATAAGATATGGCGAATTGTGTCTAAGCACAGAGAGACAAGCTTATTAGGTCTGCTCTCCCTATAAGCTTTTTTTGTGGTTTCAGTTAGCAGAGACAGCTATTTAATATAAAACATATACATAAAAAAAATCCCATACATTTTAAACTCTGCAGCTGGTATAACATGTAATTGACTATGATTATAAGTGGAACATAAAAATTGTAGCACTGTCATTTTTACTTACAAATTTCAAAGTAAAATTGAATGAATGTTAACATTCAAGAAAAAGAGGCATATTTATCAAGTTATCAATTTAAGAGAATACGTAGGAATTGCTTTAATTTAGAATCTTTTGACATTCAAAGCAAGGTTCTTTACCAACGCTTTGTAGACAAAGGTTATCCTATAGATCTACTAAATCAATGTCTTAAAAAAGCACGCAATCTAGATAGAGAATTAATCTTTGAAAAAGTCCAAAATAGCACCAACAATCAAACCAAAAAGAAATCCACAAACAACGTTGTTTGTGAACCACTTTTCATTACACAATACAATAACAACCACTACAAAATTCGAAACATACTACATAAACATTGGAACATTATCCAAAAGGATCCTTTCCTTAAAGATATAGGCCTCGCTTCCATTGAGTCGTAATTCAGTTTGCGTGCACTCGCAAACCGTTAAATATGCTGTCGAAAGCAATAGCGTTTAACGACTGTTTCCAATGGCGCGTTATACCTCAATATCGGCTGCCGGACTTCGGCTGCCGAAAAGATTTTCGCGTCCCATAGAAAGTAATAGAAGCCGTTAATCGATAAATTATACCAGGTTTCCATTGAAAGCGCTAACCGTTAATACACTGTCGGAGGCTGTCGATACATTGAGAAATATTACCCCCAGCTCAACTAGGTGTAAAGGAGGAAAAAAGAGCTTTTTGAGGCCTGTTTCTCATTGAAATAGCAAATCACAAAAATATTATGAGTGTTTCAATGTACAAATAACATTATATATGCTACATTTATTGGTCCTATGTATAGGAATATTTGCACCCATGTTGTCATAGAAATTTCAATATGTATGTGCATATAAAAATATATGCAAGCACCACAATTATGGAACGACCTCCCGCACACTTTCAAACCTTCCCCATGCCTAATATCCTTTAAGAGATCCCTCTCTACATATCTCAAAACAGAATGCACCTGTCATTGTTGATTATATATTTCCTACCGGTTCTATGTTAAATTTTTGTGCATATATGGTGTATTATAATTTTTTTTTATTTTATTGTACCCATTGTATCAATGCAATGTTTTGTGGACCCAGGACATACTTGAAAACCATAGAAATCTCAATGTATCTTTCCTGGTAAAATATTATAAAAATAAATAAAATATCTACCTATTCAAAATGAAACCTTTGCCCAGGGATGCTATATATAATCTCAATACATATAGAAAAATAATTCAAACGAAATAAGTTGTTTATCATGAAGATGAGTTTTATTATTACAGATTTACCCTCATTCAAATGTAATTTTCAATGTGAAAATCATATTTATTCAATACAAAACGATGACACATTAAAGTTATAATGTGTCATAGTACTAATATTTATAAAATATATGTAATGTCATGTCTGCTAAAGCAGATAATACATTTGCAATATTTAGACTATTAACCAAAATACATAAGTGCTTAATATGACATACTTCAAGAGATATGAAGTATTGTCTTTAACATGGAGTTATTGAAACAATTTAAAAGTGCATTGTGCATTGGTCCCAGGGAGAGTCTGTGTCTGTTCATATGATGTCAATTAAAATGTATTAATCACCTCTATATCATGGCAATCACATATATGTTGTGTATACACCAGTGCTTAAATATCATAAAGATACATTTATCTAATTATTCTAAATATTGAATAATAATCTTGACAAAAAGGAGTGCGTTAGTCATGATAGGTATATATTTCAGATATTACATTCCACATAGGACTATAATGAATGCAAGGTATTTGGCCATATCAACAGGAAGGAATATTTACTTTTCAACTCTTCTATAACTGTATAAGCCTTATTAGCTTCATCTGAAGGAGCAAACAACATATGCTTGTGGAATATAAATCATAACACTTACACATGTCACGTTGACCAATGTTAGATAGCATATACTGTATAAATTTCAGACACGTATCCCCAAGTATTCTTAAACGGCATAATATCCTCAATAAAAGGACACATACATTTATCAACAATTTACACCTGCATATTAATTGACATCATGTGAAATAAAAATGAATAAAGCTGTTAATGTTTTTGAAAATAAACAGCTATTAAAACAATTTTGAAATATATTTTCTAATTTTGATTAGAAAAATATATGCATATTTATGAGATGGAAATCACACTTAAGAAAGTGCTTCATAAAAAAATTAGATATTATATATCTTGAAAGAATTTAAAAAGAAAAATACTTCTTAATGCTTGCGGCCTTTGGAGGAGAGGTACTTGGGATGGAAGTGTGGCGTCTTGGGCGACGCACACCAGCTGGCTGGGAGGCTAAAAGATGTGATTCAGGGTCCTGCAGGGAGATAACGGAGGATGCGAGTGAGGAGGGAGTTTGCGGCCTATCTGCAACCCTCTCCACTGCCTCTGCCAGGCGGACGAGTGCAGCATTATGTATGTCCATCTGGCTCTGTAGCCTCCTGAAATCCTGCTGCTGCTGGAGCCTAGTAAGTCTAAGCTCCCTGTGAATGAGCCTCAGTAGAGCATCCTGCTGGGACTGCGCGGGGATATTGGATTCCATGGGGGGCACTTGTGGCTGTATAGGTGTCTCCGGCACATATTCCTGGCTCTGTGTGAGGTTGTCGTCACTCAGTCTTGGGGACTGTGTGGGTGGCTCAATATCCAATTGAGGACAGACATTGGTGGGGGGTGGTGGTGATTGTTGTGGTGGTGGTAGTGGTGGCGGCATTTGTTGTGCCATGGGAGGGTGCTGAATGTGTTGTTGAGGTGGCATATAGTACATATGCTGCGGTGGAGGATGCATCTGCTGATGCTGTGGTGATGGAGGATGCATCTGCTGATGCTGTGGTGATGGAGGATGCATCTGCTGATGCTGTGGTGGTGGAGGATGCATCTGATAATGCTGCGTTGGAGGATGCATCTGATAATGCTGCGTTGGAGGATGCATCTGATAATGCTGTGGTGGAGGATGCATCTGATAATGCTGTGGTGGTGGAGGCTGCATCTGATGATATGTCCTCCCAGATGAATATGGGGATGGGCCAGGAACATTTTCAACCTCATAGGCCAGTGGCTGTTGCTCATCTCCTTCAAGTATGCTGAGGTAGGAGTATCCAGCTTCAATAACATCCCCCTCCTCCTCCTCACTGAATTCCGGAACATCACTGGCCTCCGGTCTTGTTGAGGACTCATACTCATGTTCCAATTCTGAAAAATAAATTGTAATTATAAATTAATCTGATGAAACATCTAACATTTGAAAATCAATTTTATAGATATAGATTTATATATATATATATATATATATATATATATATATATATATATATATATATATATATATATATATATATATATATATATATATATATATATAATTTCTGTATGAACTTAAACATATTTAACCAGAGGTGTATATTTAAAGATTGTGCCTCTAAGCGACTCTTTGTATTACACATAGTCCATATATATGATATAGATAGAAAGAATTTAAATCTATACCCTTGCTTGTTTGAGCAGATAGCCACTCCAGAAATCAGGATGAATATATCCACTACAACTATGTTAAGATGCCATTAAAGGGGCAATGAAGTACAAATTAAACTTTCATGATTCAGACAGAGCATGCAAATTTAGTCAACATTTAATATTTTACTCCTATTATCATATTTTCTTCCTTCTCTTGGTATCTTTATTTGAGAAGCAAGAATGTAAAGCTTAAGAGCCAGACAATATTTGTTTCAGAACCTGGGTTGCTGTTGCTTATTGGGTGGCTAAATGTAGCCACCAATCACGAGCGCTAGCCAGGGTTCTGAACAAAAAATGCAAAGTCTCCATAGCTTACATTCCTACTTTTTCAGAAAAAGATACCAAGAGAACAAAGAAATATTTATAATAGTAGTACATTAGAGAGTTGCTTAAAATTGCTGCTCTATCTGAATCATGAAATAAAAAAATTGGGTTTACTATCACTTTAAGTTACTGTGCAAATTAGACTTTGAACCATGTAAAACATTACTTGTACTAATCCTACCTAGGTATGTTTTCCACTGATGCTTGAACACAATTGATTACTAAACATATATAATATATGAACATTCTATATTCTGTATTACACATGTGTATGATTACATTTATATTTTAAAAAACAAAGCCGATATATATTTCTGATGTTAACATATATTTGTTAGAAATAAAACATTTATTACATATGATATTTAATATTCACCTTCATGGACCTCTTCAGCTGGCACTGATGTGTCCATTGTCCCCTTACATCCGTAAACAGATTCATCTGAGATGACATTGGCCATCATCTCCTCCCATGACCTTAGGTGTATCCTCTTGCTAGGACCACCACCTGTCCCACGTGCATATTTGGCCTGCTGTGCCAGCTTAGCTTTGGTTTCCCTCCTGCAGTCATGATAGCGGTGTTTAATGCTGGCAATAGAACGATTACGTCCTAAGCAGCTGACTGCCACTCGAATCTCCTCCCACAGCTTATTCCGGACAGCCGGCCTCAGGTTAGGGTTCTCCAGCTGAGCTGCCCTCTCCAAGTATGCCTCAACAAGAGCCTCCTTCTCCTCCTCAGAGTACCTCTCCTCTCTAAGCCTGCCCTTCACACCTGAAGGGCCAGCAGACACAGACTCTCCCTCCTGTGACTGGGGACCAGCCCTCTCTACCTCCTCTGTCCCTGCAGGCTGTGACAGGCTACCACCAGCCCCACCCCCAGTTGCCACAGTCTGCCCCACTTTCCCTTTTCTTTTTGTGCCTAGCTGAGGCTGACTCCTCCTCACTCCTCCCACCTCCATTCCTCTTCCACCCTCTCTCCTTCCCTCCTCTGCCAGGGTTTGAGGAAGGACAAATCCTCCACCCAAACCTCGGCCCCTATTCCTGCCCATACTACTCCCTACTTCCCCCCTCCCCCTCCCTCTATCCACCCTCACCACTGCCCTCCCCCTAGCCACCCCCTTCCCAACTCCACTAGGCCTATCCATCCCTTTCTCCTTCCTCCCTAACTCTAACCTAACACTAAAGTCCCTAGCTTACCTAACTACACTAAGTCACCTAACTAAACCCTATATTAAATAGCCCCAAAACTAACTACCTAACCTATCTAGACCCTAACTATCTCTATTCTATATCCCTCAAAATAAAAATAAAATGTGGGGGTGAAAATAAACAAAGGGATGTAAATGAAAAAGGAAAAACTAAGGAGGATTAGAACAAAATTATAGAAAAATAATAAGGGATGCAAATTAAGAAAGGGGTGAGCTATATAGTCAAATGAAACCAAAAATATGGGATGTTAAAAAAAAAAAAATAGGATGGGCAAAATGTATATATAAAAAAACAAGTTATATAGTGAGGAAGGGAAGGGTAGTCAAAGGGGGGATGGGAAGTGGAATAAGGGGATTAATGAAAGGAGTAATAAAGGAAGATGGGGATATGGGGGTTAATGAAAAAAAAAATGTGAATGTGTTTGTATGAAATAAAAGTGTGTATGTGTGTGTGTGTGTATTTGTGTGTATAAACTAATGTGTGTTAATTAACTAATGTATGGATGTGTGTGTGTGTGTTCCTAATATTATATGAGGCCTACAATAAGAATATATGGAAATCAAATATCAAACTCTCCACTAACTCTCAAACAACTCTCAAAAACCCAAAACTCCTACCAACGCAACTAGCTCCCGTGTCTTTCTCTCTAGAGGCGATCACAGGTAAAGAGCGCAGGCGCAAACCGTTATTCTTATAGACAGAGGTCGGGTTACCATGGCAATGCACTTGTTATGGCGCGCTTTTCGACAAATCCGACATCGGTTGGCAACGCAAACTTACGTACGGCCGAAAAGAGCGACTGCGCGCAACACGCTAATCTTTTCAATGGAAACCTGGTACTAAAATGGAGCCGTAAATTACCTTTAGCTGTCGTCCGCTTCGGTAGCTTACGGCTCCATTTTTAACGACTCAATGGAAGCGAGGCCATAGTTGGTGAAAAACCCAAAATTGTATATAGACGAGCTCTCACTTTAAGGAATCAATTAGCCCCCAGTAAAAGAGTAAAACATTGCCAATTACGGTCCAATAAACAAACCAAAACTTTAAACTTTTTAGCTTCCCATGGATCATTTAAATGTGGCAAAAGAGGTTGCAACATGTGCAAATTTACAATTTCACAAAAATCTTTTAAATCCAATATTACTGGTTTAACTTATCAAATCACACATCGTCTCAATTGCGAATCTAGATATATAGTGTATCTCCTTAATTGTATTTGTGGTGTCCAGTATGTAGGGCGCACTATTAGAAATCTCCGTTCCCGTTGGGGTGAACATCATCGAAATTGTAAAAATTGTAAAAAAACTAAAACCAACCATAGTGTCCCCAACCATTGTGAAACGATACACGACGGGAGTTCAGATATCTATAAAATTATCCCTATTGATCATGTACCACCTTCCACAGATTATGATCGTCTGATTAAACTCAGACAATTAGAAACATAATGGATACCTAAACTCAAAACCTTGTATCCATTACGCTTAAATGCCAATGTAGATTTGGCAGCCTTCACATAAATTATTACTTTTATACAGGTTACATTTGTATCTAACATGAGATTTAGCTTTTAGGGTCTAGTACATCATATTTTCTTATATTTTTTGATATACATTAACAAACACTACCATACGTCGATACCACTACATTATATCTCTCTTATTTCTTTTTCTCTTCTTTGTCAGTCTTCAATAATATATTGCATTAATGCAATTTAGACACATATAGAATATGTTATATGTCCATCCACTTATATTTATGTGTATATGCCCATGACGAGCAAGTCCACATAGTTGTGTATATGTATGCACTTGTCTATCCGGTTCTAAACCTAATAGTCCAAGCACCTATATAGTTTCATATTATATTATATTTTACATACCTGATTTATATTATTTTTTACGATACACTATTTTGCACATTTCATCTTTTTGAATGTTTGATTATTCATCAACACATACACCTACAATTGTTTATATACATTCTGGATACACTTTTTAGTCTATTTGGTTGTTGTATATGATTGGAAACAATTAATAACATAATTCCTAAATATATTTTTGCCCCAATGTATAACATAAACTTTCAAGATAGCCTTACCAATTTCATGTTCGCCTAACATACAGAAGGTCCCAAGTTTGAGTCCAGTGGAGTCCCAAATATATACATATTATTAATAAAATAATTCCTAACATATTTCTGCTCCAATATATAAGATAAAAATAGGCCTTCAAGCTAGCCTTATCAATTTCATGCTCGCTTAACATACAGAAGGTCCCAAGTTCGAGTCCAGTGGAGCCATTAAATAATATATATATATATATATATATATATACACATATATTTTTTATCATTTTTTATCATTTTTATATGTCACTTATTTATAGTAAGCATTTGTCACGAACATTTCTTTTTTAGTTTTATATTTATAAGAAAATTCCTTTTAGTTTGGTTTTAAAAATTAGTCATTTATTAAAAAGACCAAATAAGATTATCTTCTAGACATTGTGAGACATGTAGATCAATTTATATATTTTGTATCAATACTAATCCTTTTTGCAAGAAATTTAAACAAGAAATAAAGGTAGCCTTTTGATTTTTCCATTGCCTAGCACACATTAGGTCCTGGGTTCGAATCCAACCAGGAGATGAGATATACATATACACACATGTTAATATATGTCCAGTTTACTATGATATATTTTTTTTTCCAAATATATTTGGTAATTGCGAATAGGATTTTTTTTATATACTTTTTATTTAAGTGTTATCTGTGCGGTCACAATTGTTCAAACCAATTTATACAATGTATCAAAAGTTAAATGTTTTTGCAATTGCAACATTGTTAATAGAGTTGACCTTTTGTTTCAATTCCGGGTCACTGTGGGTTTAAATAGATCTCTATTGTTAACTATGATTATGCCTGATGAAACGGTCTGGAATAGACTGAGAAACGCGTTGCAAAATAAATACTGTTTGTTTTATACCACAACCCGGTATTTTTGCTTCTTTCCACGATCCACTTGTTTTTGAAACAGGACTTTTACCACGGAACCTTTCATACACTGACACTGTCAGTTTTGTAGAAAAGTCTCGTTGGCGTGAGTGCAGCAGGAGAACACCTATCAACTTGCAGCTCACCTGGTCCGGCCATTGGCCCTAAAAAACGTGGGTGCTACTTTCTAGACGCCTATCTGGATTTGTCCTCTGGGTGAGACCTCCAGCATACTGACTGCTGGAATTTGAATGTCAGCCTGCTTTATCGCACCTTATTCATTTAAGGTGCCACTTTCCTTGTGAGTAGTTTTTTGCACATCACTTTTATATTTGTTGTTTTAACGATTCACACTATGTTGGCGCCCCTTGTTTATCTTCCATATTTATCAAGGTCTGGCAGACCTGGGGCCCGATCCGATATGCAGCGTCGCCGAAATTTGCGCTTATTTAGTATCCTATATACGGCGTAACCTAGAAGTTATGCCCGTATATTTCTGCCGTCGCCCGTAGTTTTTTGGGCCATAGGCAGGTATACCAAACCAGCGCAGTTTGGTATCCAATATACAGCGTAAGGACTTACGTGGCGAAAATGGAGAAATCTTACTCCATTTTCACCTCGTCACAAAATGCAGCCGTAGTAAGCCTTACACTGTCTATTGGAGCCCCGTAACTCCCTAAACTACCTGCAAAATAAACCTAACACCTAACGCATGCGCAATGTCTATCTACCTGTCATTCGTGATCCACTGCCGCAATCCCTAATAAAATTATTAACCTCTAAACCGCCGCACACGGACCCCGCCGCCACCTACATTAAAAGTATAACCGCCTAATGTGATCCCCCTACAACGTCGCAAGCTACATTACATACCCCCTAATGTGAGTCCCTTACACCGCCGCCATCTACCTTACATATCCCCTAAACTGAGCCCCCTACCCCGCCGCCATCTATCTTACCTACCCCCTAAAGTGAGCACCTACCCCGCCGCCATCTACCTTACCTACCCCTAAACTGAGCCCCCTACCCCGCCGCCATCTATCTTACCTACCCCCTAAAGTGAGCACCTACCCCGCCGCCAGCTACCTTACCTACCCCCTAAACTGAGCCCCCTACCCCGCTGCCATCTATCTTACCTACCCCCTAAAGTGAGCACCTACCCCGCCGCCAGCTACCTTACCTACCCCCTAAACTGAGCCCCTTACACCGCCGCTATCTATTTTAATAATATTAACCACTAATTTAATCCCCCTACACCGCTGCCAGCTATATTAACTATATTAACCCTAATTATTTAATGCAGAATAAAGTGCTGTTTTACAGAAAAAATAAAAGTACATATTTAATATATATTTAATATATTTCTGAATATATTTTCATGAAAAGTAGCGTGTTAATAGCTTTTGACTTAATCTAATACCCTTTGTTAGTTTGAAGTTTATAAATTTTATTTCATAAAATTTTTCATAAAAATTTGCTTTTTTTTGCAAGTCCACAGTTGGTCATTTATGTTGCCACCTGACATGACATAAGATTTCACAGTAAACTTTCTTAAACTAAGGAGGGAATTAACATAACTGTGCTGTATATGCTAAATATATGCTCCCTTGCAAGTCCTGGGCATGCATTCTAATTGATTGCAAGTAAAGTCCTTTTACAATGGGATGTGGCTACTGATACTGATACAAATAGAGATGTTAAGGTGATATTCTCGAATGAGCTTTTTACAGCTATGCTGCAGCACTTTCATGTTTCAAGTGGTTCAACATATAAAATAATATAGCTTCTAGAGCTAGTGACTAGTGATAGTTACTTTTCTGTCAGGTCAGGTAAATAAGTATATTCTGATGGTAATAAGTCCTCCATATAATAAGCAGAGTAAGCTGCTTTGGAGCCCTTGTGGGGCAGGTTCGCACAAGTAAATCTGCTTCACGCAATTTAATAAAAAGCAGGGTGACTGACTGACAGACCCTTCTGGTAGTGGGCATTACACAGTCATTGGAGTGTGTAATTATAAATATGGGCAGCAGACAAACAGCATCCAATGCCCATATGCAGTGAAGTTGATAAGCTTGTCCTCACACTGGTTAATACATGGAGGCCTATGTATAAAACAAATATATAAAACTACCTTAAGGTTGCATAAATATAAGCTATATTATTAGATGTAAATATTGTCCAAATGACATAAGAAATTATTGTTTGCACAAGGTCCAATCCCCTTGCCAAGTTGTCATATTTTACAGATGCAAATATATGCCTTTTTTAGGAACTAGTTTTTTTTTTTTTACCCTAGGTACATGTCTATCCCTAAATATTTGCTTACTGTGCAAGCATGTCTTTAATTTCTAACATATTAGTTTCTTAAGACAAAACTAGTTCAGCTCTATTTTTTAACAATTATATTAAGTGTTTGCGGTTTGCTGTATATTTGTATACAGAGTGTCCTTGCATTTACTCTAATGGAATATAAGCATTACATTTTACTGCAATATTCTACTTAATGCAGAATGATTTTTTTCTGATGAAAATGCTTCCTGTTTCTTCTTCACTGAATGTTTTATTTATATATATATATATATATATATATATATATATATATATATATATATATATATATATATATATATATATATATATATATATAAACAACTTTAAAGGGACACTGAACCAAATTTTTTCATTTGTTAATTCAAATAGAGCATGCAATTTTAAGCAACTTTCTTATTTACTCCTATTATCAAATGTCCTTCATTCTCTTGGTATTTTTATTTGAAAAGCAAGAATGTAAGTTTAGATGCCGCCCCATTTTTTTTATGAACAACCTAGGTTGTTCTTGTTGATTGGTGGATACATTCATCCACCAATAAACAAGAGCTGTCCAGCGTCCTGAACTTTCTTTTTCAAATAAAGATATCAAGAGAGCAAAGAAAAATTGATACCAGGAGAAAGTTAGAAAGTTGCTTAAAATTGCATACTCTAGCTCTGACTTGTCCGAGGAGTGTTCTGGGAGGAGCACAAGCATGAGGACGTGTGAACGCTTGCTCTCTGCTACCCGCAAGATCCTCTGGCAGTGGAATCGTGCCTAAACCCTAGTCCGGGGGTGGCTCACACAGCAAACCAACACCTGCTCCAAATCACTCCAGCAGTGCAAAGTGAACGCACTGAGCTGCATTTGGCAGCAAACTACAGACTGAGCTAAAGTGACTTTTACTCACTCTAAGGAGATAAAGGTTATTATCGAAAAGAGGAGAAGAACAAACATTGGGCTCCTATATAAATACTGCACGGAGCTGAATGAACCCTATGTTTTAGTACCTCTGTTACCCTGAACCTCGGCCTCACCCCCCTCCCACCGGTGTTGGGCGAGGGGGAGCGGAGGTTTGACAGGCTTACAAACACTTACAACTATCCTGTGAGGGGTCTGAGACAGGAGCCTCTGAGGATGCAGCTACATATCACTATCGAGTGACCAGAGAGAGCCTACCATTTTGTGGTTCAGATAGGAGACGTCCAGCTGTAGGATCCCCTGGTGTGATTACCCTGGATGCGGAGATCTGGTGAGGTGTGCCGGTATTGTCCGGAACTTTGCACACGCTTGGCGGTAGGTCGTCGATCCTTTCCGATGTTGGCGTAGGAATCTGTCTGGCAGGGCTGTCTTGATTGAACCTTCCGCAACAGGAAAAAAGAAGGGCCCTGGAAGGACAGACCCCTACCTCTTGCTGTAAGGCTGCTTCACACGGTTGGAAAAACTTGGCTTCTGTGATTTGCTCCCCCCCACCGGTGCTGCGTGGGGAAGACTAGAAGCTGTCCCGGTGCTGGTACTCCGATAAGGCTGCTGACCTCGGACTGAAAGAACCCATAAAACTGGGTCAGGTACAATCTCACCTTCTTTCTTTCAAAAAATTGCAGAGGGCCTCAAAACAGTACTAAAACTACAGACTGTTAGCTGGGACTATAATACCATCACAAAATCACTCCGGTGAAAGAAAAATATAAGATAAGTCCCCTGAGGAAAAAGGGAAAAGACTAAAAAGGGAAGCTAAAAATATTGTGAACTTAATCTCTCTTCCCTGATTACTTGTTTTTTGCTTCTTTTTTTTTTTTTTCTTTTTTCTTTTATTCATTGGTAATTATAGAGGGAGGTATAGGGGACACTAATTTAAGGTTTTTGGTTAATGGGATAAAGCTAATAGAGCAAAAAAAGCTTTAAACCAATCACAGGCTCTGCCTCAAGTATACTATTTGACCCCTTTCATGAATGAGGCATTGACATACTTTACAGAAAATCAGTAAGAAACTGACAAAAGGGTACAAATATAGCACTCTGAGAACGTACTTATGTGATACAGGAAAATGAGAAATTAAAATATAACTTTTACTAGATCACATTAATACAGCCACCACGGCGAAACGCGTCAGTGGCGTTCCCCCCGTTCTTCCCCATTTGTTGTTTTTAACCTAATTTGTTGATTCACTACCTTTATTTAAATGACAACGCAAAATGGTATAAAAAAAGTTGTTGCCGCATTTGCGGTGTCTAGTCTAAGCCGATTCAACTATACTAGTTAAACTACTAACTTTAGTTACTCATAGGTGACATAGGTATTGGGTCAGGCCTGTCCCAGTCCATATATTACTTAAGATATTTACAAAGTAATAGTGGTAACAGAGTTAGGTTTACCTCAATTCACGGTATTACTAGTGGTACTTACAAGGTAACTGACTCTCCAAATAATACTTTAGGGAAGCCAAGTATATTTTTCCACGGTATTAACAGGTAAAAATAAGGAGTATATTAGATCCTTCACTCTTTATAGTATTGTGGTCAGCACAGTATTTAAGAAACCAGATACTTAATAGCAATATTTAACAAACGGTATTAAAAGGTAACCAAATACTAGAGTTCATAATTTGACTCTTTATAATTACACTTAAGGTAACCCAAGTACAGTTTATTGCGGTATTAACAGGTAACAACAAGAAGTTTATTGGACTTCTTACTTTTTATAGTTGGGATTACTTTAATTTATCAGTGGCACCCACAAGGTAACACTTATATAAAGGTCTGGTCTCCCCAAACCCAGATACTTACCAGTGGAAAATGATTTCTAAAGGTATCCAAACATTAGAGTTTACTAATTGACTCTCTATAATAATACTTTAGGAAGCACAATTTATTACGGTATTAATAGGTAAAAACAAGGAGTGTATTATATCTCTCACCCTTTACAGTCTCGTGGGTAGTACAGTACTCATCCTTATCAACCTAGATACTTACCAGAGATATTTAATAAATGGTATACAAAGGTTTCCAAATATTTGAGTTCATTTACTGACTCTCTATAAAAACATTGTAAGAAACCCAGTACTTTTTACTTTTTATTGTGGCAGTAACAGGTAAAAATAAGGAGTTTATTAAACTTTCCACTCTTTACAAGTATTGTAGGCAGTACAGTACTCACCAATTCACAGTTTATACTGTATAGAAACCTTCCATCACAAGTGGTTACTGTACACCCTAAACCTTTCCTCCTATATTATCCTCACATATATCCAATATTTAAACCCACCCTATTTAAGGACCATTATTACCTTTATACGAGTAATATGCCAAGAGATAACCTTGTCATTTGACTCATAAAGAGACTCTCCATATACCTAACGAGGGTGATTGTCTCTATTAGCCAGCAGTGACAGTATCTGGCCAACAGGTAGTGGATCCAAATTCCAATTTCTTTTAAAATGTTTGTTAATCCCCTGTTTTTAATGTGATCTAGTAAAAGTTATATTTTAATTTCTCATTTTCCTGTATCACATAAGTACGTTCTCAGAGTGCTATATTTGTACCCTTTTGTCAGTTTCTTACTGATTTTCTGTAAAGTTTGCACATAGGTACAAGCACCTACCCCTATCAGATAAATCACATTGGAGTATACTAATAATAAATATACTCATCATTCTATGAATTAGTAGGGGAACGTCCAAATATACTAAAAAATTGAGTAGTGCCATTGTCTCCTTTCTGTATATGCATTGACATACTTCCCTGCTCATTCTTGTTTCTTCTATTTAAAAAACAATAAGATCTATCTCAGAGAGAAGGCAGAGTTACTTTGTTTGTTATATACTCACTGTGCTAAATGTTACTTTTTGCAAAATTAGAAACTGTATTCCTAGGAATGTATTGAGAGTACATGCATTTAGTAACAGGTTTAAAGATATACGTTTTAGGAGAGAGAAACCTGTCTAGAGTATATAAATTAATAAGACAGAAATATATTAAGGGCAAGATAAACTAAACAGAACAAAGTGCCTACATAGACTGAGAATAATATAAGTGGAAAAAACAGTCAGAACTCTACTTATCCAAATAATTGAATCCTCTTGGTAAATTAGCTGAATATAATAGATAAAATTGTTTCTGACAAAATTTTCATAAATACTCAGACTATAATAGATTGGGAGGCAATCTAAAGGTGTATAATATGATATAGTCCAGTGAGACTTGTATAAGACTCTACAAAAACACAGGTAAAGAGAATATTACCACACTCTCACCCACTACAGCAAGATAAAAAGTTATATTTTTATTGTGTTAGTCTTTTCTCTTTTTGATTATTCCTGATATTTGTATTGGGGGGTATTAAGGACATGGGATCATGATCCATGGCCTGGATAAAGAGGACAATAGAGTGAATGATATTAAAACCAATTACAGGCTCCTTTCTAAGCATACCTTAGATTCCTCTTTTTAAAGGAAGCCTAATTATACTTCCCTCTTGCTACCTATTTTTATTACGTAAAACTCAGTAAGACATAACAAAGCGAAGGCAAAAGTATCATGTATGTTTTATATCTTCTATGTTGACTATTACTTCTTGCTAAAATGGAAATATTTTGACACTGCATGAATTTATCATTAGTGCATACATCTTAGGAGAGGGAAATTACTGCAGAGCATATAAACCTGTGAAAATAGAAATCTATTAAAGCTAGAAGTGGCTAAAGAGCTCACAGGGGTTACATAGACTGAGATTAATCAAAGTAGAAAAGTAATTCGAACTGTGATCATTAGGGTAACTAAAATAGCTTAGTACCTTGTGGAAAAGGATTGATAAAATTGTTCCTTGTAAGCCCTTCATAAGCACTAAGACACAATATTAGATTGGGGGTAAACTTAAGGTGTATAACATTGCTTAACCTAACAGGACTCTCCGAGGAGTCTATAAACACATAGATAAAGGGAACATTAACACACCCTTATCTATTCTAATAAGACTAAAGATCACACCCTCACTGTGGTAGCGCACAATAACCTACCAAATACACTCTTACTAAAGATTTGGAAATATCTTATGACTGAGACGGTCTGAATAAGTTTTCACTTTATTTTTTTTTTCTTTCTTCTCCTGTATAGCACATTTCAGCACCACATCACCCGTCACTTCCCCAATTGCACTCTCTTTCTCCCCCCCCCTCCTTCTCCTTTCCCCTTTTTTTTTATTTCTTGTGGGGTTTTTTTGTTTGTTTTTTCACTTCAGGGGATCCAATTTTTTGCAATTCCCCCTTCCTTTGGTTCACCCAACCTCTTCCACTGTGATTCACATCACATCTACACAATTCAGCACAAATTTATGGATAAATACATCACTGCACAAGTCAGGACTCCTCCCTCAGTCATGGCAGCTAAGCAAAGAGAGCGGAAAAATAAAAACACACAAGAAAATGTAACAGCTCCTCACCTATATATGAACACCTTGACATACAAACTTTAGTTACAAAAATATCAGAAGCCTTATCTCCCAAGTTTGAACAACTGAGAGATGAGATTAAGCAAGATATTAATTCTTTAACCACAGAAATACATCAGTTCTCTAACAGAATTACTGAGGTAGAGCAGAGAATATCTGACTTAGAGGACACCACCCTGAACCATAACTCCAACCTAGAAGAAATAAATGCCAAAGTACTGAAAATGCAACTAAAAATAGAAGATTTAGAAAACCGGGCTCGAAGGAACAACAATAGAATAATTGGAGTTCCTGAAGAAAAACAGTATGAGGACTTAAACAAATTAATTACAGTAACAATCCCACAACTTTTACAAATACCTTAAACATACCCCCGAATTATAATTGAAAGAGTTCATAGGTTAGGGTGGTATAACCCGGAGAGAGCGAAAGCTCGGCCTAGGCCTGTTATAGCTAAATTACTCAACTACCAAGACAAACTCACTCTGCTCCAACACTTTAGACAAAATCAACCCATATTTGTGGGAAACACTAAAATCATGCTTTTTCAAGACTTTTCAGTATTTTCAGAATTAGCACCAGTATGTACACGATTGATAAATCAAGGCTATCAAGCTACTCTAATATACCCAGCCAAACTTAAAATAACAATAGGTGATGATGTTCAATTTTTTGAATCAGCTAAAGAGGCTGAAAAACATATAACACAGGCTGTACCCCAGATACATGGGAAAAGGGGAAAATAATTAATTAGAATCATAAATTAAGCTCAATAAGGGCTTCTCCTACAGAATTTTGTAATGTATACTCAGTCTGTAAATAGGGATGATGCACTGGTCAGAATAAACCTGACCACTATGGCATCCACTAGAGGGCAAGGCTATCGGGATTTCTCCCAAGGCTGGTGGAGGGGGACCGAGGAAGGTGGGGGAGAGGGGATTGAGGAGAGGATGGCCAATATTTGGGTCCTTTTTTTTTTTTTTCTCCCTCAGAAACACAGTACTTCAGCTATTATCTTGTTTATTTCTTTTAATTAACAATGACAGAGAATGTTTGTAAAATGGTTTCCTGGAACATAGATGGGCTAACATCCCCAATAAAAAGAACCACAATTATATCCCATATCAAAAAAATGAAGGTGGATGTCGCCTTCCTCCAGGAAACCCACATTAAACTGGAAGAAGTATAAACTGAAAAGATCCTGGGTTAGGGAAGTCATAGCTTCTCCAGCATTGGGAAGAAAAAGAGGGGTAGCAATCCTACTAGGGAAAAAAATGAAAGCAACATCTACGGTGCTTGAAGTAGACTCAGAGGGAAGGTTTTTAATAGTAAAGATTAAAAGCAGTAACACTATATATACATTATGCAATTTATATGCACCAAATATTATTGATCACGGTTTCTGGGAAAACCTACAAAATAAGATACTTTCAAAAATAGAAGGGATGTTAATAATTGGAGGAGATTTTAATATGTCACCACAATATGCTTTAGACTAAATGCCACAATACTGAAAACAAAAAAAGATAATTTAGAAGCAAACATTTTTAATAAATTATTCAACATTTTAAGAGTAAAAGATATTTGGAGATCCAAAACCCCGATAGTAGAAACTTTACCTGTCTATCAAAGGCTCACAAGTCTCTTTCGAGAATTGATCTATTTTTAATAGATGAGAAGCTATTGAATCTAAGAATTGAGGCTAGAATTCTGCCGGTCACAATATTGGATCAGGGGTCCTCTGGGATAAGCTTTGTCTTTCCCTTTTTTAACTTGCTCACCCTAGTTGGTCTGGTAATTGCAGCTTAAAAATATAATTGGTAAAATTAAACTTAATTTAGCCCTTGGATTGTAAGGGCTTAGCCTATATTTATATTCATGCTGCAAGATACTCTATATGCTGATTTCAGATTAATTTAAAATCACAACTCAACCTGGGTGTAGTGTTTTTAATTTTTAGCTCTTGCTAAATGTATGTGTGGTTAAATATATTTACTCAATAAACTTTAGTGTATGTATGGATAAGACATAATTTCTCTCCAAATCTATCTTTGACATTGATAGGGCTCAGTTGGTGAAATTTCATTTCTCACAGATTTAAGTTACCTATTCTTACTTGTAAGTCTATTTACAATTATTTATTAACTGTTGAAATTAGCTCACATGATGCTAAAATTAAAAGCAATCAATTTTTCTTTCCTCAATACCTTGCCACTGACCCAGAATTTAAAATAATGTTAAACTCGAAATTTGAAGAATATGTTCGTTTTAATAGGGAATATATAAATCGCCCAATGATATTCTGGGAAGCTGCAAAGGCAGTTATGAGAGGAGAGATATTAGCATACAACATTAACAGAACTAAGAGTTACAAAAAAAAGGAAGAAAATATCATGAAAACACTATCAAATGCATACAATAGCCATATAGTCAATAAAACATCTATAACTTGGAACAACTATACACAAGCAAAAAAAGAAAGAGATTCTTTCCTATTACATAAAGCTACTCAACGAGAATTGAGACTCCAATCAGAATTATATAAGTACGGGAACAAGGCAGGTAAACTACTCTCTTGATTAGTTAAGCAAGATAAAGGACATACTCCAATTGAACTTATTCAGAAAGATGATAAACTATTTTCAGATTCAGAAGATATTTTAAAAATAATGGTAGAGTATTATCAAGGTCTTTATTCTCCAAGTCCATCTAATATCAGAGAAAGTGAGGATTTTTGGAAACAAATCCTGTATCCAAGTATTTCAGAAGAAATAAATGAAATGATCAATCTCCCTATTACAGAGTCAGAAATATTGAGGGGAATAGAGGATCTGCCAATTAATAAAGCGGCAGGTCCGGATGCCCTGCCTAGTGAATTTTATAAGCTACTATCTCCCACTATAGCTCCACATTTAACTAAACTATTCAATAACATGTATAGGGAGGGTTGCCCACCACCTGCCAGCTTCTCAGCCTCCTACACCACCCTTATTTTAAAACCTGGAAAAGACCCAACTCAGAAAGAGTTGTATAGACCTATTGCTCTGTTAAACACAGATTATAAACTTTTGACATCTATTCTGGCACACAGGTTACAATCCCCCCTTGCACACATAATACATAAAAACCAAGCAGGATTTCTGATAAATAGAAACTCCTCAGCTAAAATCTGTGAGCTATTTCTTACCATTGACTATGTCAATACAGAGCCGACCCAAGCCCAAGGAGGAGAACAAAGTGATATTGATAAGGCAATAGTCACAATTGACGCCAAAAAGGCATTTGATTTGATCAATCATGACCATCTATTACATACACTATCCCAATTCGGGTTTAGAGGACAGTTTCCTGAATTTATTAAAAATCTCTATGAGAAAGCCTATACTAGGTTATTAGTTAACACTAGGCGGTCACCAGACATACATCTTGCAAAAGGTACAAGGCAAGGCTGTCCTCTATCCCCGCTGTTGTTTAACATCGCAATTGAACCACTCGCAATCTTAATTAGCCAAGATATCGAAGGAATTAAAATAAGGAAAAAAGAACTCAAAATTGCGCTATATGCGGATGATATTTTAATATATATGAGAAATACTCAGTCTAATATTCCCAAACTATTGTCTATTATAACTCAGTTCAGCTCGTTCTCGGGATATAAGATAAATACTAATAAATCCGAACTCTATTGGTTAAGACCCCCAGAACAACCTATAGACAATATAACTTTTAAAATCGCAGAACACTCATTTAATACTTACGTATTATAATTACCTTAAATTCAGAACAATGGTATTCTTTCAATATACCTCCAATCTTAAAAAGTATTAGAGAAACAATGAAAAGCTGGCAGAACCTCCCCATTTCACTCTCAGGACAAATTGCCCTCTACAAAATGATATTATTGCCAAAAATTCTTTATATTTGTCAAAATATACCAATGATTTTGAAGCAGAAAGATATTAGGCTCTTAAATATGGCACTCAGAAAATTTTTATGGCAAGACAAGAAACCTAGAATTTCCCTTGAAAAACTCTCTTTACCTAAAAAATTTGGAGGGTGCGTGCTACCAGACCTACTGAATAGTAACAGACTGGATCTGTCTTAAGGACTACGTAACAGATAATGACCTAGAGAAGAATATAAGCTTCCCCTATCTTCACACAGCATTAATACATAGTAAAATTAGTGAAATACCAAAGGGAGTTAAGAAATATTGCTCTATCTTTGTCCCATTTAAATCATGGTTGAAGATCTGCAACCTATTAAAAATAAATGAGAAAACCTCAAGCTACCTACCCTTAAAAGGTAACCCACAATTTGAACAAGGTTTACAAATATCACCCCTCCAAAGATGGCATGCAAGAGGCCTCGAAAGAGTGGTGCAATTAATAGACATAACAGGGAAATGTATTAAATCATTTACTGACCTTAGAAATGAGTTTGACCTCTCACAAAAAGATTTCTTTGCCTACCTTCAGGTAAGGCATTATATTTGGAAGCTAACAAATATCTCAGGCTGGAACTGGTCATTGGGACCACTTGAGAATTGGCTATTACTGGTCAATAAAGGCCAGATGTCAATCTCTCCCTGTTACCAAATGCTAAACTCAAGAAAAGGCTCAAATAATATAATAAAAATTGAATCAAAATGGGCTTCAATCATAGAACCAACTTATTTAGAGGAGGGATATACCCAAAAATCTATATCGAATGTTAGTCAAACAACGCGTTCCTCCACATGGAGGGAATCACATATGAAACTTCTGTACATGACTCATGTTACCCCTGAAAAGGGACACAGATGGGGCAATGTTCAATTCAATAAATGCCCAAAATGTTCCCTGGAAGCGGCCAACCTTAAGCACATGTTATGGGAGTGTCCAAAGGTGAGAGTAATGTGGAAAAAAGTGGAATATTGGATAAATAGAAGATTAGGTATAACCTACGTAGATATCTCCTTTATAAATATAATATTTCTTAGAACAGACGAAAGACTTCTCCCAGATAAAAAAAAAAATCTGCTGTTTAAAAAATGGAAAGAAACATCAAGCCCTAGTATCCCAGAGATCAGAAACTGCTTAAAAAGCAATGCATACTTGAACAACATGACGCAAAACTATTTAAAACTCGAGATGTTAATAGGTTTTTTCAAAAATGGTCATCATTTATAAAGATCTTCTCAAAAGAGGAAATAGTCCACCTAATCTATCCATTTAGGAATTCAGATTTAGTTCTCTTAGGATTGTGGTAAAAGTATAGAATGAAGAGAGAAGAGAATGCATAGGGAAACCCCCCTTTTTTTTTATTCCCTTCCCCCTCTTCTCTGTCTTGCTCCCCCCCCCCTCCACATCATATAAATCGTAGCAAACCCGACCCGAGCGCAAAGCAAGGAAATCCAGGATTTCCAACACAGTCATACCAAAAATAATAAAAATTGAAACACAACAGGACCTACATAAGTAACTAACCCAGGGCACAAAATAACAAACTAGAGCTGATAGTTGATAAAAAACGGTTTACAAGGGGAAAATATGTGTTTATTATTGTTGCTAACTAATAGTGTATTTATTTTTGTTTGTTGTACTATAATGCCCTGCGAGGTGCAACAGGAACCTACAACTGGTAGGAAGCAAATATTGTGTTGGGAATTGAATAAAAATAAAAAAAATTAAAAAAATTGCATACTCTATCTGAATCATGAAAGAAAAAAACTTGTGTTCAGTATCCCTTTAACCATTACTTCGAATCAGATCTGAATTCTAAAGGTGTTGGAATTTACAAGTATGTGCCGAGCTAGGGGTCTAATCTAATGAGGATTTGCATATTGGCCTGTATGACAGTCTGATTTATAAATCTGATGTGTGTATGCAGTTAACAGAGGGGCTGAAGGGTTAGGGGTCTGATCTGATGACAAAGGGACTAGTGGACCTGGTACTGGAGGTGAGCTTAAAATCATCTACTATTTGTAAAGCTCACACATTTTTTACATATCATTTGTGTTTTAGATAAAAATCCTTTTGATTTTGGTTTGCCACCCTAGAAAATTGCAGGATTATGATTGGTACAGTTAGAACCGTTGCAAGAATGAAATCAATTGTTTAGGTGATAGAACTGGTGCCTTTTCCCAGAACATGTTTTATAGTGTGAGAAATGTCTAAAAGCCTACTGTAAATGGTAAAAATTCCAGACATATTTTTATGTTGTAAAATAATATACCATACTATTAATCTAGCAAACAGTTCAGTAGCGCTTAACACATAGGGGCATATTTATCAAAGTGCGGGCGGACATGATGCGATGTAGCATATTATGTCCGCTGCACATCGATAAATGCAGACAGCATACACTGTCGGCATTTATCAGTGCACAAGCAGTTCACCAAAACTGGTTATTTCTGTCCACTACCTCAAGTTATGGAGCAGCGGTCTTTAGACTGCTGCTTCATACCTTCTGTTTTTGTTGAGCTTGAAGGCTCGCCGGAAACAAGGGGCATCAAGCCATTTAGAGCTTGATAATTCAACCCCATACACTCAACGTTCAACACTTTCTTTAGCAGTAAACTATTAGACTGTGGGTGTAGAGCTGTGTGCTGGGACTGTCGGCCCCCATGGCAGTGGTCGATACAATCGTATATATATACCTTGTAATACCGCACTTCCTTCCAGTTCTGTAATTGACACTCATCCATAAAAGTAGAAAACAAATCTTTATTTCAATGCATCTAAAAAACAAAGAGCAATAAAACTAATTTGGATCCAAAGTAAAGGCCTGAACCTTGGTTAGAGCATTATGCCAAACATGTTTTGGGCCCTTCCTTAGCCCTTGGTCACTGGCAAGTTTCAGGCCATTACTTTGGATCTACATTGCTTTTATGGCTCTATGTTTTAAGAACAGAACTGGAAGTGTGTGATTACATGGTATATCTATACTATAATTACATTTGTAATGTCCGTCTCCATCGGCAGTTACGCACGCATCCTCAAAGGAATGTTGGCAGTGCGTGGCAGCCAACACAAAGCTGCATCCAGGTGAATTCCAAAAATGGCAGGATGGTGAAAGAATTCACTGCCATTTTCGGAATCCCCCGAGATGCAGCAAAGGCGAAGCATTACAAAAATGAAGAATTACAAAAAAAAAATGCCCGCAATAAGTATGAAAGAAACACCTAACCGCCCTCAATAAGTATTTAAAAAAAAAAACTAACCGCCCATACGAAGTATTAAGGGAAAAAAAACTAACCGCCCGCATGAAGTATTAAGGAAAAAAAACAACTTCCTAATAAAATTACCAACCCCTAAATCCGCAAACCCCAACATCGAAACTACCTAATACATCTAATAACCCCTAAACCGCCAAACCCCCACAACAAATTAAACCTAATTTACCTAATAACTCCTACACCGCCAACCCCCACAACACAAAAAACTAATTTAATGACTAAGCGCCCTAACCTAACCTAACACCCCCTAAATTAACCTCTTAATTACAATAAAAATAAACTACATTACATTACATTAATCTAATTGCAGGGAAAAAAAAGGCTAAAATTACAAAAAATAATAAACACATTATCCAAAATAAAAAAATTATACCTAATCCCTATGAAAATAAAAAGCCCCCCAAATAAAACCCCCCCCTAATCTAATGCTAAACTACCAATAGCCCTTAAAAGGGTTAAACAGCTCTTTTACATTAAAAATAAACAAAGTCCCCCATAACAGTAAAACCCCACCCACCAAACCTCCCCACCAAAAAAAAAACTAACACTAATAAACCTAATCTACCCATTGCCCTGAAAAAGGAATTTGTATGGTCCTTGCCCTTAAAAGGGCATTTAAATATTTTTCACTGCCCTTAAAAAGGCATTCAGTTCTTTTGAGATT
This sequence comes from Bombina bombina, assembly GCF_027579735.1. Lineage (NCBI taxonomy): Eukaryota > Metazoa > Chordata > Amphibia > Anura > Bombinatoridae > Bombina > Bombina bombina. Next base: position 1,089,735,259 of record NC_069499.1, read on the forward strand.
TGACCCCCAAAAAACCTAATGAAAAACTAACACTAAAGCCCCAAATAGGTAATCACAGTTTCTGCTTCTGAGCGGGTCCATCATCTTCATCCACAGCGAATTCGACACAGAACGGAGGACCTGAGCGGTCTTCCCAGAAGTAGCGATCCTCGGCAGCAGTGGTGATCCTCGGCGGTGGTGGCGCTCCTCGGCGGCGGCGGTCCTTGGCGAAGGCATGAAGGTTCCTCTTTATGCGATCGTCCGCTACACACTGAAGAAAGAATTCAAGGTTGCCCATATTTATTGGTTTACCTTGAATTCCTATTGGCTGGAATTTTCAAAATCAGCCAATAGGATGGGAGCTACTGAAATCTTATTGGCTGATTTGAACAGCCAATAGGATTTCAGTAGTTCTCATTGTATTGGCTGTTTTGAAAAATTCAGCCAATAGGAATGCAAGGTACCCCAAATTGATGGCAGTACCTTGCATTTAATATTCAGTATACCACAGACATCGGATGAAGAGGAGCCTTCATGTAACCGAGGACCGCCGCCGAGGACCGCCGCTGAGGACCGCCACTGAGGATCGGCACATCTGGGAAAATCACTCTGGACCTCCGCTCCATGCCGCCTTCGCTGTGGATGAAGATGATGGACCCACTTGGAAGAAGATCTTCTCCGCCAGACTTCTGAAACAGTGAGAACCTATTTGGGGTTTTAGTGTTAGTTTTATTTAAAAAAATTAGGGGGGGTTTGTTTCTGTAGATTAGGTTTTTTTGGGCAAATCTCAAAAGAGGTGAATGCCCTTTTAAGGGCAGCGAAAAAGAGCTGAATGCCCTTTTAAGGGCAATGCCCATACAAATGCCCTTTTCAGGGCAATGGGTAGATTAGGTTTATTAGTGTTAGGTTTTTTAATTTTGAGGGGTTTTCTGGGTGGAGAGTTTTACTGTTAGGGGGGACTTTGTTTATTTTTAATATAAAAGAGCTGTTAAACTTGGGGTAATGCCCTACAAAAAGCCCTTTTAAGGGCTATTGGTAGTTTAGTATTAGATTAGGTGGTGTTTTTATTTTGGGGGGGAATTTTTATTCTGTATTTCTATTTTTTATTTTTTGTAGCTTGGGGGGTTGTATTTACAACACATAGACTGCCCTCTGGGCAGTCTTATCAACTAGAATACTATTAATCTAGTTTCTACACCAAAACTTTGCCAAATTAAAAAAAATAAAGTTTTTTGTTTTTTTTTACAATAAATGAATGGGAAAAAATATATAATTTGAACAATTTTATAATGCATATAATTTTATACTCACATGTACTGTTTACATATAATGGCCCAGCTCAAATGTATTCTTAAATTATCTACCATTTTTACTATTTTTCTGGAAATTAAAAGATCAATTTCCAACATGAAAATCTCAAACTGTACAATCCTCTTGATACAGACACCTGTATTGCAAAGGATAGACCTGCATTAGTGATCTGTGTTTGAATAAGGTGAAACTGGTCAATTCAAAATTCTGAGTTACTTTCAACTCTGGTAACTTGCACTTGATCAAGACTTGCGCTAGAAATCAAGACAAGCGAGAAAACTTTCCTTTCAACTTGCAATATAAGTGCACAGATACTCAGGTAATGGCTTTCAATGGTTCACAATATACGCTGGAAATCTTGTGTAAAATACTGCTTCACTTGTAATCTAGGCTTTAATGTTTAGTAATCTTAATTATACTTATCTCTTCATATCATTAAATGCTAATTAGACTAGGTCGTGTTGATTTGGGGAGAAGTAGTATCCTTCATTAGAATAAGGCAGAGGATCTATTTCCGGACACTTTAGATACTAAGTAAAAGATTATGCCACATATTACGATGTCATGCTAATCTAAAGGCATTTGGAGCCTACTTATCATACAGTGCACAACCTTACTCCCTTTGATTAATAGCATCAATATAATCCAATTAGACACCATAGAAATTGAATTTAAATCAATTTCTTGCCTCCACGTTTATGTCCCTTTGATAAATAGATCCTAGTTCATCCATAAAATAGTACCAAATAAAAGAGAAACAATTTAATATTAATTTCACTTTTTATCTTAACTGTATGCTCCTATTGATAAATAGCTCCTTATATCTCAGTTAATGGAAAAAAAGGAAGCCTGGAAAGTGTTTCTTCATTGTTATATGTTGTCTATCCAAAATCCCAAAAAAGCACTTTGGGCTAGATTATGAGTGGAGCACTATTTTGCACTCCCGCTCACGCATTGACTTCACAGACAGATAAGGGTAGATTTAATAAGCAGCGGATGCTGCTATCTACGCCCATAGTTTTCGGCTCCTCGGAAACAGAAGTTAAGAAGCAGTGATCGTAAGAACACTGCTCTTTAACTTTTTGTGGCAGACTGCAATCATCCCGATCAGGTACAATCAGGATGATTAACACCACCTGCTAGCAGCCGATTGGCTGCAAATGTGCAGGGGGCAGCATTGCACAAGCATTTCACAAGAAATGCTTGTGCAATGTTAAATGCCGACAGCTTGCACTGTCTGCATTTAGCGATGCTGGGCAGACATGATTTGCTACAGCGAATCATGTTCGCCCGGCATTTAATAAATTGACCCCATAGGCTTTTTGCGTGCACCGGGTTGTGCTCATATTACAAACTGAAAGTAAAAAGTTTGTGTGCATAAAAATATAAACTTTGTAAAGTTTCAATTACATTAACGTATTCCCCCATAGACTTAAATGGAGAATGTAAACTGAAAAAAAAAAACTAGCACCCATACTCACACGCTAACCCATTTGCATTTATTTACGTGAGCCCTTATATCTTTTTTTTTTTTTTTTTTTAGTTTCAATTTTTTTTTTATTGATAAATAATATTCTCAATTACAGAGATAACATAGTGAATGTTTTTGGAGCTCGCAGGCTCCTGCCGGGAATATAAACAAAAACTTGAAACAATTTCAACATTTCAGGTTGGAATGTATTCATAAAATGGTGAGTGAGCATGATATAGCTCTTATCATGAGAGGTAGGTTAGTTGGGATGGGAAAGGGGCTGGAGAGAAGAGGAGGGTAATAGTAGGGTTAGAGGTAGAAGGAAAGTTCTTATTCAGAGGATAAACATCAGAGGTCATCTAATGCGTGTTTATTCTAGTATATGTCCCTTTACAAATTAAATTTAGATAAAACAGAAATTTTCACCTGGGGCTTTCCCCAAGACACAGCTGACACCCTAAAGACCCAATATAGAGTACACTGCGCCAACAACTTCATCTCACACTTAGGGGTCAAGATATCAAACAATATCCCTCAGATGATCAAAGACAATTATTTGCCCCTTTTAGCCGATCTGCGCACTCTGAAAGACAAATGGGATTACACTTATATATCATGGGTAGGCAGACTAACGGCCCTTAAGATGTCATTCCTACCCAAAATAACTTATCTATTTAGAAGTCTTCCTTTCCGTATTCCGGGGTATCTCCTCCATCAATTTCAGAGCGAATTCACAAAATATATATGGCAGCATAAACCCCCTAGAGTGGCGCATAAAATTCTCCAAAGTCCCCTCAGTAGAGGAGGCATAGCCTCCCCTTCGATAACAAGGTATTATGAAGGAGCCATGCTCACTCACATTTCGCAATGGGGTGCGAAGGACTCTCCTAGTAAATGGAAAACCATAGAACAAGCCTCACTCCCAAACCACATATTTCTACCTGACTTGATTTGGATCCCTACCCACATATGATGGACCACAGACATTAGTAACACCATAATACGAGAATGCCTCGCCATGTGGGATAAGCTGAGACATTATCCACATATTGCCCCGCATCCCTCACCTATCACTTCCATGACAGGTCTCCTTCAAGGCCTAACTGACTCTCATCCTCACGGCTGGACACGAGTAGGAATACAGACAGTAGCTGACTTTTGGGTCACTTCACCAGCTCCGCGCTACAGGACACTCTTAGAAATAAAGGCTGACTTCAACCTACCCAGACATATGACATTTGAATATACGAGACTAAAGAGCTTTCTTCTCAGTTGGGGCTTCCAACCCGAATTGCACCGACCCCGAACACTCTGGGAAATGACTTGGCAACAAGGCAGCAAACTACATAGGCCCCTATCAATACACTACACCTTAATAGGAAACTCAGACTCTGAGAACAAGCTCCCTCACTTACTCAAATGGGAATCGTTTCTGAACGTGACCGTACCCTCACAGGCATGGCAACATGTAATTTCCCTCACCAAAAAAGCACTACACTGTGTTACACTCTTCGAAACTTATTACAAAGTCTTAATGCACTGGTACCTCACCCCTGCTAGACTAAACAAAATGTTTGACTCTGCATCTCCTCTATGTTGGCGTAATTGTGGTAAAAAAGGAGATTTTTTACACATATGGTGGGAATGTCCCAAGTTGAGACCTTTATGGAACACTTGTTTCCGTACACTAGCGGGACTAGGTATAGCGCTTCCCACAACTCCTTCCAATGCCCTTTTACACATAGGCATTCTTAAACTACCTAAGCACCAAGCATACCTGGCAATCTATTTGTTAACAGCTACTAAAGCGACTATAGCCCAGGCATGGAAAACCAAGACGCCCCCAAAATGGTCATGCATCCTAAACTATATGGCATATATATACAACATGGAGAAACCTATCTTCTACGCCCTAAATAAGTCAGACCTGTTTGAACTAGTGTGGGCAGATTGGCAATCCTGCTACACCACTACTTGGTCCCCGAATACTAGAATATCTTTTTTATTCTTTTTTTTTTAATATTTTTTTTTATCAGGCAGTGTTTATATGAGCCTAACTGTACTTTACATGTATGTATGTTGTGTTTAATGCAACTTTTTTCCTCCTCTACCTTTTATTTAAACCCTGAAGTCGAGCTAACTGAATGAGAAGAAATCGAGATTGCACTCGAGCGAGCACGTTTACTTTCAACTTGTAATATGTATGCAATTTCCATCATGCACCCTCTTGCAAGCAGACAACTAGACTAAAAGCAAAATGGAATAGTTAGTTACAGCATTTGGTCAAATGCTGATGAGCCCAGGACCACGTCAAGAGTGCCAGGCTTTCCATTTGTTTTGCAATTTTCCCTATGGGCTTTGCACCCAGGCTTGTCTGGGGTTAACTGCCTCAGTCCCTGCAGGCTGTGCACATGTCTTTGAGTGCTGGTGAGCACCCAGGGCTGTAAGGTTGTCAGGGTCATAGGATGTATAACCAGTCTGGTTTGAGAATTCAGTCCATTTCCATGTTTTGTATGTGTCTAGGGAAATTATAAAGGGCCTTTGTCACCCTTGTTCATATCTCATTGTGTTTGGTTGAAGGCATGCATTATGCTACTGTAAGTTAGGGACCCAATGGAAAAGAGAAATTGACGTGGTCCTGGGCTTATCACTATTTAGCCAATTGTTTTAACTAACTCTTATTTTTTTCTTTTAATCTAGCTATGTGCTTGCAAGAGAGTAAATGAACCAGCAGTAGTAAATCCAGCACACAGGTATGCTTGCACGTCACAGTGGGCAACTTTCCAAAACCCACAAAAATAAATATTCCAAACAATAAAGAATGTGACAGCATAAAGCAATTAATAGTTTATTAATTTAAAACCACAGGGTTACAGGCAGCAACATTTTGGGAAACATCCCTTAGTCATGCATGACTGAATCATGAAAGAAAAAGAACTGCTTGTGCAATGTTAAAGGGACAGTTCACCCAAAAACTTTCTCCCCTTTAAATTATTCCCAATGATCATTTTTACCTGCTAGAGTGTATTAAATTGGTTGCAAGTAGCTCCTTTACTCATATTTCAGCATTTGAAATAGCTGATTTAGCTTGTGGTTTCCCAACCTATACTGAAAGTTTTGATACTGGCGTATACGCTATTGACAAGCCTAAGTAAACACAGCCAGCAGAAGAGATTACACCCTCAGTGGGGGGAATGATAGTTAAGTAATAAAATTATAATATTCCATTGTTCTCTCTATGTATTGAGCTTTGGTGTTCCAGACAAATATAAGATAAGGAAGCAAGTCTGTGTACATAAATGTGATAACATAATGAGATCTGATATTACCTGAAGCTCAACCCATTGTAATAGGCTGTGGTTTCAAAGCACAAAACCAGCTACTTCAGATACACAAATAAACCCGAAAATGCAATTTCTCAAATATTTTATACTCTGCAGCTGGTATAACAAGTCATTTAAAATACATTTATGGAAAAACAATTTTACAGTGTACTGTCCCTTTAAATGCCGACAGCGAATACTGTCGGCATTCAGCGATGTCTGGTGGACATGATACATTACAGCGTATCATGTCCGCCAGACATTGATAAATCAGCCCCATAGTATTTATACCTAACTCATTTCACAAATCTTTCTCTCTAGTAAGTTTTTTGTTTTGTTTTTAAGAACTTTAAAATCAATTTGAATTAAAAGAAATGCTTGGAATATACAAAATGCTTTCTGATTTACAAAATAGAAACAAGGATCAAATTGCATTTGAAAACTGCAGGGAGAAAAAGGTCAGGCTAGATTCCCAAGAGTTTTTGTTTATAACAGTTTCTTTCCTCTTAAATTATACTTTGTCATAGGATCAATATACTTGAGAAATGTTTTTTTTTTTGCAGTACAGAAGAAAGTTAACATTAGAATAGTAGCAAAATCTCAGAATAGTAGCAAAATCTTCTACAGCTTAAAATGTATTTTTTAAATTTAAACACTGGAACATAAAAGGGTATCTGAGTGCCAAGGATTTGCAATCCCAAAAGCAATATTAGTGACATTTTTTACTGTGATTTTAAATTTGCTTGGCTTAAAGGCGATGGCAGAAACAGCAGAAAAAAAAACAGTTTGGTATGATGGTAAGTGATTTTTTTATCATTGATTTTACTTGTAAACTTTGTACATTTCTAATAAGCTAATTGGTTTGAAGTATGTTTTATAACATTAGTAGAAAGTTATAAATCAATTACCAAAAATAAAGTTGAAAGAAAAGCAACATTAAACAGCATCAAAAATAAAAATAAAAATGTAATAGATAATTTCTTAGAATATCAATATATAATACAATATTCACCCATGAGATTTTTAGAGAAAACACAACATATGAATTAGTATATTTATACTCCTACTATGTTAACATTTTAACATACAATATGAATGCTGATAAGAAAGTGTATGAGAACAAGCTATGATAAAAAATATGTACCAGTAACAATAATAAAGTCATATATTGCGATACATGTATCATGTTTTCTACACATTATAATATCTTTATAACTATTAAAGTATACCAGATCAGTGATAAAAGCATAATAAAGTGGGGGGCAGAACAAAAGTGGCAGAGCATGATGGCTGCTTACAGTAAAAGATCCGTAGTGAAAGTGGCTATTCTCTTTTCCTAAGCCACCAAAACAATGTGCAGAGCCATATAAAGTGAGCAGTCTAAGCCGCTATATGAGGAACCCCTAGAGTACCAGTGCTGGATCATTGTGCTCTTGCTAGCTGCAACAGACAACTGTGGCCTACATGGCACCCTTGTGGTTCTAGACGGAGCAGCAGCCTACACGGAGCCCCCCATAGGAAAAGAGAGAGACGCAATTTATACCCCTAGGGTGTTGCTCCTCACTGCACCTATATAAAAAAAATCTCCAAGCAGATGGCTCCAGGCTCTACTGTAAAAGGGATCTTTATAAATCAGCTCAGTTTAAAATATGAAAGGGATTAATGTACGAGCGGATCAATATTGTTTGAGTGTGAGCGATATCAGGTTTTCATTGTCGTTTTGCATGTAAGTTCAAATCTGCTCATAATGCAAGTTGAAAGTAAATGAGAACACATGAGTGCAATCACAATTTATGCTAGATTGATTACCGCGACTGAAGAGCTCTGGTTAACTGTTATGCTTGAAAGCCTATTGGCTGTTCAAATCACCCAATAGGATTTAAGAAGCTCTCATCCTATTGGCTGATTTTAAATTTTCAGCCAATAGGAATGCAAAGTACCCTAATATAAAATGGGTACCTTGCATTCAATATTCATTGTGCGGAGGACGATTGCATGAAGAGGACCCTCCACGCTGGATGTCTGCACAGCCGCCTTTCCAGCAAAGGCGCCGTGCCACCAGGATGAAGAAAGAAGATGGCCCCGTGTTGGATGAAGATGGATCCGCTTGGAAGAAGACCTTCACTGCCGGACTTCAGGAATGGTGAGTACCTATGTCAGGGTTAGTGTTAGTGTTTTTTTTTTGGGTGGTGATGGTTTTTGGGGGACTGGCTTGTGTAGTCAGCACGCAACGTAGCAACACAAGCCAGAGAAGAGCGGCACCAGTAGAGCGGTGAGACAGCCGCTGTGCTTACTCTTTCTGGCTGAATGGCTCACGCCCAGTGGAGACCCGTGGAGGAAAGGTGTCCTCGGCGGAGAGTCGGCAGGGGTATCGTTGCATGGTGGTCTGCAAGAGAACAACTGGGGTTGCCACATTTTCGAGCAATTTGGAAAGTCTAGGGTCCTTTTGCTGCTATTCCAGACCCGACTAATTGGAGGTTCCTGAGAGACTTTGGTGGGCAGGACATCGCCCCATACCTTGAGTAGGCGGCCTCTCCAAACCCCCATTAATTGAGGGTTCACAGATGGGTACATTATCACCATTAAGGTACTATCTATGCATTTACCTCTTTCTGAGTGGACTTCTATGTGACTAGAGAGAGACTGTTATGTTGCTTTACTTAAGTTCAGGCAATCAAGATACTCACATTTACTCTATGGAATTAATGTGGTATTATGAATTGGCTTGATTAATTCAACTACTGAATTTTAAGTACCTCTATAGCAGCTTTTACTTGAATGGATAGGCACCAATACTGCTTAATTCTAAATCTTGTCATATATGATGGGAGACGCATCCTAATCCTTACAAAGTTAAGCATTTGTTGGTGTTGTAAGTGGTAGTGTATCCAGGTTATAAAACCTGCTTCTTGATTATCAATGTAATCTCTACAAGTCACATAACTAGAAAGGCACATTCTAGAGGCTTATGGATAAATGCCTTCACCAAACAAAAATGTCCCCCAAATTAAAAAAAAAATGGATAAAAAAACTATCAAACCCACGTACTCTCCTAATAAATCAACTATAGACAAAAAAAATAGTTGATCCCCCTGGTGCCTTTGATATTGCTACTCAGGTATCAGCCTTGATTATACCAAAAATAGAAGAAATTCACCAAAGATTAGATGTAATCATGGGAGAAATCAGGGCACAGGTGGATAGAATTAACCAACTTGAACAAAGAGTTTCTAGCTGCGATAATCTTCAAAACTCCATGGAACTAAAGCGTGAATCTTTATTAAAGCAAAATACAACTCATTATTCATTATTTTGATGTTATTATTAATCCACTTTTTAAGTAACTTATGATGCTTTGATGTATGTGTTTCCTTTTGGGTTATTTAGACCTGGGTAAGGCTATAGATTATTTGTTACACTCAAATGTTACAGAGTTTCTTATGTTTTTTTTTTTTTTTCTCCTCCCCTCTTTCCCTATAGTATATGGATCTTAAAAGTGAGAGATAGATCATTAAGATTTTGACTTGGAATGTAAAAGGGATCCACTCCCCAGTCAAAAGGAAAGCTGTCTTGAATTATTTAAATAAAAAAAACCTTCGATCTGCCTTCAGGAGACACACCTCTCTGATCTTGAACATAGTAAAATCAATGCTAGATGGCTTGGGGACTCACTTTTTTCCTCATATAAAAAGGCAGCGAGAGAGGTAATGATACTGCTCCATAAAAATCTTGGGTATAAAATTAATAAAGTTATAAAGGATAAAGAGGGCAGGTATCTGCTTGTGAGACTGCTGATCCAGAACAAAAACTATTTAATAATAAATGTGTATGGTCCAAATGTTCCTAATGAACACTTTTGGAACCATCTGTTGAAGAGACTACTTAAATTCTCAAAAGAGAAAATAATACTAACTGCAGACTACAACATTACCCCTAATTCTCATCTGGATAGGCGAAAACTAAGAGAGCATAGAACTAAAATTAGATATACAAGATATCATTTAAATTATGAAAAAAAAAAATAATCTATTCTCACAGTCAGTAAATTTGGTGGATATATGGAGATTGTTGAATCCCACTAATCTTGAGTTTATTCGTTATTTCAAGTCCCATAATACCCTTTCAAGATTGGACTTATTTTTGGTATCTGAATCTTTAGTTCCTAAGGTGTCAAATTCTGATATTTTTTATTTTAAACTATCGGATCACGCCCCGGTAGTATTAACAGTTTAAACTAAAAAAAGTTTTTACATTTAACTCTTTTTTTCTTCCCAACATATCTTTTGAATTCAGTTAGATTCAAATCCTTTTTGAGCAAAGCATGGGAAGAGTTCAGTAGCTTTAATAATCATTGCAGAAATGAAGTCCCGACCTTTTGGGAAACAGCCAAACTTTACTTAAAGGCAGTGATGTAAAAAAGAGAAAAAGGGAGAGAAGCACAGGACACGATTCAAGTGTAGAGCCAAACTTTAATACAAATGACACACACACAAAGATACTCACAAAATGGAGAACAAAAATAGGCACATCATATGTAATGTTCCGTTGGTCAAACCGTACTTGTAAAGTCTTGCCAAATCTATTGCAGCATGAAGCGTCTTTTCCCCTGGTCTGTGTACACGGAAAATGCCGCCAGCATACAAGCTTCTAATTCCGGCTGCTACGTCAGGAAGACACACACACCCTCGGCTCTGAACCAATAGGCTATCCTCAAACTCACTGCTCCCGGCACGAGAGGACCTACGGTGGCTTCACAGGGTAAAAAATAAAATACAATAGCTACGTTCTACGTGTTTCGTCCCGATCAACGTGACTTTCTCAAGAACTACTTTCACAGGTAGAATTTAGTCCTATTTATGCAGAATTTAATGTTTCTGCCCCCTATTTTGCCTAATTGATATGAGATTGGAAATGAGCGTTCTGCATAGATGTGATTGGCAATACTACTAAGGATCTGAGTGCTAGATGTGAAGGCGTATAAGCAAATGCACAAATGTTTTTGCTACGGTTACAGTACCTATCAATAAATATTACCTAACAAAAGTATAAAGGTTAAAAAATATACAATAAAACAAAAATTACATATATAATACCATATAGACCAATTTTGAAAATTCATCATTTAAAAACTCATTGTTTAAAATATCAAAGTTCATAGTTTCATATAAAACTCATAAATTAATTTTTTTTAAAGAATTAAATTGATATTCCACATCCAATAAATGCAGATTTGACAATTGATAAAAGATTGTAACACCATGTGTTTTAAGATTCAAGGAATAATTACAAATAAGCAGCAATATCCAATTCTATATTTAGACCCTTTGGTTCAAGACAATCTAGTGTCTTGATCCAAGAAGTCTCCCTCTGTCTCAGTCTCAATAATCTATTTGTATCCCATTTATTAACTGCTACCCAACCAACTATGGTTATAGAGAGTTCATCTGGGTTTTGATTGTGAAATAATTTAAAATGATGTGATACGCTGTGATTATCAAAACCTTCCTCTATATTTCTAATGTGTTCTCTAAACCTATATTTTATTTTGTACGACCAATATATACTTTACCATATTTGCAGGATAATTGATAGACCACATAAGTAGTATAACAGGTGCACCTACTTTTGCACCTATATGTTTTACTACTATCATGATTGAAAAAAGTGGCATTATTTTGTGCAATCCGAGGGCACATGACACATTCCTTTTGTTTACATGGAAATAAACCCGTTTGTGCTCCACACCATTTGGTTAAATGTCCAAGAGTGGAAGGTTGACAAGGTTTTGTGGGAGCAATATAATTCTTTATGTCCCTATTCTTCCTATAGATAACTTCAGGTTTGTGTCCTAAAATGTTGCCCAAAACAGGATCCAGTTTCAGGATCTGCCAATGTTTTGTCTTAAAGTGTTGGTTGTTATATTTAGTCACAAATCTTGGAGGGTTCTTTCTAGGATCTTTAAACTTAGATGTAGATTTTGGTTTTGTCTTAATTAAATCCAATCTATTCATATTGTCCACTTTATTTATAGTTTCTTTTAAAAGGATGGGGTTATAACCTTTATCTAAAATTATTTTAGTTAAAAACTCTGCTTCCCTATTATAATCTTCCTTGTTGGTACAGTTACACTTAATTCTTTGGTACTGGCCTAGTGGGATGTTATTTTTTCACTGTTTGAGATGACCACTTTTGGCATTGAGTAAACTATATCTATCAGTTGGTTATGAAATTTTTTTACTGCTACCAAATTGGTGGTGTTATCATGGTATAGTGTTAAATCAAGGAAAGAGATTGAGGTAGTTGATTTTTTCATGTGTAAATGTTAGATTATATGTATTCCTATTAATTTGATCAATTAAACTATTTATTGCATCAACAGGACCCTTCCATATTAATATTATATCATCTATAAAGCGATAATATTTAACAATATTATGCTCAAAAGGGTTATTCTTCCACACCATATTTGTCTCAAAATGGGACACAAATAAGTTTACATACGATGGAGCAAAAGTAGTCCCCATCACTGTCCCTTGTATTTGTTTGTAATAAACTTTTTCAAACAAAACATAATTATGAGTTAAAATTAAATGGATGGAATCTACAATAAATTTAACTTTATCCTTCGGTAATTTTGTAGTACTAAGTATATTTTGAACTGCTGATATACCCAAAGAGTGGGATATGCTCGTATAAAATGCAGATGCATCACGTTACCCACACATAATCATCCCCCCATGAGAAGCCCTCAAACTTATTAATAACATCTATCGTGTCTCTAAGATAGGCTCTTGTATATATTACCAATGATTGTAAATAAGAATCTATGTATTTAGACAAATTATCACATAGAGAGCCTATCCCAGAGACAATTGGTCTCCCCGGAGGATGTTGAGAGTCCTTATGAATCTTAGGGAGATGATAAAAGCTAGCAATTTTGGGTGCAACTTCATAAAGGAACTTAAATTTTTCCATATTTAAAATATTCATTGATTTTGCTTCTGTAAGGAAGTTCCTTCTTATATTTTTCAGTAGGATTAAAGATAAGGGGGAGGTATGTGTTTCTATCTTGCAAGAGGTGATGTGCCTCTCCTAGATAGTCTTTTCTGTTTTGAACAACAATTCCTCCCCCCTTATCAGCTGCTCTGAAAATAATATCAGTAGTGTTATTCAATACTTTTAGAGCCACCCGCTCTTCCTTGGACAGATTATCCTTACAATACAAAAGTTGATAATTCGGTATCTTAGATAATACTTCAATATCCTGACATACCAACCAATTAAATATTTTAATATATTCTGATTGACTATGTTGAGGGTAAAAAATAGATTTCCGTTTTAAGGGACAATGTTGGACCGGGAAATCTTCCCATTCTTCATAGGTGGATAACCCTGATAGATCTAAATCCTCTGACTGAAACTTTCCTCTTTCAGTTTCTTCAAAAATTCTAATAAGTTCATCATCTTGTATATTAGAATCAAACTCTGGGTCTATAATATCCTCTATGCTATTTTTATGGAAGTAGCGCTTTAGAGATAAATTTATAATAAATCGTTGTACATCAATATAGAGATCAAAATAATTAGGTGGACTAGTAGGTGCAAAATTTAAGCCTTTTATGAGCAAAGTCAATTCATCTTGTGAAAATGATAGATTAAATATCATTTTCATCCCTTGCTCTAATTCCACTTTTCTCTGTTTCTTTTTTCTTGTTTTTTCTCCCTCTATATCTGTGTCTTCTAAGGGTCGTTTGGGGTTTCTCTGCTGTAAGGGTTGTTCCTCGTGAGGAATTTTCATAACTCCTCCCCCTTTAATTCTCCAAGGGGGAACACCTAAAAAATGAGAGTTATCAGACTTTGTGTTGGAATTAGTGGGTACTCTATTAGGTGTTTTATGATAATTGGAATTTCGCCACTTCGGTCTAGCCCCTTGTTGTTACCAACGTGGAGAGGATGGTTGATGATTTAATTCTATATATCTATTTGTTACAGGGACTTGATGTATATATGTATCCTGCCTATATAAGTCCCTAGGTCCCCTTTGGAAATTGGATGATTCATGGCCATAAGAATCTGATTTCTTATTTCCTCCAGAATACATACTATTTTCATGTGAATTATATTGATCATGTGACTAATGTTTATTTATATTTTTATTTTTATTATCATTATGATAAATGTTTTTAGTTTTATTTTTATGGTTGTTCTGATAAGCAAAATTCTGATTTTTGTTGGAATTAGTGTTCCTATTGAAATTCTTATTTCTATTAAAATTTAAGCCATTTGTAGTGGTAAAATTCTTGGGGGATGGAATGTATACTGTTTGAGTAATGGAAGGAGGTTCCAATCTTTCAACTACAGAGGACTTAGTTGTAAGCATTTTATTATCAGTGACATTATTATTAACCCCAGTTTTTTTCTTATAAGAGAAAACCTGGTCTGTTCTAAAGTCCTCCAAATCTCTTTGTAGTTTTTTATTTTATTAGTCTTAAGTTATTTCACAAATTTATCCACCCTACTTTGAATGTTAGTATTAAGCTCTTTCCATTTTTTAATATATTCATATGGTTGTATCTTTAACATGAGTGAATCATTTCTATTTTCAATTGATCCAATTTATATTCCCTGTACTTAATTAATAATTTGATGAGAGCCATTGAGCAATTGTGTAAAATCTGCTCCCATTTCAGCTGATACTCGACTTCATTTAAATTAAAGGCAGGGAATTTAAAAATCCTCAACTTCCTAGGTATAACTTTATGTAAAATATAATTATCTAGGAGCACCAAGTCTTACCATTCCTTGGCGTCCTTTAGTAATAGTTTTTCCAAATCCCTAAATAATTGTATAGGGTCATCTGATGTTATATCTGTAGGGTGATTCTGAAATAAATTCAGCGATCGTTGCCTATTGATCCTTAATTGATTAGCACCAAACATATTAGTATCTACTGCAGATTCTGCCATATTGGGAATTACTGCTGATACTCATAGAAACTATTTAAAATACACAAAAACCAAATTACTAACAAGAGTAATTGAGTAGCGCTAGTCTCGCCCACTGTAGTATTAAAAGAATATATAAGTACAACAGTATATAAGTATGTAAAATACCCAAGGAACTGTGACTTTCCAGTATTTTATTCAATTTCCAATCTTTATGAACTTCCTATAAACTATACAAGCATTTGTGCATTTTATATGAGTATAATTTTTTATGTGTATATTTTATATTTTTTGATATTTGCATGTATTTATACTATAGTGATCAGGAGCAACAGTACTTAAAGATATACTAAGAGTTACACTTTTAAGTATTCCAATATATTTATATTTTTTTATATTTTAAGGTTGGGTATTTTACATACTTTATATACTGTTGTACTTATATATTCTTTTAATACTACAGTGGGCGAGACTAGTGCTACTCAATTACTCTTGTTAGTAATTTGGTTTTTGTGTATTTTAAAGGCAGAGATAACTACCTATTTGGTCAGATGGAAAAAGGAGCAAATGATTAAATTTAAAGATTTGTCAAGCAAGGTAAAATATGCCTATGCTCTTTTCTTAAGTAACCCATAAGGGTTAAACAGACACAATTATTTTGCTTGTAAGAAGGAAAGAGATCTCTTTCTTTTAGAAGAAGCACAAGAAACATTGCATAAGAATGCTGCCAGATTTACAATATATGGAAATAAAGCAGGCAAATTTCTAGCCTCAATCTTTAAGAGACAATCCCAGAGGAAGCCCATAGTGGCCATTAAAAACAATTATACAATAGCTACGGAATTATTATACCGATCTATACACTTCTCAGAATCCTCTTTCAGAAGGTATTAATAACTTTCTAGCAAATATTAAACAGACACAATTATTTTGCTTGTAAGAAGGAAAGAGATCTCTTTCTTTTAGAAGAAGCACAAGAAACATTGCATAAGAATGCTGCCAGATTTACAATATATGGAAATAAAGCAGGCACATTTCTAGCCTCAATCTTTAAGAGACAATCCCAGAGGAAGCCCATAGTGGCCATTAAAAACAATTATACAATAGCTACGGAATTATTATAACGATCTATACACTTCTCAGAATCCTCTTTCGGAAGGTATTAATAACTTTCTAGCAAATATTTCTCTCCCTTTAGTCTCAGAAATAGATCTTGAAATTTTGAACAAACCAATTCTTGAAGAAGAAATACATAAGACTATCAATTCAATGACTAGAGGGAATAATCTACCTGTGGAGCTTTTTTTGATGCTTTCTTCTGAGATTATTCCGGTCTTAAACGATCTGTATAAAACTTATTTTGAGGATAATTTTAAGATCTCTGAACATTTTAAAAGGGCTAACATTATTCTGATCCCCAAAAACAACAAAGATCCCTCAGAAGTTACCTCGTATAGACCAATCTCTCTGTTAAACCTTGACTACAAGATTTTGATGAAAATCTTAGCAGAGAGGATGAAGGCAATTCTAACAAAACTTATCAATCTTCATAAAGTGGGTTTTGTGAGTGGGAGAGTGTCAGAAATCAACATAAGGAAAATTCTACATGCAATTTGTCTATATAGTGGCGATCACTCCGCTCTGCCAGAGGCCTTCCTGCTATCTTTGGATGCAGAGAAGACTTTCGACAGAGTGGAATGGCCATTCCTGGTCGAGGTTTAAAGAAGGTTTGGCTTTACAGGCAATTTTGTTGACTTGATTAGTAATATATATTCAGATACTAAGGCATCCCTACTAATCAATAATGGCATCTCTAAGTCCTTTACACTCTTAAGGGGCACCCGTCAAGGCTGCCCCCTATCTCTGGTCTTATTTGATTTAATATTAGAACCTTTGGCCATCAAGTTGAGAGAGATTTTATCAGGAATTACTATAGGCAACATGGCTTTAAAAACGTCACTGTTCGTCGATGATCTTCTTCTTTTTGTGGCTAATCCTAAAGACTCTATTAATCCTGTTTTGAACCTTTTGGATAAGTATGGTGCTGTCTCTGGTTATAAGACCAACTTCTCTAAATTCAAAATACTTTGGTTGAAGAAGTTGAATTACTCTCAATCATACCAATTTATTCAAACGTTCTGGAATATCTAGGTTTAAAAATCTCTGCCAACCCTGTGGACTGGTATAAGGATACTATTTCTCTAATTCTTCAGGATAGTAAAGATAAGATAAAAAGTTAGGCAACTCTTCCAGTTTCGATCTCTGGTAAGATTAATCTTTATAAGATGTTCATAATTCCTACAATTCTATATATACTCAGGATGCTTCCTCTTTTGATTAAGAAACTTGACTTATGGCGCTTTAACCAAGCTTTGAGATATTTTCTATGGAGTGGGAGGAAAGCAAGAATAAAACTCAAAAATTTTTACCAAACTTATCCCAGAGGGGGACTGGCCTTACCGAACCTGGAGTGGTACAATTTTGCAACTATTCTGCAATTGCCAATTAATTGGCTATTACAGTCATTTAAATTTTCCAACAAATATTTAGAAGAACAGGTGTGTCTCCCACATTCTCTAAGTTTTGTGGTGCATGCATCAAATAAAATCTTGGGAAAGACAATCTCTAATCACCCTTTATTTAGAGATATTTTAGTAGTATGGAGAAAGGCCATGAAACTTCTTTGATATCCATCTACTATTTCTAAGTGGTTGCCAGTACAAGGGAACTGTTATTTTCCTTTGGGAAATACAGTTAACCTTTTTAATATCTGGTCACCGACTAAACCCCTAACTATTAAAGATTTTTATGATCCAGTCTCGAAGAAGTTGTATAACTTTGATAAGTTTCAAGATAAATTTGCGACAGTGCAAACTAAACATAAATTTTATTTCCTTCAATTAATAGGTTATATTGGTAAACTGGCAAGAAACTTTCCCCAATTATGGTTAGATCACCCCTTACTGGACACCATTAATCCTGGAAAATGGTCTTTATCTTCCATTTATAAAATTCTATGGGCATCAGAGGGGGGAAATGCTCAATAGACCTAACTTCTTATTGGGTGAATATTTTGGATTTGCCAGATCTCCATAGTCATCTTTTTGAGAAGTCTTAAAAAACCAATCTCTATGCCTCTCAGCATATTTAAGGGAATCTCAATTTAGGCTAGTGACTAGGGACTAGCTAAGAGGAATAAGAGAGTTAAAAATCAATGTCTTAAATGTTCTCAAAGCGATCTAGATTTAGGCCATCTTTTATGAGACTGTCCAAGAGTGAAACAATTCTGGTTAAAAGTTGCATATTTTACCACGAAGAGTAGCTAAGAGGAATAAGAGAGTTAAAAATCAATGTCTTAAATGTTCTCAAAGCGATCTAGATTTAGGCCATCTTTTATGATACTGTCCAAGAGTGAAACAATTCTGGTTAAAAGTTGCATATTTTCTGTCTCAAGTAACACAGATCAAAGTAATCCTATCAATGGAATCTATTATTCAACTGTCTTCTCAAGACTTTTTTGGGGAAAAAAGTAACTTTATTTTAACTGCAATAATAACTCTTAGGAAACTATTGTTTAACAACTGGATCAGTTCCAGAATCCCCTCTGTTAACGAGGCAAAGAAAATATTGATAAACTCCGCAATAATAGCAGCCTATGATTATATATCAGGGAGGAAAAAAATAACTCTTTTGGGAAGGTTTGGTGAGACTTTACCCTTTACCAAGAGACAAATTTCATAAATCAAATAGAATTAATTGTTAATACTCATTTGAAATAGGGGAAAGGAAGGGGGAGAGGGGAGGGTAGGAGTTTTTTTTTTCTTAGGCCTATCCACTTGTCGCCTATGTTATCACTTCTTCTTTTCTTCTAAAAAGATTAAAGTTCTTCAGGCCTATTATGGTGGCCTTGTAATCATTGATTAGCATTTCTAATGTTATTAATCACTATTTGTCACTTTCTCTTTTTTTGTATATTTCTAAAATATAATTAAGTAAAAAAAAAAAATGGGTACCTTGCATTCAATCTTCAGTGTGTTGAGGACGATCGTATGAAGAGTACCCTCCACGCTGGATGTCTTCACGGCCGCCTTTCCAACAAAGGTGCCACGCCACTGGGATGAAGAAAGAAGATGGCCTCGTGTTTTGAATGAAGATGGATCCGCCTGGAAGAAGAACTTCACTGCCGGACTTCAGGAATGGTGAGTACCTATGTCGGGGTTAGTGTTAGTTTTTTTGTTTGTTTTTTTGGGGTGTTTTTTTTTTTTAAATTAGGGCACTAAAGAGCTGATTGACCTTTTAAGGGCAATGCCCATACAAATGCTTAATAGTTAGAGTTAGGTCTTTTTTATTTTGGGTGTTGGGTTGGTGGGGGTTGTACTGTTAGGGGGTAATTTGTATTTTTTAAAAGTAAAAGAGCTGTTAAACCTAGGGCAATGCTCTACAAAAGGCCCTGTTTAGGACTATTGGTAGTTTAGTGTTAGATTAGGGGATGTTTTTATTTTGGGGTGTCTTTTTTGTTTTTATAGGGGTATTAGATTAGGTTTTTTTTTATTTTGGATAATTCCATTTATTATTTTTTGTAATCTTAGATTTTTCTTTATTTTTCATAATTTTAGACTTTGTTATTTTGTGTAATGTTAGGATTTGTTATTTTGTTTGATTTTTGAGATTTTTTTATTTTTTGTAATGTTATTTTTTTTTTTCATAGTGTTAACATTTTTTAATTTTGTAATTTAGGTTTTATTATTTTTGGTATATTTTATTATTTTAAAATAGTAATGTTAGGTTTATTTATAGTTTAAGTTAGGATTTATTTATTTCACAGGTAAGTTTTTATTTATTTTAAGGTAGTTATATTGCAACTTTAATTTAAAGTTAGCGGATTAGGTTTAAGTGTTAATAGTTTAATTTAGGTAGTCACGATATGGGTGTTTGGCGGTTTAAGGATTAATAGGTTTAGTTGAGTATATGTGATGTGGGTGTTTGGTGGTTTAGGGTTTAATAGGTTTAGTTTAATATTTGCTATGCGGGGGTGGTTAATAGTTTTATTTAGGTGTTAGCTATGCGGGTAGGCAGTGAATTAGTGGTTAAAAGATTTATTTAGCGTTGGCGATGCGGGTGGGAGGCAGATTAGAGGTAAATAGTTTATTTAGTGTTGGCGATGCAGCTGGGTGACGAATTAGAAGTTAATAGGTTTATTAAGTGTTGGCGATGTCAGGGGCAGAGGATTAGGGGTTAATATCTTTATTTAGTGTTGGCGACGTCAGGGCGGCAGATTATAGGTATTTAGACCAGGTGTTTATGGTAGGGTGTTAGATTTAAACAAAACCTTCTTGCCTCCATAGACATCAATGGGGATTGCATTATAGCGATCACCATTCCGCAATCACAGTTGTTTCATAGCTATTTTCTTAAACGCTAACCCAACACCTCTTTAGACCTAAAGCATGAAACTTGAATCGCATTACGCATATTTTACATTCCTATGATCTCAACATAGAAAAATACAATTTTTAATACTAAAGAAGAACATTGGAATGTGAAATATTAATATCTCCTGTCGGGTTTGCATGCAAGCGATGATGTATTTTTCTTCTACAACTGAAGTCTATAGGGCAAATGCGTTAGCACAGTTTCAATATCAGAAGTTGGCAAGCATTAGGTTTTGCTTGCATGCAACCTTACTTTCAACTTGTAATACTTTAATTTTAAGCTCCTGCGGGAGTGCTAAATAGTGTATCACTTGTAATCTAGCTCTTATTATTTTTTTTGTATTATTATTTTTTACAGTATGCACCATTTTTGGTTTGGCATGATCTTAAAACAAGATGACAACTACAGGTTTCTATTAGAAAGACCTATACTATCTTCTGAAACTATAAAGCGTGAACCCGCTCCCTCGCCACATGGTATCTGCATAGAAGATGTTCCAATGAGATTGCACCTTTGTAACAGTGTTTTTAAAAGTCCAAACGATGATATGTGTGTTTTAAAGTGCTTGCGCCTTCATTATTGTACTCATGTTCATGAAGGCTTGATCCCGTTTAGGAGTTCAATAATGTAGCTGTCAGTGGCCATTTCAGAGTGTATTGCACATAATAGAATTATTCCCAAATTGTCTTGGAACATTGTCAAACATTTTGAAATCTTGCACTTTATCAACACCTTTTTTGTGTTGAATTTGTTGTGCCCATTTTATTGCCGCAATTAAAGGGACAGTCTACTCCAAAAATGTTATTGTTAAAAAGATAGATAATCCCTTTATTACCCATTCCCCAGTTTTGCATAACCAACACGGTTATATTAATATACTTTTTACCTCTCTGCAAACTGCCCCCTTATGTCAGTGCTTGCATTTTAGCCAATTAGTGGTGACTCATAAATAACTCAGCGGGAGTGATGACAATGTTATTTAGAGATGAACAGAGATAAGAGGTGGCCCTAAAGGGCTTAGAAGTGTATGAGTCTACCTTGGTTTAGCTTTCAACAAAGAATACCAAAAGAACAAAGCAAATTTGATGATAAAAATAAATTGCGAAGTTGTTTAAATTTACTGAGTAGATTTGACTAGACTGTCCCTTTAAGTGCAAAACCTGCAGTCAAAAGGACTGTGATCACTGAAGCCTAGTAATGTTGTGAACCTAAAAATTTGGGATCGCGAACTGCGAACGCGATCTTCCGCAAAAGTTCGCGAACCGGGCGAACCGCCATTGACTTCAATGGGCAGGCGAATTTTAAAACCAACAGGGACTCTTTCTGGCCACAATAGTGATGGGAAAGTTGTTTCAAGGGGACTAACACCTGGACTGTGGTGTGCCGGAGGGGGATCCATGGCAAAACTCCCATGGAAAATTACATAGTTGATGCATTTAATCCATAAAGGGCATAAATCACCTAACATTCCTAAATTAAAGATTGGGTGTCCTGTGTTAGCCAGTCAACTATGTCCTCAGAACTTTTCGAGTTCAGGGTATGTGGCCTTTGAACACTGGGCATTATTCTAGGGCCAAAGGGAATCACAGCACCACGACCACGACGGCCCCTGTGGGGTGGCCTGCCTGTGCCTGTCATTTTTTTTTCCATTAGTGGTACTATGCATGCAAGCTACTGTGACAACAGATATGAGTGGCACTGTGCACTGGCAGAAGTTGGCAGAGTACACGCTGTAGGCCTGACACACACGCTTGCAGACAACTAACTGCTATTCAATCTATTACAGTCAAAATTGTATTTTTTTTTTAATGTACACTACTGTTACACCAGATATGAGTTGCACTGGTGTGACACTGTGCCCTGGCAGGCCCTGAAAAATCTGTTACACATCTACAACCACCAAAAAACAACCATGCTAAATAGTTTCTAAATGTTGTCCTGAGTTTAGAAATACCCAATGTTAACATGTTCTTTTTTTGCAAGTTATAGGGAAATAAATACAAGAAGCACTTTGCTATTTCAAAACCACTTTTTTTCAAAATGAGCGCTAGTTACATTGGAACCCTGATATCTGTCAGGAATACCTGAATATCCCTTGACATATATATTTTTTTTTTAGAAGACATCTCAAAGTATTGATCTAGGCCCATTTTGGTATATTTCATGCCACCATTTCACTGCCAAATGTGATCAAATAAAAAAAAATTGTTCACTTTTTCACAAACTTTAGGTTTCTCCCAGAAATTATTTACATACAACTTATGCAATTATGGCATAAATGGTTGTAAATGCTTCTCTGGGATCCCCTTTGTTCAGAAATAGCAGACATATATGACTTTGGCGTTGCTTTCTGGTAATTAGAAGGCCGCTAAATGCTGCTGTGCATCACACGTGTATTATGGCTAGCAGTGAAGGGGTTAATTAGGTAGTTTGTAGGGAGCTTGCAGGGTTAATTTTAGCTTTAGTGTAGAGATCAGCCTCCCACCTGACACATCAGACCCCCTGATCCCTCCCAAACAGCTCCCTTCCCTCCCCCACCCCACAATTGTCCCCGCCATCTTAAGTACTGGCAGAAAGTCTGCCAGTACTAAAATAAAAGGTTTTTAAATTTTTTTAATTTTTTTTGCATATTTACATATGCTGTGGTGTAGCATCCCCCTTAGCCCCCAACCTCCCTGATCCCCCCCAAAACAGCTCTCTAACCCTCCCCATCTGCCTTATTGACGGCCATCTTGGGTACTTTTTTCTGTAGTGTAGCTTCCCCCCCCACACACCAACCCCCACCACCTGCCTGATTTTTTTTATTTTTATTTTTATTCCTTTTTTTTTTAATTTTACACCAACTTTTTCTGTAGTGTAGCGGTTCCCACCTGATCCCTCCCTGTGCACGTGCCCGCCCCCTCCCTCCAGTGCACGCGCGCAGACATCCCCGCCCATGATCCCGCCCCCCTCCACTGACTGCTATTATTTTACAGTCAAATTTCTAGTTTTTTTTTAATCCCTTAAGGACCAAGGCCATTGTGATGAGAGCAGGATGTGATGTCACTAGTTTGGGGGCGGGGCTTGGGTCAGGTGTCTGTGTCGCACTTAGTTTAGTACAATCAACCTGACTAGATGTGAATTGCTATGCTCTGTAATAAAATAGAGTTGTACCATCATTGCTGTGTCCTGCATATGTCCTGCATCTCATGACATGGTGTCAGAAGTTCAGGACTGCGCTTCTGTTCCTGATCGATTGCAATGTCAAAGTTTACCCCACCTGAGCCTTTTGACTTCTCCCAGCCTGCAGCTTGGCCCACATGGCGTCAGCGGTTTCAGCGCTTCAGGATTGCATCCAAACTGAACAAGGAGAGTGGTGAAGTACAAGTTAATTCTCTTTTATACTCTATGGGGAAAGATGTGGAGCCAGTATTCAATGCTTTTATTTTCCAAGAAGGAGAATAATTTAACTTTGATATAGTTATGGATAAACTCAGTGCCCACTTTGTGCCCAAAAGAAATGTGATTCATGAGAGAGCTTGTTTTCACAAACATAATCAGCGTGTGGGAGAATCTGTGGAGT
This sequence comes from Bombina bombina, assembly GCF_027579735.1. Taxonomy (NCBI): domain Eukaryota; kingdom Metazoa; phylum Chordata; class Amphibia; order Anura; family Bombinatoridae; genus Bombina; species Bombina bombina. The sequence goes on from NC_069499.1 coordinate 1,089,759,283, forward strand.
CATTTGTGCACAGCCTGTATGAACTAGCTGAATTCTGTGAGTTTGGTGTTGCTAAAGAACAGCAAATCAGAGACAGAATAGTTATTGGAATTGCAGATGCTGAAGTCTCACTGAAGCTGCAGTTAGAGCCTGATTTAACATTAGATGGGGCTATTAGGATGGCCCGCCAGAGTGAACTGGTGAAAAAGCAAAGTGCTGATCTGAGGTCTGAGACTATTGTGGATGAAGTGCAACAGTCTAGGAAAAATGCTAGTGAAAGGCACAGTGTGAGCGGTAGATCTAAAGTACTGGAAAGGCCTAGAAATGGAGGGGCGCAACATGCCCGATGCATGCGGTGCTACCGTGCTCATGATCAGAGTGTTATATGCCCGGCCAGGGATAAAAGATGCAGAAAATGTAACAGAATGGGCCATTTTGAAGTGGTGTGTAGAACTGAATACATTAAGGAGATGCAGGTGGACGGTGACCAGGAGGGTCAGGAAGTGTCTTTTGTGGGGTCCGTTGTAGAACGGCCAAGCTCAGAGGAAGATTGGAAAGTTACTTTTACTGTAATGGGAGACAAAGTTGATTTTAAGATTGACACAGGAGCTGATATCACTGTAATGTCTTTTGCTGAATTTATGAAACTGCCTCGACAGCCCCAACTGGCGAAGGTTACTACAAATGTCCATAGTCCTGGTGGCCGCATTGATTGTGCGGGGAAATTTCTTGCCAGCTGTGAATACAAGCAAAGAAAGTTCACCATGTGGGTGCATGTGATTCGAGGTCAGTGTGTTAACAATTTGTTGAGCAGAAAAGCAGCCTTTGACTTGGGCCTCGTGGCCAGAGTGAATGAAATTTCTGAAGATATGTTTGGCGAATTGGGCCTACTGAATTGCAAACCAGTCCGTATAGCACTTAAAAGTGACGCAGTCCCATACAGTATTTCTACTCCTCGTAGAATTCCGTTCCCGCTCATGCCTCAAGTGGAGGAAGAGCTTATGCGCATGAAGTCTATGGGGGTTATTGAAGAATTTGTTGAAGCGACTGATTGGTGTGCCCCCTTTGTTCCAGTTGCAACGAAAAACGGAAAGGTGCGCATCTGTGTGGACCTGAAAAGGTTGAATGAGGCGGTGAAGAGTGAGAGATTTGTGCTGCCGACATTAGAAGATATAGCTCAGAAGTTGGCTGGGGCGAAGTTCTTTTCCACATTAGACGCTTCTATCGGTTTTTGGCAGATCCCCCTGGATCCAAAGTGCCGCAAACTGACTACCTTTATCACACCGGTAGGTCGGTTCTACTTCTGCAGACTCCCTTTTGGGATATCCTCCGCTCCTGAAATCTTTCAAAGGGAAATAAGTTCTCTCCTGAGTGACCACGTGGGCACAGCAGTCGTCATGGACGGCATTCTAGTGTATGGGTCTACAGTGGAGGAGCATGATCAGCGTTTGGGTTGTGTGCTACAGGCTATCAAAGAGTCTGGGCTGAAGCTGAATAAAGAAAAATGTCATTTTAGGAAAACTGAATTATGCTACTTTGGGCATATCATCAATGGGGATGGCATCAAGCCAGACCCCGAGAAAATTTGTGCTATTGAACAGATGAAAAGCCCTTCTGATGTACATGAGCTGAGACAGATATTGGGCCTTGTAAATTACGTGGGCAAGTTTCTTCCAGATTTATCAACAGTTTTACACCCTATCACAGAGTTGCTTAAGAAAGATGTTGCCTGGGTCTGGGGACCTTCACAAGAAAAAGCTTTCCTGCATGCCAAGTCCCTGCTGGGGTCTGCCCCAGTGCTGGGGTTCTACGACCCTTCAAAAAAGACTGTGGTTAGTGCCGATGCAAGCAGTTATGGTTGGGGGCTGCACTTCTGCAGCTGAACGGAAATAAACTACAGCCCATCCCCTACTGTTCCCGCACACTGACGGCTGCAGAGTCAAAATACGCTCAAATTGAGAGAGTGCCTGGCTGCAGTTTGGGCCTGTGAGCGCTTCCAGTGCTATCTAGTGGGTTTGGAGAAATTTAGTCTGGAAACTGACCACAAACCGCTAGTGCCTCTAATCAACTCTTATGACATCGACAAAACACCCTTGAGATGCCAGAGACTTTTAATGAGACTACTCAGGTTCAATGTTCAGGCAGTGCATGTGCCGGGGAAACAACTGGTTGTGGCGGATACACTATCCAGGCTCCCGCTGGCTGCTGCTGAAGAATCCTCCACAGAATCGGATGTGAAAGTGTATGTTGATTCAGTTCTGGCCTCTAAGTCCATTTCTTCAAAGAAACTGGAAGAGATAAAGAGAGAGACATATTTGGACACAGATCTGCAAGAGGTTATAAGGTACATAAAAGAAGGCTGGCCCGAGAGCCGGGCAGCCTGGATGTCTTTAAGTGCTTACCAGCCAGAGAGGTCGCAGCTCACGGAGCTGGAGGAGTTGGTGCTGTTCCAAGACCGCATTGTAATTCCTGTCAGCATGAGGAAAGAGATGTTAAACAGGATTCACGATGGCCACTTGGGCATTACAAAGTGCAGAGAAAGGGCAGCTACGGCTGTGTGGTGGCCTGGGATCAGCTCCGACAGTGCAAATCACGTGTCTAAATGTGCCTTTTGCCGGGAACGCCGGCATACTCAGAGAAGGGAGCCCTTGATGTCTACTCCGCTGCCTGCAGGGCCGTGGCAGAAAATAGCTGCTGATTTGTGTGAACTGCACAGGAAAAAGTTTCTTGTTGTGATCGACTACTATTCCAGGTATTTGGAAATTGCACCCCTGAATGATATCACAAGTCAGGCCGTTATCATTCGCCTGAAGAGCTTGTTCGCCCGCTGGGGCATTCCAATGGAGCTGGTGAGTGATAATGGTATGCAGTTCGCTTCTTCAGAGTTCAGTGCTTTCAGCAGGGAGTATGATTTTGTACATTCCACGTCAAGTCCACATTATCCGCAGGCCAACGGAATGGCTGAAAGGGCAGTTCAAACAACTAAATTCATTCTAAAGCAATCTGAGCCGTACCTAGCCCTCTTGTCATACAGGGCGATGCCCATTCAAGCCACCGGGTTTAGCCCGGCACAGCTGATGCTAGGACGCCAGATTCGCACCACTTTACCCTCAGTGGGTGTCTTCAAGCTGCCTGGCCCTGTTCCTCGGGACGAAGTCCTTAGGAGGGATGAAGAGGCCAAAAAGGGTTATCGTTACTTCTACGACAGGAGACATTCTGTCAGGCCTTTACAGGAACTGAAAGCGGGCCAAAGTGTCAGAATTAAACTGGATGATGAGAAGAAATGGAAGATGCCCGCTACGGTAGTGGGCCGCTCTCCAGAACCAAGGTCTTACACAGTGCTTACGGAGGGAGGGACGGTTACACGCCGTAACCGAAGACATCTTCAGCCTGTACCTGAGAGTCTGGAACCGGATACCTCAGTACCTCCACCGGTGGGATCCCCTGTTCTAAGAGAGGTGCCTTCCCCTCAGCAAGATCACAGTGGGGATATATCTTTGCCACCATCTTCTGTATCAAAGTACAGTTCATGCAAAGTTACATCAAGCGGAAGAGTGGTGAAACTTCCGGCCTGATATAGGGACTGACTTTAGCTAGAACAGTGACTGGAAGTATGGGCAGAATAATCCCATGGTCACTGTGGACTAGGGTAGTCTACCCTGATGTCCAAGTCAGAATGTAATTTATTTGTTTATGTTTTCTAACCTGTTTGTTTATATAATGTTCGAAAAAAAAATTGTTGTTGTATACTCTGTCCGTATACCTTGTTATTTGTTATATGCAAATGTATGCTTCGCCTTTGAAAAAGGTGGAAGATGTGATGAGAGCAGGATGTGATGTCACTAGTTTGGGGGCGGGGCTTGGGTCCGGTGTCTGTGTCGCAGTTAGTTTAGTACAATCAACCTGACTAGATGTGAATTGCTATGCTCTGTAATAAAATAGAGTTGTACCATCATTGCTGTGTCCTGCATATGTCCTGCATCTCATGACAGCCTTTTTTCAATTTCTTTCCCTTAAGGACCAGGGCTATTTTTACATTTCTGTTTGTGTTTAGCTGTAATTTTCCTCTTACTCATTTACTGTACCCACACATATTATATACCGTTTTTCTCGCCACTAAATGGACTTTCTAAACATACCATTATTTTCATCATATCTTATAATTTATTATTAAAAATATTATAAAATATTGGGGGGCAGAGCCTGGCCATGAGTGAAGATGGCCGCACACTGAAAGTGCTCTGATACCTGAATGCTCTCAGCATAAGCTTAAGCACAACTAACAGCCCAGAAAACACCAAAAAACCTCTGCAGTATATGAGAGACCTAAACCGGGACCGAAACTGGGCCGTTGTGGGTACACAGACACCGCGGTGTGGACAGCAAGTGGCTGCGGATTACCTCTTCCCGCGCCCTGCTAAACTTCAGCCTGGTAGCTTGCTAACAGAAACTATCTGGGCACTTGCGGTACGCGCTGCTAAAGGTCCGAGCTGCAGCAGGAAGTACACACACAGATTTGGGGTCTGTACCGGGCTCGCCTTCACAGCATCTGGCGGAGTTACATACCGTAAGGAGACCTTAACTTCCTCCTGTGACCGGACCCTACCTTATCGAAGAACATACCGGAGACGGGATTATAGCGAAGAGAAGCCGGTGAAGTGAGCGATGAGTCATATCCCTAAGCATGCAGCACACGTGGGCTATATTTGGGACACAGGAAAGGCCTGGAGCTAAATTAACAATAGCGTGCGCACACCTTATCAGAGGCCTGTTCAACTACTAACAGCACGCAAGCTATATGAAAGTAATTATTTTTTCTCCATGCTCATCTTGTGCTATTTAAAGTAGACTTACACACGGCCACCACTGTATACATCTCTATCAGAATACAGCCCCATCACGAATCAGGCCACGCTAACTGTTAATCACCGCTATGTCCACTAAGAGGGGTAATAAGCCGCATAAAAACCTACACTCCTCCAACATGGATAATTATCTGATATCAACAGAATCAACCCAAAACTCCCAGAAAGACCCAATAGGCCCTAAAGGGCAACCTGAAGCAGCTTCCTCTCAAGGCACAGAACACAGACAGTATGATTATGTCACCAAAGATGATTAAGGCACTTGTCGTCTAAGAGTGACATAAAGGATGCCATAATGGAGATGAGGAACATGTTTGGTGAGCTCAAAAAGGACATTGCTAATGTAGATCACAGAGTTACACTAGTTGAAGAATCACAAGAGGTCTTATGCTATGATATACAACATAACACCAATTGTATAGGGTCACAAGAAACGACTATAATGAATCTAACTGAGAGGATTGAAGATTTAGAGAACAGGAGTCGACGGAATAATTTGAGGATAAGAGGTGTTCCCGAGACCATGACTCCAGCAGAAATAACTCAGTACACACAAAGACTCTTTAAATATATCAATAACAACCCAGAAGCTGAGGACCTGAACATTGAAAGAGCTCACAGAGCTCTAAGGCCTAAACCTCCAGCCAGGGCCCCACCTAGGGACATTATTGTTAGGCTCCTCTCATATAGAGACAGAGAAAATATACTTAAGCATGCCAGAAGCAGGCAATCCTTATCATATGAAGGAGTGGAAATACAGATTTATACAGATCTATGTCCGGCAACCTTGCAAAAAAGGAGGGAGCTGCGCTTTCTCACGTCAGCGCTTAAAGATCAAGACATCCCATATAGATGGGGCTTCCCAACCTGCTTTATAGCATCCAAAGATGGAATCTCCGCTACATATCGGGTGCCCTCCGACCTGCCAGCTTTCAACCAAGCCCTGGGAACACAGATCAGACCACTGGGCCTAGTGGCGGAACCTGCCCGAAGAGGTGCTGGCAACATGGATGCCGGGAACCTACCTCAGAGAAGGCCACTCTAGGCCATTGTTGATCTTTTCACTGAGACACACCACTGGTTTGCTGACCGGGACATGATTTTTGCCACATTCTACAGTCCTTATATGCTGAACCTGATCCTCGCAACATGCAGCTAAGTATATGTATAAGGTATAAGAACACTACATTCAACTCAAGAGCCTGATGGGACACGCTTTTACCCCTTTTCTCTTGATAATGTTACAGTGACTTATTTGCATTGGAACTGATATAAATAGACTGCTTCAAAATTTATGCAGGACAAGTAGTCACATGGCTACTACTTTGTACACACTTAACACTGTCACTGTTTATAAATTATAAGATCCCTTTAAATGTGTAACTGCCCTATGGGGATGATGCTGTGGGGTCATTGCTCTATTACCCAGCTCTATATATTAAGTAACTACCTGACGCACATACACGCTTCCCTTTTTAGTATTAATTCCAGATGGACCGCGACTCTTAAGCTACCACGTCCTGACTGGGGTAGTTGACTTGTGGTCCTGTGGAAAACATTAAATTTAAAACTGTACACTGTTCCAAACTCACTGCCTTACACTACAGGACTAACACCATACTGAGCAGGACATGGTACACTGATAGCATAATAGACAGCAGAAACACTACATTGCGAACAAACACATTATTCTGCTGTACCCCGGGGTGGGACTACTTCCCGCAGCATTACACTGGTTTTTCGAGACAGCAATGACCATGTACAAATCACATTCAGGCCTTGACTGAGAAATTTACTGTATAATAGAACATACATAGAGTTGTAATAGCGCAGTTATAGTCGACCTTACTACACCATTCAATGATATGCACTATATATGTAGTAACTGACTGTCTGGTCTCACTTAGCACTTGGTCTGATAACATTGAAGTGATTTGCCTGTGTCTGACCTGACATAATTGGACTGCCCTAAAATTTACACGGGACATTGGTCACATGACCATAAATATGTTAATAATCTTAGCACTGTTTACTGTTTATAGCACTATGTTCCTTTTGAATATTAAATTGCCAAGTGGGGATTGTTGTTTTCACTGCACTACTCAATGGAGAGCGCCCTAGATATGTATATGCTATTGCTCAATGTCTGGTTTTATCTCGCACTTTGTTTAAAAATGACTGGGAAATGGGTACTTTCTGAGCTGTGGTGTCGATTCGGGGGTGGTTAAACACGCCACCATATCCTGACTTAAATAAGAGATCTGGTTTACCGACATGTGACCCATTTCACTCAAACACCAGCCCTATTCCAGATAGAATAGGCTCTAAATACAGATATTTTCTAGACACTTGAAGTGACTTGGGCCTGCCTGACATGGACTGACGGACTGTGCTGGCTCCAACTTTGACATGAATTAAGACACACAGGCGCAGACTTGAGATAACACCCAATAGATTTATGCCCGATAGACACGGGATGAGCCCCACCCACCTGATGGTACTGGCCACCCCCTGGTCCTCACCACATCACTGGAGTTATAGTGCGTGTCAATTGAACTGTTACCAGTTGGTGTTAAATGCACATGTATTTGTTGTCAAGTTTATCTTTACTTAGTTGTGCTAATCTATAAGTTATTAATTCAAAGTATATTTTCTGTTGCTGAGAGCATGAAGGTTACTACCCTTCTGTTTGATTTACCTCTGTTTAAGTAGAGTTAACCTCTACGCTCTTATTGTCCTATACTCCTTTACTCCCTACCCTACACGTATCTATATCTGAGCAGGGAGTTCTTCCTAACTCCCTATTTCTTATACTTCTCCCTACTCTCTATTCTCCTTTAATAACTAAACCTCCCCATATCCTGCTCATTCTCTGAACTTACCTATCTTTATTCCCCATACCTGCTTCCCTCTCCCCTCCCTAATCCGGCCCTCCCCCCCCCTTTCTTTTTTTTCCCCTGCCCTCATCTGATCCTTCTAACCCCAGTGAGCCTTTGACGTGGTACCCGGCGAAATGGGGAGTGCCACTGCCCGCTCAATAGACATTATCACAGTGAACGCAAAAGGCCTTAATAGCCCTGGAAAGAGATCACTGGTCACTAGAGACCTTTGGAGAATGGGCGGGGACATAGTCTACCTCCAGGAGACGCACTTCTCCAGATCCAGAGAACCAAAATGGTATAACCAAAAATTCCCAGTAGCCTACTTTGCGTCTGGCCCGACCAAAAAAAATGGAGTGGGAATTCTTTTCGGAGCAGAAGTGCCCTTCCGAATGGAGCAGATCGTCAGAGACCCAGATGGCAGGTTTTTGATCTTGACTGGCACCCTATACGGCAAGAGAGTAACATTTGTTAATCTCTACTCCCCAAATGTGGCGCAGGACGCCTTCTTAAAAAAACTAACAAATAGAACCATGGAAACCCAAAAAGGGACTGTTTTCATGGGTGGTGATTTCAACATCTCATTCTGCCCCACCTTAGACACATCAGATGGCTTGTCTAGCACTTCACACAGGGTGACGAAACAAGTTGCCAGATACATGAGAGAACTGGTTCTCCATGATGTCTGGCACACACTGCACCCAGCCGCCAAAAATTACACCTTTTATTCCCATCCTCATAGGAAATATACCAGGATTGACTATATCTTTACGGACTCAGCAGGACTCTCAATCACCACTAGCAGTAACATTGGTCAAATCACCTGGTCAGACCACGCACCGGTAAAATGTACTATTAACTGGCCAGATGTGCCGATTACCCCGTTTGTGTGGCGACTTGACGAGTCCTTACTGGACGATCAGTTGCTTAAAAAGAAACTCGACACCACCATTGAAGAATACTTCCACCTTAACGCAGGTGGCGCCTTAGCTGACACCACGGTATGGGAAGCACATAAATGTGTCCTGCGGGGAGTCTTAATTAAGCACACCTCGGCCCTCCGTCAGGAACAACGGGCTCGCTATGACACCCTACTTCAAAAGGTGGCACAGGCAGAATCGCTGCATAAAGCTCGACCAGCAGATAACACATTGCAAGCAGCTCTAGCTGATGCAAGAGCGGCACTACTGAACCATATCCAAACTGAACAACAAGCTAAGGCCCTCCGGCTTAGACAATATTACTTTGAACAAGGTGATAAAGCTGGAAGGCTCCTGGCGAGGGCATTAGCGCTCCAGAGACTCAAAACGTATGTCTATGAGATCGAAGACTGCAATGGTAACAAGCGCCATGATGGCGCGTCAATTGCAGACACATTTAGATGTTTCTATGAATCTCTGTACAATCTGCGCAATACGCAAGAGGAGAACCTTGCCCAGGTACCCGTAGATACCCAGGAAAGTAGAATACTAGAATTCTTAAACAAAATAGACATGCCAAAACTGACACGAGAAGAAGCGGACCAACTTGAGGCCCCATTTACTTTAAGGGAGATTCAGTTGGCCATTAAGCTCCTCCCGGGGGGCAAAAGCCCTGGACCGGATGGGTTTGGCATGCGATACTATAAACTTTTCTCTGACAAACTAGCACCTAAGATGCTCCAGATGTTCAATGGCCTACAGGAGGGTGCGGCATTACTGAGCTCCATGCTGGAAGCATATCTATCGGTTATTCATAAACCGGGGAAACCCGAAAACCAACCTAGCAGCTATAGGCCGATCTCACTCCTTAACACGGATGTTAAGGTTCTGGCAAAGGCGATAGCCAATCGTCTCGCCAAACTACTACCAAAGCTGATCAACACAGATCAGGTGGGATTTGTCCCGGGCAGAGAGGCCCGGGACAATACCACAAGAGTACTGCAACTGATATCTTATGCCCGGAACAACTCAGTGCCGTTGGCCTTGGTCTCTACAGATTCCGAAAAGGCCTTCGACCGGGTCAACTGGCTGTTCATGCGACACACTATGAACAAACTGGGATTTGGACGCGGAGTTGTGAATACAATCTTCTCTTTGTACTCTACACCAAGTGCCAAGGTGAGAGTCAATGGCACACTATCCGAATCTTTTCAGATTACTAATGGAACGAGGCAGGGGTGTCCACTATCCCCCTTATTATTTGCTCTTGTTATGGAGGCACTAGCTTGCAGAATACGTAACAACCCTGACATCTCTGGCCTGGTAGCCGGTAGACGGGAACATAAATTAGCCATGCATGCTGACGAAGTCCTAGTGATGTTGTCTGATGTGTCTACCTCCCTACCAGCATTGTTGATGGAATTTGCGGAGTTTGGAAAAGTCTCTGACTTCTTGCTTAACCTGACTAAGTCAGAGATAATGAACATAACGGTACCAGCTGAAGTCTTTTGCGAGGCCTGTTCCCTATGCCCACTTAAAATAGCAGGACGACACTTGAAATACCTTGGGATCCTACTGACCCCAGTGCTATCAGACAGCGTTGAAATAAATTACAAACAGATCAGAGACGCGGTGGTAGAGGACTTGACCAGATGGAAGAATAAATCCATCTCATGGATGGGCCAAATCCACGCAGTCAAGATGAATATACTGCCCAGGGTCCTTTATGTAATGCAGGCAATACCTCTCCTGTCAGCATCGCCTCTAATCTACCAGAGTCAATCAGAAATAGAAGCGTATATCTGGAACGGCATTCGGCCGAGAGTCAACAAAAAAACAATGTTCCTTCCTAGGGACAAGGGAGGCGCAGGGGTCCCTTCACTGAAGACATACTTCAGGGCTATACTTGTCCAACGGTTGGTTCACTGGTGCCATAATAAAACAGACAGAGCATGGGTGGAGTTAGATTGCGAAAATCTGCAGAGGGGTAATATTGGTGCCCTCGCGTGGATATCAGTTGAGAACCGACCACCCCTGCTAAGTAAATACCCCCTACTGGGAGATGTGTTTCGGGAATGGGATACCCTGATTAAACTACATAACCATATTTCTACTGCCCAATCACCAGTAACACCGGTTTTTGAAAATCCAGACAATGCACTGGTAAACAAAACTCAACACCCGAAACAACCATACGCTCTAGCGGAAGCAGCAATCTCAAACGCTTTCCATGAGGGGAAATTCCGGACTCAAGAAAGTCTGAAGCAGTGGGACCACTGGCTATTCTCCTCATGGTTCAGGGTTGCACAACTCCACCACTACATAAGTGGCCACAGGGATACTACACCCTTCACAAGGGAGAAAACTCTCTTTGAATCCATGTGCACCATGGCGCAGCCACCTGGCCACTTGATATAAACACTGTGGGGGACTTTAAAAATGCATGGGACAAGCATAGGGCTATCCTATGAACTAGATAAGTTTATACTGTTAGGTAAGGTCCGGCAGACTTGCTGGGCCTATGGCTCTTATCTGCCGTCAATATCTATGTTTCTATGTTTCTATGTTTCTATGATATCCCGGTTATACAAACTACTCCTAGTGAGCAGTAAGGAGACGTTGCCTTCATATGTAGATGCCTGGCGGGCAGACTTAAACTCTGACATTACAACAGAGGATTGGCTGGGGATATTCAACAAAGCCAAAAAAACCTCGGTCTCTATGAGGCTACAGGAGATGCATTTTAAGTTCCTAAGCCGGTGGTACCTGACCCCACAGAGGCTCCGCAGGATCTATCCGCATGCATGCGGGGATTGTTGGAGGGGCTGCGGAGAAGAAGGGACAATTATGCACATATGGTGGACCTGCCCACGACTGAGTGCCTTCTGGGAGGGGGTATTTCAGGAATGTAGTCGGCTCCTTGACATCATCCTACCACCTAATCCGAAATACCTACTATATCACGACCTCCCCAAGATAATGGTAGAAGCCAAACATAAGCTTTTCCTATTGATGCTAAATTGTGCCAAGGGCCTGGTCACAAAACATTGGAAATCTATGCAGGCTCCAAACCTTGTTGAATGGAAGCATGGAGTCCGCGATCTGCTTAGTTTGGAACGGTACCATTACCTCAAAACTGGGAAATTGGAGACGCATGAACAAATGGTTCTGATCTGGGACGGCAAGGGAATCTACTAGCCCTCCTGGACAAAATTTGACCTGGTAAACAAGCAGCTGTTCCTTTTGGGAAAGCTACTACCCAATATATCCTGGAGGGGATCTGACAGTCCCCATACTGAAAGAATACCTGAGGTTGGACGTAAGTCGCCTAAAATTTAGACTCCCGTCCCCCTTCCTCCCCCTTTTTTTTTTTTTTTTTCTCTCTCCCTCTCTCTCCTCCCTCTCTCTCCCTTCCCCTTCTCTACCCATAACCCCACTACTCTCCCTTTTCTCTGTCTTTCCTTCCTGGGGTATGAAGTAATACCCGAACTTTTGCAAAAATTTACAAGCCTAGATTTAAATGCACAGTATAACGTTATGAGCCTGCATTTGCACAATGAGTTAGACGAGTAAGGAAGAGACATTTAAAAACTATTGTTATTGCTGATTCCAGTATGTAATAACCTGGAATTATTACTATGTACATAATGTCTGTATTTCTTATGGATGTTTTTCTATTCTCTTGGATTTATGTAATATACTCATTCAATAAAGCTTTTTTTTAAAAAAAAAAAAAAAATATATAAAATATTAAGAAAAAAATGAAAAAAACACACTTTTTCTAATTTTGACCCCCAACATCTGTTACATATCTACAACCACCAAAAAACAACCATGCTAAATAGTTTCTAAATTTTGTCTTGAGTTTAGAAATACCCAATGTTAACATGTTCTTTGCTTTTTTTGCAAGTTATAGGGAAATAAATACAAGAAGCACTTTGCTATTTCAAAACCACTTTTTTTCAAAATGAGCGCTAGTTACATTGGAACCCTGATATCTGTCAGGAATACCTGAATATCCCTTGACATGTATATATATTTTTTTAGAAGACATCCCAGAGTATTGATCTAGGCCCATTTTGGTATATTTCATGCCACCATTTCAATGCCAAATGCGATCAAATAAAAAAAAAATGTTCACTTTTTCACAAACTTTAGGTTTCTCACAGAAATTATGCAATTATGGCATAAATGGTTGTAAATGCTTCTCTGGGATCCCCTTCGTTCAGAAATAGCAGACTTATATGGCTTTGGCGTTGCTTTTTGGTATTTAGAAGGCTTCTAAATGCCACTGCGCACCACACGTGTTTTATGCCCAGCAGTGAAGGGGTTAATTAGGGAGCATGTAGGGAGCAGACTGATGTTCTAGCCCTAAAAAGGGCTTTTTGGGGTGCTGTACTTACAGCAGAGATCAGATGAGTCCTTCAGGACTGTAGTGGACACTGAATACACTAGCCTAGCTATCAATTTCCCTATTAAATCAACAGCAGCTACACTGTCCCTCCTCTCACTAAGAATGCAGCTTCCAAATGAATCTAAAATGGATGCTGTCCAGGAGGTGGGAGGGTCTGGGAGGGAGTGTCTGCTGCTGATTGGCTGTAATGTGTCTGCTGACTGTGAGGTAAAGGGTCAAAGTTTACTCAATGATGAAGAATAGGGGGCGGATCGAACATCGCATATGTTCGCCCCGCTGCGGCGAACGCGAACATGCTATGTTCGCCGGGAACTATTCGCCGGCGAACTATTTGCGACATCACTACTGAAGCCTTTGCTGTATATGCAATCTTTGCTGTCCAAGCTATCTGCTGGTAACTAAGCTGAACTTTTCCCAAAACAAAAACAAAAATTTTTTATAAATTGTATTGTGATCTCTAAGAAATTGAAAAACATGTATTGAGAGTTTCTTTTATCATTAGAAATAGAAGTGAATAGATCAAATGCTTAAAATGTTGTAGATAAATGATGTGAACTAAAGGAAGCCGGAAAGCCAGTATAATGCATTCATTTCAATCATTTTAAACATTCTTTCCATTTTCAACACAAATACAGAAAATGTATTATTTTTCTGTAGTTAAATTATACTTTCTTGAATCTCTTTAAACATGTAGCTGAATAGTATATTTTATTTGGTGCAACATATATAGAATTATTCTACACAAATGTGTACAATATCTGAGAGCCGCCACATACCACCATGCCACCATTCTCTTTTACAAGATCAAGCACTGAAATGCTATTCTATTTTATAACCGACATTTTTTTTTAAGCAATCAATGTTTTACATTAGTCCACTTTGTATCAGCTTGGCTGACTTCCTCTGCCTAGATGACAGCAAGGAATGTTAGGAGTATTTAACAGAGGAATGCTTTGAGGAAGGATTATAGTGGTTTATGGTGACTTTATCATTTGAAAGATCAGGCTCATTTGGATACAAAACTCATTTTAATCTTGATCCCCTTCCTCAGTGGCTAGAAGGATTTTGAGGACAGTGCCTAGGGGAGCAAAACAACTATTAAAGTTGTTTTTCCTTTTCTGTTGTACCTGGCATTTGATTCTACAGTCCTAATTGCTGAGTTCCAGTCTGCTTGCTTTGCCCCTTCATGATATTTATACTGACCTCTGGAGAGTCTTATCTGCTATGTGCAGTTGGATTATATTTTCAGACAATGCTATAAACTATTTTCTGTTTTCTATTTGTGAGAAAAATACCTGAATTTTCCTGTCAACGTTTGGCAAGTTGTTAAAGGTTAGTGATTCCTTTTTTTGAATGGCAGAAATATTGTGTCACAAAACGAATGAGTTTTTTTAATTAAAAAATGTCCCTTAAATATTAATTATTATGTCCTCTATAACGATATATCATGAGCCATATTTTCAGCAGTTTTTTTTTTTTGCCCAAAAAGGCTACTTTTTGTTTCGGTGTGATCACAAAAGCACGATTTTGGCTGATTCTTGTACTCACAAATGGGTCTTAGACTGCTTGGAAAAAGCACTATCTAACCAATGGAGCTGAAAACTGCTTGGTGTTCACAATACATTTTCGACTCACTTTTCAACTACCTTTTGAGAACATTTTTGGCTTTTCAAATTTTGCACCTCAAGGCACTTATAAGTTCTTGGACTAGTTTTCCGGCCACCTATTTCACTGCTACTTCCAAACAGTCTTTTACATTTCACCTATGTTAAACACTCTGTAATGGCCACTGGATGCATTTTAGAGTTTTTTTTAACATATGTGGTATCAATTCATTAAAGCTCCAGTCATCCCTATTGGAGTGGTTGTATACAGTAAACATGGCACACATTTACACCTGTATAGGGACATTTACATATTTAAATGTATAGCCTATGTGATTGTTATTAAAACTGGGTTTTTGTAAGAGATCACATAATTGTTAACTATTACAACCCGTTTCCATCTGCACCACTGCTAACTCTTCTAAATGCATCTATTAGGTTATCTGGATTGGCAGACTGTGGACTGTTTTTCAAACACTATGGGCCAGATTACTAGTGGAGTGATATCTTAACATGCACCTGTAAAGGGGCCCATTTGCCCATTTAACTTTACTTGTACATACAAGTAACCAGCCATTACAAGGGCAAGTTAATGTGACCGCGAGCTTGCGGTTTCACTTTGCTCTAGAAATCATTTACCAGAGATCAGATCTCTGGCTAATAAAAAAAGAGGACAGTAGAGTATTATTAAATACATATGAGCATCTTTGGGCTAGATTACCAGTGAGGCGCAAATGGTTTTGTGCAAGCGACAGATTCAGTAAAAAAGTTTGTCTTTATTTGGCTCTTTATTTGAGCCAAATAAAGACAAACTTTTTTACTGAATCTGTGATATTGTCTTTTCATATTGGGAAGGAGCCGGTAAGTAACCTGCAATATACACTGTGAGTAGATATTCACCTTTGTATGGTGTATTGTCTGATATTTCAGCACCACTATTTTGCACCTAGAGTTATACAACTGAGGAAGGAAAGGAAGATACCAACGACTGATACAAGCTGAACCAGCGCCTCCAGCTAGCACACCTGATCTATTCACACAGACCTTGGGAGAGACTGTGGGACGGCTGCGGTTCACCAGAAGGGGAAAGTATTAATACATATTATACACCTGTTTGCATGTATAAATATATGTCTATACTTGGCAAGTACAGAGATTGACTAGCCGAGGACCAGATTACAAGTGCTGCCCTAATCTATGTTTCTATCAAGGGGTCATGATCTCAAGCTAAAGGGTAGTAGATTCAGGAGTAATTTGAGGAAGCATTTCTGTACAGAAAGAGTGATTGATTTATGGAATAAACTTCCTCAAGACGTAGTAATGATAAACACTGTGGGGGACTTCAAAAATGCCTGGGACAAGCATAAGGCTATCCTACGAACTAGATAAGTTTATACTTTTAGGTAATATTGGGCAGACTTGCTGGGCCTATGGCTCTAATCTGCCATCAATATCTATTGGCTAGATAACAAGTTTTGCGTTATGAGTAGAAAAGCAGCGTTAAGGCTCATAACGCTGCTTTTTCACTACCGCTGCTATTATGAGTCTTGTAGGTACAGCTGTCCCGCTCACTTTTTTTGCTGTACCGCAAATTAACTTACACAATTTTCGTAAAGTCTTTTTTCAATGGGACTTCCATAGCGCCGATATTACAAGCTTTTTTTTAGGCCAAAAAGTGAGCGGTACAGCCTATCCCATAAGATTCGTAACGCATTCTAAAGTCAGTAGTTATGAGTTTTACACTACAAAGCCGTAGCATTAAATTCATAACTAAAGTGCTAAAAAATACACTAACACCCATAAACTACCTAACTACCCTTAAAACCAAGGCCCTCCCACATCACAAACACTAAAATAAAAATATTAACCCCCTACTCTGCCGCTCCCGATATCGCAGCAACTAGAATAAACATATTAACCCCTAAACCGCCGCACTCCTGCATTGTAAACACTAGTTAAATATTATTAACCCCTAATCTGCTTTCCCTAACATCGCCGCCACCTACTTACACTTATTAACCCCTAATCTGCCGCCCCCAACGTTGCCGTCACTATATTAAATTTATTAACCCCTAAACCTAAGTCTAACCCTAATTCTAACACCCCCTAACTTAAATATAATTCAAATAAATCTAAATAATAATAACTATCATTACCTAAATTATTCCTATTTAAAACTAAATACTTACCTATAAAATAAACCCTAAGCTAGCTACAATATAACTAATAGTTGCATTTTATCTATCTTAGGGTTTATTTTTATTTTACAGGTAAGTTTGTTTTTATTTTAATAGTTATTAACTATCTACTAACTACCTAGCTAAAATAAATACAACTTTACCTGTAAAATAAAACCTAACCTGAGTTACACTAAAACCTAACATTACACAACAATTAAATAAAATTACCTAAATTACAAACAAAAAAAACACTAAATTATAAAAAATAAAAAACAACTTATCAGATATTTAAATTAATTACACCTAATCTAATAGCCCTATCAAAATAAAAAAGCCACCCCTCCCAAAATAAAAAAAACTAAATTAAACTACCAATAGCCCTTAAAAGGGCCTTTTGCGAGGCAATACCCCAAATAAGTCAGCTCTTTTAACTGTAAAAAAAAAAATACAAACACCCCCCCCCCCAACAGTAAAACCCACACAACCAACCCCCAAATAAAATCCTAACTAAAAAAAACCTAAGCTCCCCATTGCCCTGAAAAGGGCATTTGGATAGGCATTGCCCTTAAAAGGACATTTAGCTCTATTGCTGCCCAAACTCTAACCTAAAAATAAAACCCACCCAATAAACCCTTAAAGAATCTAACACTAACCCCTGAAGATCCACTTACAGTTTTGAAGAGCCAACATCCATCCTCAATGAAGCCGGGAGAAGTCCCCAACGAAGCGGCAAGAAGTCCTCAATGAAGCCGGGAGAAGTCTTCATCCAAGCCGGCAGATGTGGTCCTCCAGACGAGCAGAAGACTTCATCCAGACGGCATCTTCTATCTTCATCCATCTGGCGCGGAGCGGGTCCATCTTAAAGACATCCGGCGCGAAGCATCCTCTTCAAACGAAGTCTTCTTCCCAAATGAATTCTCCTTTAAATGACGTAATCCAAGATGGCGTCCCTTGAATTCCGTTTGGCTGATAGAATTCTATCAGCCAATCGGAATTAAAGATGAAAAAATCCTATTGGCTGATGCAATCAGCCAATAGGATTTAGCTTCAATCCTATTGGCTGATGCAATCATCCAATTTGATTGAGCTTGCATTCTATTGGCTGATGGGCAATGCCCATCCAAATGCCCTTTTCAGGGCAATGGGGAGCTTAGGTTTTTTTAGTTAGGATTTTATTTGGGGGGTTGGTTGTGTGGGTGGTGGATTTTACTGTTGGGGGGGTTGTTTGTATTTTTTTTTACAGGTAAAAGAGCTGATTTCTTTGGGGCATTGCCCCACAAAAGGCCCCTTTAAGGGCTATTGGTAGTTTAGATTAGGCTTTTTTTTTGGGGGGGGGGGCTTTTTTTTATTTTAATAGGGCTATTAGATTAGGTGTAATTAGTTTAAATATCTGATAATTTGTTTTTTATTTTTTGTAATTTAGTGGGGTTTTTTTGTAATTTAGGTAATTTTATTTAATTGTTGTGTAATGTTTGGTGTTAGTGTAACTCAGGTTAGGTTTTATTTTACAGGTAAATTTGTATTTATTTTATCTTGGTAGTTAGTAAATAGTTAATAACTATTTACTAACTATTCTACCTAGTTAAAATAAATACAAACTTGCCTGTAAAATAAAAATAAACCCTAAGCTAGATACAATGTAACTATTATTTATATTGTAGCTAGCTTAGGGTTTATTTTATAGGTAAGTATTAAGTTTTAAATAGGAATAATTTAGGTAATGATAGTAATTTTTATTTACATTTATTTTAATTATATTTAGGTTAGGGGGTGTTAGGGTTAGGGGTTAATAAATTTAGTATAGTGGAGGCGACATGGGGGCGGCAGATTAGGGGTTAATAAAGGTAGGTAGGTGGCAGCGATGTTAGGGGCGGCATATTAAGGGTTAATTATAATTAACTAGTGTTTGCAATGTGGGAGTATGGTGGTTTAGGGGTTAATATGTTTAATATAGTGGTGGCGACGTTGGGGGCAGCAGATTAGGGGATAATAATAATTAACTAGTGTTTGCGATGCGGGAGTATGGCGGTTTAGGGGTTAATATGTTTATATAGTGGTGGCGAGATTAGGGGTTAATAAGTGTAATGTAGGTGTCGGTGATGGCAGATTAGGCGTTAATAAGTGCAAGATTAGGGGTGTTTAGACTCTGGGTTTATGTTAGGGTGTTAGGTGTTTGTTTCCCCATAGGAATCAATGGGGCTGTGTTACGGAGCTTTACGCTGCTTTATTGCAGGTGTTAGACTTTTTTTCAGTCGGCTCTCCCCATTGATGTCTATGGGGAAATCGTGCACAAGCACAAACAACCAGTTCACCGCTGACTTAAGCAGCGCTGGTGTTGTAGTGCAGTATGGAGCACAATTTTGCTCTACGCTCACTTCTTGCCTTTTAACTCTGGGTTTAGGAAAACCTGTAATACCAGTGCTGTAGGTAAGTGAGCGGTGACAATAACGTGCAAGTCATAATGCAAAACTCGTAATCTAGCCGTATTTTTCTATGTTTCTAATGTTGGCACAGGATGTAATAAGCAATATCTCTGGACCGATATTACAAATCTATATCAAATCACTTTTAACAGAGAAGGGTTAGCCTGGCCGACATTGTTCTAGCACAACCTATACTTTCAATGGATATTGCAACCCCACTAAATAGCGCTCATATTACTACTAGTTGAAAGTTATAGTTTGCCCTCGAGTTAAAGCTGAAACTGAGCTAGAATATATATATATATATATATATGTATATATATATATATATATATATATATATATATACATATGTGTATGCATGTGTATTTATGTGTGTAGGTGTTTAAATATGTATGTGCACATACACACACACACACACATATATATATATATATATATATATATATATATATATATATACATATACACTTTTGAGCCCTAATCATATATATCTGCACCCCATATTCGATATCCGATGTCCTGAAATTCTCCTGCATGCTAGGGCCTAGATTTGGAGTTCGGCGGTAGCCATCAAAACCAGCGTTAGAGGCTCCTAACGCTGGTTTTGGGCGCCCGCTGGTATTTGGAGTCAGTGATTAAAGGGTCTAACGCTCACTTTTCAGCCGCGACTTTTCCATACCGCAGATCCCCCTACGCCATTTGCGTATCCTATCTTTTCAATGGGATCTTTCTAATGCTGGTATTTAGAGTCGTTTCTGAAGTGAGCGTTAGAGCTCTAACGACAAAATTCCAGCCGCCTGAAAATAGCAGGAGTTAAGAGCTTTCTGGCTAACGCCGGTTCATAAAGCTCTTAACTACTGTACCCTAAAGTACACTAACACCCATAAACTACCTATGTACCCCTAAACCGAGCTCCCCCCACATCGCCGCCACTCGATTTAAATTTTTAACCCCTAATCTGCCGACCGCCACCTACGTTATACTTATGTACCCCTAATCTGCTGCCCCTAACCCCGCCGACCCCTGTATTACATTTATTAACCCCTAACCTGCCCCCCACAACGTCGCCACCAGCTACTTAAAATAATTAACCCCTAATCTTCCGACCGCAAAGCGCCGCCACCTACATTATCCCTATGTACCCCTAATCTGCTACCCCTAACACCGCCGACCCCTATATTATATTTATTAACCCCTAATCTGCCCCCCTCAACGTCGCCGACACCTGCCTACACTTATTAACTCCTAATCTGCCGAGCGGACCTGAGCGCTACTATAATAAAGTTATTAACCCCTAATCCGCCTCACTAACCCTATCATAAATAGTATTAACCCCTAATCTGCCCTCCCTAACATCGCCGACACCTACCTTCAATTATTAACCCCTAATCTGACGACCGGAGCTCACCGCTATTCTAATAAATTGATTAACCCCTAAAGCTAAGTCTAACCCTAACACTAACACCCCCCTAAGTTAAATATAATTTTAATCTAACGAAATAAATTAACTCTTATTAAATAAATGATTCCTATTTAAAGCTAAATACTTACCTGTAAAATAAATCCTAATATAGCTACAATATAAATTATAATTATATTATAGCTATTTTAGGATTAATATTTATTTTACAGGCAACTTGGTATTTATTTTAACTAGGTACAATAGCTATTAAATAGTTAAGAACTATTTAATAGCTACCTAGTTAAAATAATAACAAATTTACCTGTAAAATAAATCCTAACCTAAGATATAATTAAACCTAACACTACCCTATCAATAAATTAATTAAATAAACTACCTACAATTACCTACAATTAACCTAACACTACACTATCAATAAATTAATTAAACACAATTCCTACAAATAAATACAATTACATAAACTAGCTAAAGTACAAAAAATAAAAAAGAACTAAGTTACAAAAAATAATAAAATATTTACAAACATAAGAAAAATATTACAACAATTTTAAACTAATTACACCTACTCTAAGCCCCCTAATAAAATAACAAAGCCCCCCAAAATAAAAAATTCCCTACCCTATTCTAAATTAAAAAAGTTACAAGCTCTTTTACCTTACCAGCCCTGAACAGGGCCCTTTGCGGGGCATGCCCCAAGGATTTCAGCTCTTTTGCCTGTAAAAAAAACATACCATACCCCCCCCAACATTACAACCCACCACCCACATACCCCTAATCTAACCCAAACCCCCCTTAAATAAACCTAACACTAAGCCCCTGAAGATCTTCCTACCTTGTCTTCACCATACCAGGTTCACCGATCCGTCCTGGCTCCAACATCTTCATCCAACCCAAGCGGGGGTTGGCGATCCATCATCCGGTGCTGAAGAGGTCCAGAAGAGGCTCCAAAGTCTTCCTCCTATCCGGCAAGAAGAGGACATCCGGACCGGCAAACATCTTCTCCAAGCGGCATCTTCAATCTTCTTCCATCCGGTGCGGAGCTGGTCCATCTTGAAGCAGGCGACGCGGATCCATCCTCTTCTTCCGTTGTCTCCCGACGAATGACGGTTCCTTTAAGGGACGTCATCCAAGATGGCGTCCCTCGAATTCCGATTGGCTGATAGGATTCTATCAGCCAATCGGAATTAAGGTAGGAATTTTCTGATTGGCTGATGGAATCAGCCAATCAGAATCAAGTTCAATCCGATTGGCTGATCCAATCAGCCAATCAGATTGAGCTCGCATTCTATTGGCTGATCGGAAAAGTGGGTGGGTTGTAATGTTGGGGGGGGGGGGTATTGTATTTATTCTTTTACAGGCAAAAGAGCTGAAATTCTTGGGGCATGCCCCGCAAAGGGCCCTGTTCAGGGCTGGTAAGGTAAAAGAGCTTGTAACTTTTTTAATTTAGAATAGGGTAGGGAATTTTTTATTTTGGGGGTCTTTGTTATTTTATTAGGGGGCTTAGAGTAGGTGTAATTAGTTTAAAATTGTTGTAATATTTTTCTTATGTTTGTAAATATTTTATTATTTTTTGTAACTTAGTTCTTTTTTATTTTTTGTACTTTAGCTAGTTTATTTAATTGTATTTTTTTTTAGCAATTGTGTTTAATTAATTTATTGATAGTGTAGTGTTAGGTTAATTGTAGGTAATTGTAGGTAGTTTATTTAATTAATTTATTGATAGGGTAGTGTTAGGTTTAATTATATCTTAGGTTAGGATTTATTTTACAGGTAAATTTGTTATTATTTTAACTAGGTAGCTATTAAATAGTTCTTAACTATTTAATAGCTATTGTACCTGGTTAAAATAATTAAAAAGTTGCCTGTAAAATAAATATTAATCCTAAAATAGCTATAATATAATTATAATTTATATTGTAGCTATATTAGGATTTATTTTACAGGTAAGTATTTAGCTTTAAATAGGAATAAGTTATTTAATAAGAGTTAATTTATTTCGTTTAGATGTAAATTATATTTAACTTAGGGGGGTGTTAGTATTAGGGTTAGACTTAGCTTTAGGGGTTAATCCATTTATTAGAGTAGCGGTGAGCTCCGGTCGTCAGATTAGGGGTTAATAATTGAAGGTAGGTGTCGGCGATGTTAGGGAGGGCAGATTAGGGGTTAATACTATTTATGATAGGGTTAGTGAGGCGGATTAGGGGTTAATAACTTTATTATAGTAGCGCTCAGGTCCGCTCGGCAGATTAGGAGTTAATAAGTGTTGGCAGGTGTCGGCGACGTTGAGGGGGGCAGATTAGGGGTTAATAAATATAATATAGGGGTCGGCGATGTTAGGGCAGCAGATTAGGGGTACATAGGGATAACGTAGGTTGCGGCGGTTTACGGAGCAGCAGATTAGGGGTTAAAAAAAATATGCAGGGGTCAGCGACAGCGGGGGCGGCAGATTAGGGGTTAATAAGTGTAAGGTTAGGGGTGTTTAGACTCGGGGTACATGTTAGAGTGTTAGGTGCAGACGTAGGAAGTGTTTCCCCATAGGAAACAATGGGGCTGCGTTAGGAGCTGAACGCTGCTTTTTTGCAGGTGTTAGGTTTTTTTTCAGCTCAAACAGCCCCATTGTTTCCTATGGGAGAATCGTGCACGAGCACGTTTTTGAGGCCGGCCGCGTCCGTAAGCACCTCTGGTATCGAGAGTTGCATTTGCGGTAAAAATGCTCTACGCTCCTTTTTTGGAGCCTAACGCAGCATTTGTTTAAACTCTCGATACCAGAGTTAATTTTATGGTGCGGCCAGAAAAAAGCCCGCGGAGCGTTAACAGCCCTTTTACCGCCGAACTCCAAATCTAGGCCTAGGTTTTTACTTTCAGCTTGTAATATTCATGCTAATACAGACCTGCTTAATTTTTACTTTGACAGCAGTTAGCACAACTAGCTACATATATATTCTAATAACTCTCTTTCTTTGTAGATCACATTAATAGCACTCCCAAAAATGCATTTCCGTTCTATTTCTTTTCTAAGATATGGTGAGTCCATGACGTCATCAATTACCATAGGTAAGACCACTCCTGGCCAGCAGGAGGAGGCAAAGAGCACCACAATCAAACTGTTAAGTATCACTTCCCTTCCCACAAACCCCAGTCATTCTCTTTGCCTTGGTGCATGGAGGAGGTGAAGTTTGGTGTCTGAAGAAAATTGGATTATTTACCTCAGAAAGCTGGAGTAGGTTTACTCTGATCTTTCTTTTTCAAGTCTAGGTTTAGACGTACTCCACGTTAATCTCTTCAGTAGGGTAGTGGTGGTTTTTAAGCAGTTAGGAACTTGTGAAGTGGGCTTCACTGCGTTTTCCTAATAGGTTGCTGCCCTTGTATGGAGAGCAAGAGTAGGTTTACTCTGTTCTTTCTGTTTTTCATAGGTCTCTGTAAGGAGTGGCTTCCTTTCATACCGGGTGAGCTGTCCTCCTGCTGGACAGCTAGACGTGCAGGTAAGTGCCTTTTTTGTTTTCTGGGGCTAGAAGGCTGGCACTGAAGGGGTTAACCAGTAATCTGCAATTATTTGGGACTTATTTACACTATATTTAGGGTTAAAGGGACACTGAACCCAAATTTGATGAATGATTCAGATATAGCATTAAGTTTTTAGCAACTTTCTAATTTACTCCTATTATCAATTTTTCTTCATTCTCTTGCTATCTTTAATTTAAAAGCAGGAATGTAAATCTTAGCAGCCAGCCCATTTTAGGATCAGCACCATAGATAGTGCTTGCTTATTGGAGGCTCACATTTACCCACCAATAAGCAAGCATAACCCAGGTTCTCAAACAAAAATAGGCCGGCTCCTATGCATCACATTCCTGTTTTTTAAATAAAGATAGCAAAAGAACAAAGAACAATTTATGATAGGAGTAAATTAAAAAGTTGCTTAAAATTGCATGCTCTATCTTAATCAATTTAATAACTATTGTACCTAGTTAAAATAAATACAAAGTTGCCTGTAAAATAAAAATAAACCCTAAGCTAGATACAATGTAACTATTAGTTATATTGTAGCTAGCTTAGGGTTTATTTTATAGGTAAGTATTTAGTTTTAAATAGGAATAATTTAGTTAATTAAAGTTATTTTATTTAGATTATTTTAAATTATATTTAAGTTAGGGGGTGTTAGGGTTAGGGTTAGACTTAGGTTTAGGGGTTAATACATTTAATATAGTTACGGCGACGTTGTAGACGGCAGATAAGGGGTTAATAAATGTAGGTAGGTGTCGGCGATGTTAGGGATGGCAGATTAGGGGTTAATAAAATTTAACTAATGTTTGCGAGGCGGGTGTGCGGCATTTTATGGGTTAATATATTTATTAAAGTGGCGGCGATGTCCGGTCGGCAGATTAGGGGTTAAGGGGTTAAGCGTATGCGATGTGGGGGGGGGGCTTGGTTTAGTGGTTAATAGGTAGCTTATGGGTGTTAGTGTACTTTTTAGCACTTTAGTTAAGAGTTTTATGTTACGGCGTTAGCCCATAAAACTCTTAACTACTGACTTTTAAATGCGTTAGGAGTCTTGACAGGAGAGGGTCTACCGCTCACTTTTTCAAAGACTCGTAATACCGGCGTTAGGAAAATCCCATTGAAAAGATAGGATACGCAATTGACGTAAGTGGATTTGCGGTATGTTCGAGTCGCGGAAAAAAAATGAGCGGTACACCTGTACCTGCAAAACTCATAATACCAGCGTTAGGAAAAAAGTAGCATTGGGACCTCTCAACGCTGCTTTTTAAGGCTAACACAAAACTCGTAATCTAGGCCTTTGTTTATGAGACCACTGGTCAGAAGTCTCCTGAGTGTATCATGGCTCATTCCACTAGGACTGTCTCCTCTTCTTGGACTTTTAAAAATGAAGCTTCTGTGGAGCAGATTTGCAAAGCTGCAACTTGGTCTTCTCTGCATACTTTTTCAAAATTTTACAAATTTGATACTTTTGCCTCGGCAGAGGCTTCTTTTGGGAGAAAGGTTTTTCAAGCGGTGGTGCCTTCAATTTAGTTATACCTGTCGTGTTTTCCCTCTCAAGTCATCTGTGTCCTCTAGCTTGAGTATTGGTTCCCATCAGTAATTTATGATGTTGTGGACTCACCATATCTTAGGAAAGAAAACCTAATTTATGCTTACCTGATAAATGTATTTATTTCCAGATATGGTGAGTTCACGACCCCGCCCGTTCTTATTTTTCAAGACAGTTTGTTTTTTGTCTAAATCTCAGGCACCTCTACACCTTTGTGTTACTCCTTTTTTCCATTTCCCTTCGGTCAAATGACTGGGGTTTGTGGGAAGGGAAGTGATACTTAACAGTTTGACTGTGGTGCTCTTTGCCTCGTCCTGCTGGCCACAGTGGCCAGGAGTGATATTCCCAACAGTAATTGATTGCGTCGTGGACTCACCATATCGGGAAATAAATAAATTTATCAGGTAAGCATAAATTATGTTTTTTTAAAGCACTAACTGAATTTTTTTATCCAGCTTTAATTAGCCACTATTGTTTAGTTTAATTGAGAATACATGATATCACTAAATAAATTAAAAAAAAAAAGAGAGAGAGAGAGATCAGAGTTTTATATAGCAATCACTATAGATCTAGCCATTTACTTTAAATAATATAAAATAAAGCACATAACATTTAGGGGCGGAACTATCAAGCTCTCCATAACTTATCCGCCAGCTCTGAGGCAGCAGACAGAAATCAATTGATTGATTGATTGACACCCCCTGCTAGCAGCCGATTGGCCATGCATCTGCAGGGGGCGATATTGCACAAGCAGTTCTGGTGAACTGCTTGTGCAATGATAAATGCAGACAGCGTATGTTGTCGGTATTTATCGATGTGCAGCGGACATGATACGCTACATCGTATCATGTCTGCACGCACTTTCATAAATATGCCCCTTAGGCATATCTGATGTTTTAAATCTACATTCAATGAATACATTGTATGCATTGCTTAAATGTCCCTACAAACATAATAAACACTTTTTAATGAAATGCATACCTTCATAATGGCACATTTATGATCCAGCAAATGTTTCCAATAAATATTAAAAAATGCAGAATTAATTCTGCCAAGTTGAGATTATATGGACCCTTTCTTTTATTAAATACAAATTTAAAGACTTACTGAAGCTTTTATTACATTTTATTTATATGAATGAATACAATCTATATACTGTATATATATATATATATATTTATATACCTATATATATATATATATATATATATATATATATATATATATATATATATATATATATATATATATATATATATCAAACACTTGTAAATAACTGCACTCTCAGGTCTTTTTAAAGTGGAGAACAAAAAAATCTCTTTTTAATGAAACGTTTTCAAGGAACTGGTCCCCGTCTTCAGCATAACAACAGTGTCAAAATCACACATTAATATATTACAATATTAATTACATAAATGTATAATACCTGTGACCCTCAGTGAAATAAACCCGCCAAACCTTCGTGTCTTGGACACTGTTTGCGCTCCACTCTGTTAGACCGGAAGTTTCGTCAATCACATGACTTCCGGTATGTGCTGTCAAAATATTTTGTGATATAAACAAAAACTCAAAATTAGTTAATTAAACTTAATAAAGCGCTCTATTGCTCATGTGTCCTGTGTTTTATATTACATGTGCCTTAATCTGTTACTTTCATAACAGTATTGCTTATTGCATTTCAGATTACCCGTGTTCTATGTTACATCCTGTGCTCTACTCATATTTCTATTTGTGCACCACTAGCAGTATTTCCGTGCATTCACTGTGTGTTGTGGGCATTAAATTGATGCTGTGATCACTATTTATTTCATGATCTTATGGCTTACTTATTACGGGCGTGTTGTATCTTTATATGGGGCTTGTGTTGGTTACCATGGCAACCATGGGGTACTTGTTCTATGTAGCATGCTGCTTTTATTGCTGCTGTATTAGACTGTTCAATTACGGTGTATTGCGCTACTATACAATGATATTGTCCCCATTTCTATGATTTTAACTTGGTCTATATAGTGTAGGGCTACTACTATTTAGACCTTTCAGTGATCCCATTTATATACTTATGCACAGAATTAAAAAATAAAATCATTTACATATCTCTCATCTCTGCCTAGACAAGACATTTGATCCAATCCGGTTCTATAGTAAAAAACGCAAAATATAAGCAATAACTTGTCTTGCAATTATACTTTTCTATTCCATGCTGTTCAGTTGTCATTATATTTTTATGTCATCTGACCTGAGATATACTATATACTTGTGCCCTTGAACATTACCAAACCTGGTCCACTTTTACTAATTTGTGCATAGAAGTTTTAACAATGCACTGTTTCTCATATGTCCAATATGTATCTGCATAGGCTTGGTTCATTTTTTGACCCTTGGCTTGTCCCATCTGTTGGATCCCTTTATCTTGGGGATCATGTCCCTTGAGTGTTATTTTTTCTAGGGTTGGTGGTACACTGATTCCCTAGTTTCAATGTTCCCATGGTGTTCAAAGGGGTTATATGTTTCCATTTTTATTAGGCTGCTGAGTATATGGGTACAGGAGGAAAGCTTTAGTGGTAACATGCCCGGTGTGTGTCTTATCCAATGAATAGTGGGAGTCACTTCAGTGTCCCCCCTTATTCATATCAGCCTTGTTGGTTAGGAATACTTCCCCCCATGGGGCCTGTGTCCCTACCACCCCGTGATCAGGTGCACTTTACCCTCTCAGCGTACCCCTGTATGTGCCTCCAACCTATATCAGCACCTTAAAATCTGGTACAGAGTTTAGTCCCCCTGGGTGTATCGTCCCAAGTCTTTACATCCATTCTGCCTCCCTTCTGAGTAATGCTTTGTTGCGATCACCTCCTCTTTCCAACGTGGGTATGTGGTCCATCAGGATATACCTGATGGTGGATACTTGGTGTGACCTCTGTGCACAATGTCTGGCAACTGGTTGGTCAGAGTCCCCTGTGTCGAGTGCCAAGCTTATAGCCCGTCTGTGATTGGCCATCCTTTCACAGAGTGTACCAGTAGTTTTTCCAATGTAGAACTGGGCACATGGGCAAAAGAGTAGATAGATTACATGCGTTGTGTTACAGGACAGAGAATGCTTGATGTTATACACCTGGTTGGTGTGTGGGTGGTGGAATGTTTTGGTGGCTATTAGGCCATTGCAGGTGGTGCAGCCTAAGCATCTGTATGAGCATTTGATGTTAATATGTGTCTTGTTTGTATAGCTCCTTTTGGGATCCGTTTTCACCAAGAGGTCTCGGAGGTTAGTGCCTCTCCGATATGCTATCATAAGGGTAAGATTGTGTGCAAACTTTAGTTTAGGGTCTGATTGGACCAATGGCCAGTGTTTCCTCAATATAGTACCTGCTTCAGTGGTGTTGGGTGAAAAGGTAGTAGCCATTATGAGCCTGTTTGATTGTTGAATTGAGTCTTCTTTATGTATAAGAGTCTCTAGTGTATAGGGTAAAACCTCTTGAAGGATTTCATCAACTATCCTTTTCTTATATCATCGTTGCAAGAACTTATCCCTCATATGCTGTAACTGGGAGATCCCTGTTGCTCTACTGGAATTATTATGTATTACCCGTATCATTTGAGATTTAATGATACCTTTAAGTAAGGCTGGCGGGTGGCAGCTGTTTGCGCATAATATTGAGTTCCTGTCGGTAGGCTTGTGATATAGTGTGGTGCCTAATGACCTTTCTTGTATGTAAATATTAAGGTCCAGGAAGTGTATCTATGTTTCACTATATGTGATCTTGAACCTCACCGGTGTAGCTGTGTTGTTCCAATGCTCAAACCATTACAGTAGTGTTTGTTGTCCCCCCCGCCAGATAAGGAAAATGTCATCTATGTATCTTACATAGAATATTATAGGTGTTGTTTCTGTACTCCAGAGAAACTGTTTTTCGAAATGGGACATATAGACATTGGCGTATGATGGGGCCATATTTGACCCCATCGCCGTGCCTGCTACCTGTAGGTAGTACTTGGTCTCAAAGTGAAAATAGTTGTGGGTAGGGCAAAATTCCATTAATGTCATTAAGTATTCGATTGGGGGTCCCTCATATTCTTGATCTTCTATGAGGTGTGTCCTAACTGCAGTTTGTCCCACATCATGGGGGATGATGGTGTAGAGACTGTTGACATCCAGGGTAACCAGGATTTCCCCAGTCTCCACAGCAACATCCCTCATTTTGCGTATTAGATCATTGGTGTCAGCTATATACGAAGTGATTTTCTTCACTGTGGGTTGTAGCAAAATATCAATTAGTTGTGCCACTGGCTGTGTCATTGATTGTACTGCTGACACAATTGGTTTCCCCGGTGGGTGTTGTATAGTCTTATGAATTTTTGGAGACATAATTTAATATACACTGAGAGACAAGCGATCAAAAAATTGCAGGATGATCAATCGTTGGTCATTCGCCCCGCAGATAAGGGCGGGGCCATTGTCCTTATGGACTATGAAGATTATAGAGGGGACATCCTGCAACAGTTAACAGACATCAATACCTACACAATTCTACCTAACGACCCTATCTCCAAATATATAAAATTGTTGGATGAAATCCTTAAGTTAGGATACGAACAACGATACCTTAATGAGCAAACCTATGAATTTTGTGTGACAGAACATCCAAAGGTCCCCATACTATACACAACACCAAAAATTCATAAGACTATACAACACCCACCGGGGAGACCAATTGTGTCAGCAGTACAATCAATGACACAGCCAGTGGCACAACTAATTGATATTTTGCTACAACCCACAGAAGAAAATCACTTTGTATATAGCTGACACCAATGATCTAATACGCAAAATGAGGGATGTTGCTGTGAAGACTGGGGACATCCTGGTTACCCTGGATGTCAACAGTCTCTACACCATCATCCCCCATGATATGGGACAAACTGCAGTTAGGACACACCTCATAGAAGATCAAGAATATGAGGGACCCCCAATCGAATACTTAATGACATTAATGGAATTTTGCCTTACCTACAACTATTTTCGCTTTGAGACCAAGTACTACCTACAGGTAGCAGGCACGGCGATGGGGTCAAATATGGCCCCATCATACGCCATTGTCTATATGTCCCATTTCGAAAAACAGTTTCTCTGGAGTACAGATACAACACCTATAATATTCTATGTAAGATACATAGATGACATTTTCCTTATCTGGCGGGGGGACAACAAACACTACTGTAATGGTATGAGCATTGGAACAACACAGCTACACCGGTGAGGTTCAAGATCACATATAGTGAAACAGAGATACACTTCCTGGACCTTAATATTTACATACAAGAAAGGTCATTAGGCACCACACTATATCACAAGCCTACCGACAGGAACTCCATATTATGTGCAAACAGCTGCCACCCGCCAGCCTTACTTAAAGGTATCATTAAATCTCAAATGATACGGGTAATACGTAATAATTCCAGTAGAGCAACAGGGGTCTCCCAGTTACAGCATATGAGGGATAAGTTCTTGCAACGATGATATAAGAAAAGGATAGTTGATGAAATCCTTCAAGAGGTATTACCCTATACACAAGAGACTCTTATACATAAAGAAGACTCAATTCAACAATCAAACAGGCTCATAATGGCTACTACCTTTTCACCCAACACCACTGAAGCAGGTACTATATTGAGGAAACACTGGCCATTGGTCCAATCAGACTCTAAACTAAAGTTTGCACACAATCTTACCCCTATGATAGCATATCGGAGAGGCACTAACCTCCGAGACCTCTTGGTGAAAACGGATCCCAAAAGGAGCTATACAAACAAGGCACATATTAACATCAAAGGCTCATACAGATGCTTAGGCTGCACCACCTGCAATGGCCTAATAGCCACCAAAACATTCCACCACCCACACACCAACCAGGTGTATAACATCAAGCATTCTCTGTCCTGTAACACAACGCATGTAATCTATCTACTCTTTTGCCCATGTGCCCGGTTCTACATTGGAAAAACTACTGGTACACTCCGTGAAAGGATGGTCAATAACAGGCGGGCTATACGCTTGGCACTCGACACAGGGGACTCTGACCAACCAGTTGCCAGACATTGTGCACAGAGGTCACACCAAGTATCCACCATCAGGTATATCATGATAGACCACATACCCCCGTTGGAAAGAGGAGGTGATCGCAACAAAGCATTACTCAGAAGGGAGGCAGAATGGATGTACAGACTTGGGACGATACACCCAGGGGGACTAAACTCGGCACCAGATTTCAAGGCGCTGATATAGGTTGGAGGCACATACAGGGGTACGCCGAAAGGGTAAAGTGCACCTGATCACAGGGTGGTAGGGACACAGGCCCCATGGGGGGAAGTATTCCTAACCAACAACACTGATATGAATAAGGGGGGACACTGAAGTGACTTCCACTATTCATTGGATAAGACACACACCGGGCATGTTACCACTAAAGCTTTCCTCCTGTACCCATATACTCAGCAGCCTAATAATAATGGAAACATATAACCCCTTTGAACACCATGGGAACATTGAAACTAGGGAATCAGTGTACCACCAACCCCTAGAAAAAATAACACTCAAGGGACATGATTCCCAAGATAAAGGGATCCAACAGATGGGACAATCCAAGGGTCAAAAAATGAACCAAGCCTATGCAGATACATATTGGACATATGAGAAACAGTGCATTGTTATAACTTCTATGCACAAATTAGTAAAAGTGGACCGGGTTTGGTAATGTGCAAAGGCACAAGTATATAGTATATCTCAGGTCAGATGACATAAAAATATAATAACAATTGAACAGCATGGAATAGAAAAGTATAATTGCAAGACAAGTTATTGCTTATATTTTGTGTTTTTTACTATAGAACAGGATTGGATCAAATGTCTTGTCTAGGCAGAGATGAGAGATATATAAATGATTTTATTTTTTAATTCTGTGCATAAGTATATAAATGGGATCACTGAAAGGTCTAAATAGTAGTAGCCCTACACTATATAGACCAAGTTAAAATCATAGAAATGGGGACAATATCATTGTATAGTAGCGCAATACACCGTAATTGAACAGTCTAATACAGCAGCAATAAAAGTAACATGCTACATAGAACAAGTACCCCATGGTTGCCATGGTAACCAACACAAGCCCCATATAAAGATACAACACGCCGTAATAAGTAAGCCATAAGATCATGAAATAAATAGTGATCACAGCATCAATTTAATGCCCACAACGCACAGTGAATGCACGGAAGTACTGCTAGTGGTGCACAAATACAAAAATGAGTAGAGCACAGGATGTAACATAGAACACGGTTAATCTGAAATGCAAAAAGCAATACTGTTATGAAAGTATAAGATTAAGGCACATGTAATATAAAACACAGGACACATGAGCAATAGAGCGCTTTATTAAGTTTAATTAACTAATGTTGATTTTTTGTTTATATCACAAAATATTTTGACAGCACATACCAGAAGTCATGTGATTGACGAAACTTCCGGTCTAACATAGTGGAACGCAAACAGCGTCCCAGACACGAAGGTTTGGCGGGTTTATTTCACTGAGGGCCACAGGTATTATACATTTATGTAATTAATATTGTAATATATTAATGTGTGATTTTGACACTGTTGTTATGCTGAAGACGGGGACCAGTTCCTTGAAAACGTTTCATTAAAAAAATATTGTTTTGTTCTCCACTTTAAAAAGACCTGAGAGTGCAGTTATTTACAAGTGTTATGTATTACATTGCTGCACCCAGGCAGATGACCAAAGGAGGGTAAATCCTGTGCATTGGATGGTATTATATATATATATATATATATATATATATATATATATGACGTGCAGTGAGGTCAGAGGCTGATGAGGCCCTAGAAACACTCCAGAGAAACACACATACACACACACATATATATATACTATATATATATATATATATATATATATATATATATATATATATATTTATATACATATATATATATATATATATATATATATATATATATACACACACATATACACACTTTCATTCACACTCGCTAACTCTCTCTATCAGACACAGAGAAACACTCACACGTTCTAATAGGCATGCAGAAACACTCACAGACACACATTCACACTCACAGACACTCAGAAACACACATACATACCTACAGAAACATTCACAGACACACACAGACAAATTAAAAATTAAATAAACTTTTGTTATTGTTTACTATATATTTTTAACAAACCCAGGAATTGCCTATCATGCATATGTACTATGATTTATTGTTTATCTATATTTCTTTTAGAGTCTGGTGGGAGTGCTGAACTATCTGGGATATTTTATCACATGCTACTTGACTCTGTGCATACACATATATAGTAGAACAGATTATTTCTGTCTCCTCATACCCTCATATAGTGACAGTCCAGTGGCATAATTAGGTTTTGTGCTGCCCTAAGCACTCACAATTCTGCTGCCCCTAAGGTTTAAGGCCTTTTTTGAAAATAATATTTTTAGTGAGGGTGTAACATGACTTTCATGGTATTTCCAAAGTAAATGTTCATGTTCACGTGTGTGCGTGTGTGTTGTGGTGTGTGTGTGTAATGAGTGTTTTTGTGTGTTGTAAAACTAAAAAAAAAGTTATGGTAATATTTAATAATAAGTTATGGTAATATTTAAGAAGTTTAATGTCTGTTTAAGTCAGGGTTCTGTGTGTCACTAGCACAAAAGGGGTATAATCACTGCTCTGCATGTTCATTACTGGTGACATATATGAAGGGGCCATTATTCTTGTCTTATATGACAAAATAGCTGGTGTAAATTTGCTACAGTGGACATTTATGTGGTCTGAGCGTGGGTGTGTATGCTCACTGTCGGCTAGATTTGGAGTTTTGTCAGTAACGACCCGAAAAACTAACGCCGGCTTTTTTCTGGCCGCACCATAAAAATAACTCTGGTATTGAGAGTCCACATAAAGGCTGCGTTAGGCTCCAAAAAAGGAGCGTAGAGCATTTTTAACGCAGCTTCAACTCTCAATACCAGAGTTGCTTACGCAAGCGGCCAGCCTCAAAAACGTGCTTGTGCACGATTCTCCCATAGGAAACAATGGGGCTGTTTGAGCTGAAAAAAAAACTATGCTTTGCTATGGGGAAACACTTCCTACGTCTGCACCTAACACTCTAACATGTACCCCGAGTCTAAATACCCCTAACCTTACACTTATTAACCCCTAATCTGCCGCCCCCGCTATCGCTGACACCTGCATTTTATTTTTAACCCCTAATCTGCCGCTCCGTAAACCGCCGCTACTTACATTATCCCTATGTACCCCTAATCTGCTGCCCCTAACACCGCCGACCCCTGTATTATATTTATTAACCCCTAATCTGCCCCCCTCAACGTCGCCTCCATCTGCCTACACTTATTAACCCCTAATCTGCTGACCGCAAAGCGCTGCCACCTACGTTATCCTTATGTACCCCTAATCTGCTGCCCCTAACACCGCCGACCCCTATATTATATTTATTAACCCCCTAATCTGCCCCCCTCAATGTCGCCTCCACCTGCCTACACTTATTAACCCCTAATCTGCCGAGCGGACCGCACCGCTACTATAATAAAGTTATTAACCCCTAATACGCCTCACTAACCCTATAATAAATAGTATTAACCCCTAATCTGCCCTCCCTAACATCGCCGACACCTAACTTCAAACATTAACCCCTAATCTGCTGACCGGAGCTCACCGCTATTCTAATAAATGGATTAACCCCTAAAGCTAAGTCTAACCCTAACACTAACACCCCCCTAAGTTAAATATAATTTACATCTAACGAAATTAATTAACTCTTATTAAATAAATTATTCCTATTTAAAGATAAATACCTGTAAAATAAATCCTAATATAACTACAATATAAATTATAATTATATTATAGCTATTTTAGGATTTCTATTTATTTTACAGGTAACTTTGTATTTATTTTAACCAGGTACAATAGCTATTAAATAGTTAAGAACTATTTAATAGCTAAAATAGTTAAAATAATTACAAAATTACCTGTAAAATAAATACTAACCTAAGTTACAATTAAACCTAACACTACACTATCAATAAATTAATTAAATAAACTACCTACAATTACCTACAATTAACCTAACACTACACTATCAATAAATTAATTAAATACAATTCCTACAAATAAATACAATTAAATAAACTAGCTAAAGTACAAAAAATAAAAAAGAACTAAGTTACAAAAAATAAAAAAATATTTACAAACATAAGAAAAATATTACAACAATTTTAAACTAATTACACCTACTCTAAGCCCCCTAATAAAACAACAAAGCCCCCCAAAATAAAAAATGCCCTACCCTATTCTAAATTACTAAAGTTCAAAGCTCTTTTACCTTACCAGCCCTGAACAGGGCCCTTTGCGGGGCATGCCCCAAGAAGTTCAGCTCTTTTGCCTGTAAAAAAAAAACATACAATACCCCCCCCCAACATTACAACCCACCACCCACATACCCCTAATCTAACCCAAACCCCCCTTAAATAAACCTAACACTAAGCCCCTGAAGATCATCCTACCTTGTCTTCACCTCACCAGGTATCACCGATCCGTCCTGGCTCCAAAATCTTCATCCAACCCAAGCGGGGGTTGGCGATCCATCATCCGGTGGCTGAAGAGGTACAGAAGAGGCTCCAAAGTCTTCATCCTATCCGGGAAGAAGAGACGATCCGGACCGGCAACCATCTTGATCCAAGCGGCATTTTCTATCTTCTTCCGATGACGACCGGCTCCATCCTGAAGACCTCCACCGCGGACCCATCTTCTTCCGGCGACGTCCAACTGAAGAATGACGGTTTCTTTAAGGGACGTCATCCAAGATGGCGTCCCTCGAATTCCGATTGGCTGATAGGAT
Source organism: Bombina bombina (assembly GCF_027579735.1). Classification (NCBI taxonomy): domain Eukaryota; kingdom Metazoa; phylum Chordata; class Amphibia; order Anura; family Bombinatoridae; genus Bombina; species Bombina bombina. The sequence goes on from NC_069499.1 coordinate 1,089,795,960, forward strand.
TCTATCAGCCAATCGGAATTAAGGTAGGAATATTCTGATTGGCTGATGGAATCAGCCAATCAGAATCAAGTTCAATCCGATTGGCTGATCGGCAGATTAGGGGTTAATAAGTGTAGGCAGATGGAGGCGACGTTGAGGGGGGCAGATTAGGGGTTAATAAATATAATATAGGGGTCGGCGGTGTTAGGGGCAGCAGATTAGGGGTACATAAGGATAACGTAGGTGGCGGCGCTTTGCGGTCGGCAGATTAGGGGTTAATAAGTGTAGGCAGATGGAGGTGACGTTGAGGGGGGCAGATTAGGGGTTAATAAATATAATACAGGGGTCGGCGGTGTTAGGGGGAGCAGATTAGGGGTACATAAGGATAACGTAGGTGGCGGTCGGCAGATTAGGGGTTAAAAAAAATTATTCGAGTGTCGGCGATGTGGGGGGACCTCGGTTTAGGGGTACATAGGTAGTTTATGGGTGTTAGTGTACTTTAGAGTACAGTAGTTAAGAGCTTTAGAAACCGGCGTTAGCCCAGAAAGCTCTTAACTACTGACTTTTTTCCTGCGGCTGGAGTTTTGTCGTTAGATGTCTAACGCTCACTTCAGAAACGACTCTAAATACCGGAGTTAGAAAGATCCCATTGAAAAGATAGGATACGCAATTTACGTAAGGGGATCTGTGGTATGGAAAAGTCGCGGCTGAAAAGTGAGCGTTAGACCCTATATTGAGTGACTCTAAATACCGGCGGTAGCCTAAAACCAGCGTTAGGAGCCTCTAACGCTGGTTTTCACGGCTAACGCCAAACTCCAAATCTAGGCCTGTGGGAATAGTGTATATTGTTGTATATTGGTCTGTGTTCTGGTGTGTGCATGTACTGAATGCAGGATCTGTAGGGATAATTGTCTGGGTTTGGATTTTATGTGCTCAGCAAGTTGCACCACTCGTCATATATAGACAAATGCAGAATTTTCTGACTTATGTTTACATTTTTTTGAGGACATTTATTTTGGAATATCAATGAGTTGTTTATAAAAAAGGTATCAAACAATATGCTGTCAAACTACCAGACATCCAATGTGAACAATATAACCATTTATAAAATTGAAATGAGCATCTTTTAATCTATTCTAGGACTCCTCCAGGTTGCATGATAAATAATGACCTACTATAAGTCACATATCTAAGTGAAAATAATTTAAAAAAAACATGCAAAGTGTATTATTATTATTGTTATTATTATTATTATTTTCAGGTATTTGTAGAGCACCAACTGGTTCCGCAGTGCTATGAACATAGGTGGTATATATAAACGATTACAGGTATCAAATGTGGAGAGAGGGTCCTGCCGAGAGTTGCACTGTTGTAGCCGGCTCTTATGAAACAAACAGCTGGGCTCATAGGCTTACATGCTATGGGGTTTTAGGGGATAGCAGTGGAGATAAGAAGGTTAGTGTAGGTTGTAAGCATCCCTGAATAGTAGAGTCTTCAGGGAGCACTTGAAGCTTTTAAAACTAGTGGAGATTCTTGTGGAGCGAGGCAGAGAGTTCAATAAGATGGGAGCCAATTTGTAGAAATCTTGAAGACGGGAATGTGAGTAGGTAACAAGAGAGTAGGAGATCATGAGCAGAGCGAAGGGGATGGGATGGAGAGTATCTGGAGACAAGGTCTGAGATGTAGGGGGGAGCAGTGTAATTGAGGGCTTTGTGTGTCAGATTGAGAATTTTGTGCTTAAAGGGTCATTAAACCCAAAAATTTTATTTCATGATTTAGAAAGAGCATGCAGTTTTAAACAACTTTCTAATTTACTTCTATTATCTAATTTGCTTCATGCTCTTGATATTCTTTGCTGAAAAGCATATCTAGATAGGCTCAGTAGCTGCTGATTGGTTGCTGCACATAGATGCCTCATTTGATTGGCTCTCCCATGTGCATTGCTCTTTCTTCAGCAAAGGATATCTAACAAATTAAGCAAATTAGATAATAGAAGTAAATTGGAAAGTTGTTTAAAATTGTATTCTCTACCTGAATCATGAAAGAAAAAATGTGGGTTTAGACAGTGGATTAAAATCCTTGTTGAGTCTTGTGTAAGGAAATGTCTAATTTTAGCGATGCTTTTAAGGTAGAAGCGGCAGGCTTTAGCCAAGGACTGAATATGAGGAGAGAAAGAAAGATCTGAGTCCAGTGTGACCCCAAGACATCGGGCATGTGAGGTTGGGGTAATGATGTAGTTATCAACAGTTATAGAGACATGGGGAGTGGAGATTTTGGAAGAAGGGGGGGGGAATAAGGAGCTCAGTTTTGGAGAGATTTAGCTTGAGGTAGTGAGAGGACATCAAAGATGAGATATGAGAGAGACAGTTAGTGATATGGGTTAGCAAGGAAGGAGGTAGTTCTGGTGCAGAGAGGTAGATTTGGGTATTGTCGGCATACAAATGATAATGAAACTCATGGGACTTTATTAAGGAACCTAGTGAGGACATAAAGGTTTGAGAAGAGAAGAAAATCGAGGACAGAGCCTTGTGGTACCCAAACAGAAAGAGGTAACGGGGCAGAGGATGCCCCAGAGAAGGCTACACTAAAGGTACGGTTAAACAGATAGGAAGAAAACCAAGAGACAGCTGTGTCACAGATGCCGAAGGATTGGAGGGTATGGAGCAAAAGAGGGTGGTCGACAGTATCAAAGGCTGCAGACAGATCAAGGAGGATAAGTAGAGCGAGGTGGCCTTTTGATTTTGCTGTAAGTAGGTCATTGGTAACCTTAACAATTGCTTTCTCTGTTGAGTGAAGGGGGCAAAATCCAGATTGCAGTGGGTCAAGGGGGGAGTTTAGTGTAAGGAAATGGGATAGACGTGCATATACTAGCTTTTCAAGAAGCTTTGAGGCAGAGGTAGTAGGGAAATAGGGCGGTAGTTGGATGGGGTGGTTAGATCAAGAGAAGGTTTTTTGAGGATAGGTGTGACTAATACATGCTTAAGAGATGTGGGAACTATACCAGTGCTGAGGGAGAGGTTGAAGATGTGTGTGAGTATAGGGGTAAGGGTAGAAGAGAGGGAAGGGAGTAGTTGTGAAGGGATGGGGTCGAGGGGACAGGTAGTGAGGTGAGAGGATAGTATAAGGGCAGAAACTTCATCCTCTGTAACAGGCGCAAAAGAGCTAAATGTATAGCTATGTGGGTTTTGGATGATTATGAGCTTTTGAGGGGGAGCTGATTTCATTTCTGATGGAGTTGATTTTGTTGTTGAAGTAGCTGGCAAAACCATGGGCTGAGAGAAAAGTTGTGGTGGGAGGTGGGGGTGGGCGGAGAAGAGTATTGAATGGGGAGAACAGACGTTTTGGGTTGGAAGAAAGAGTAGAGATAAGAGTAGAGAAGTAATGTTGCTTATATAGATTAAGGGTAGAATAGTAAGAGTTCAAGATGAACTTATAGTGAAGAAAGTCAGCAGAACACCAAGATTTCCTCCAGTGTTGCTCAGCAGTACGGGAACATCTGCGTAGGTACTGTGTCAGAGGAGTATGCCAGGGCTGAGTATGAGTGTATGTTTTCCAAGTTATGGTAGGTGGGGCCAGGTTATCAAGGACCGATGTAAGGGTGTATTTATAGTGGCAGATGGATTTATCAGGACAGGAAAATGAGGGGATGGAAGAGAGAAGAGGTTTGAGAGAGCTAGCGAGCTGTTGCTGATCTAATGACTTGATTCTTCTGTGAAGTTTAGTGTGAGGGGTTGAAGGAGGGAGAGTTGTAGGGATGGAGGTGATGGTACAAGTGAGGAAGTGGTGGTTAGAAAGAGGAAAAGGTGAGTTTGTGAAGTTTGAGATAGTGCATCGATAACTTAAAATCAGATCAAGGGAGTGACCATCTTTGTGAGTGGGAGAGTGAGTCCATTTTGACAGGCCAAAAGAGGAAGTGAGTTGCAGAAGTTGTTTTGCAGAGGAGGCAGTGGGATTATCAACAGGGAGGTTGAAGTCATTGAGAATGAGTCATTGAGAATGAGGGCAGGGGTATCCGAGGAAAGGAAGTAAGGTAGCCAGGCAGAAAAGTGATCTAGAAAAAGTTGTAGAGCCAGGGGGCGGTATATGACTGCAACGCATATAGAGAGGTGAGAGAATAAGCAAATCATGTGTGTTGTGATTGAAGAAAATGTGAGGGAAGAGAAGGGCTGTATTTGTTGAAAGGTGAAACTAGAGGAAAGTAAAATACCAACACCACCTCCTTGTCTATTGTCAGACCTAGGAGTGTGACTGAAGTGGAGACCCCCATGTGACAGTGCAGCAGAGAAAGCAGTGTCTGAAGGAGAGAGCCAGGATTATGTGAGAGCCAGAAGATTGAGAGAGTGGGAGATAAAGAGGTTATGGATAGAAGTGAGTTTGTTGCAAACAGAGCGAGAATTCCATAGAGCACAAGTGAAGGGGGTGGTGGCTCTAGATGCAAGAGGAATAAGATTAAGGTTACCATAGTTTTGTTTTTGAAGTCTATTGAAGGGCACACATGGGTGTGCAGGGCAAGGAAGTTGTGGGGGATCAGGATTGGGGGAGATGTCGCCAGCAGCTAGTATGAACAAGAGGGAGAGTGACATGAGATGAGATGCGGATTTGCAGTAGTGAGATTGTTTTTGTGATGAGTTGCAAGGGGGAGAGAGAGAGTATTTAGGAATGTGTGAAGTTCATGAATACAAAACTATAAGATGCAGTTAAGAGAGATGGGCTAATGAGCAGTGCAGGTGGTGAGGGGTAAGGTGTTATTGAGTAAAGTAGTTTGTTAAACAGACAAAAGTGGTAAAAAGGAATATATAGATATTTAGCATTTTTACAAAATAGTCAAACAGTGTATACAACTTAGTATAAAAACAGAACTTGCCTTATCCCTTGTACAATTCTTGCTGAATTCTTGTATAATTCTTTGTGCCTCACTTATAAATGTTCACTTAAGAGATGTGAACAGATGATCTTACAATACTGCTATCTAAGCCTGCATTGCTAACCCTGCATTTCTTCCCCTTAGCAGTGTTAAATTTATAGGCCACAGCATTCAGCTGAATGCAATAAATTAGGTAATGACCTGATCAAAGACAGTCAAAGTCCAATTGGGAAAATTTGATTCAGGGTGAGATAAGTTAAAAATAACAGACAATAGAATTTGGGGGAGGCTGTGGTTAAACAATTAGTGAAATTATAAATTTAGGAATTAAAACAAGTATTTGCATGGTTTGAACATCACATAGATAAAGGCAAGATATCAGAAGGGTAAATACATAATTAATTATAGAGACAAATGCAAAAAGAGAGGCTTGCAATACAGATGACACAAAAAACAGGGAAATTAGCAGGATTTGAATGCAGGGATCAATTCACATACCAAAGAGAGACTTGTAGTACATATGACACAAAAAACAGGGAAATTGGCAGGATTTGAATGCAGGGCTTAATTCACATACCAAAGAGAGACTTGTAATACATATGACACAAAAAACAGAGAAATTGGCAGGATTTGAATGCAGGGATCAATTCACATACCAAAGAGAGACCTGTAGTACATAGGACACAAAAATAGGGAAATTGGCAGGATTTGAATGCAGGGATCAATTCATATACCAAAGAGAGACTTGTAGTACAGGTGAAACTCGAAAAATTAGAATATAGTGCAAAAGTTCATTTATTTCACTAATGCAACATAAAAGGTGAAACTAATATATGAGATAGACTCATTACATGTAAAGCAAGATAGTTCAAGTCATAATTGTGATGATTATGGCTTACAGCTCATAAAAAAAAACAAATCCACAATCTCAGAAAATTAGAATATTCTGAAAAGGTGCAATTTTCTAGGCTCAAAGTGTCCTACTCTAATAAGCTAATTAAGCCATAACACCTGCAAAGGGTTCCTGAGCCTTTAAATGGTCTCTCAGTATGGTTCAATAGGAATCACAATCATGGGAAAGACTGCTGACCTGACAGTTGTGCAGAAAACCATAATTGACACCCTCCATAAGGAGGGAAAACCTCAAAAGGTAATTGCAAAAGAAGTTGGAATGTCCCCTAAGTGCTGTATCTAAGCACATTAATAGAAAGTTATGTGGAAGGGAAAGTGTGGAAGAAAAAGGTGCACAAGCAGCAGGGATGACCGCAGCCTGGAGAGGATTGTCAGGAAAAGGCCATTCAAAAGTGTTGGGGACTTTCACAAGTGACTGAGGCTGGAGTCAGTGCATCAAGAGCCACTACACACAGACGGATCCTGGACATGGGCTTCAAATGTTGTATTCCTCTTGTCAAGCCACTCCTGAACAACAAACAACATCAGAAGCATCTTACCTGGGCTAAAGAAAAACAGACCTGGTCTGTTGATCAGTGGTCCAAAGTCCTCTTTTCTGATGAGAGCAAATTTTGCATCTCATTTGAAAACCAGGACCAAGAGTATGGAGGAAGAATGGAGAGGCACACACTGCAAGATGCTTGAAGTCCAGTGTGAAGTTTCCACAGTCTGTGTTGATTTGGGGAGCCATGTCATCTGCTGGTGTTGGTACACTGTGCTTCAATAAGTCTATCTATCTATCTATCTATCTATCTATCTATCTATCTATCTATCTATTGGGTTCTTGTAAAGCACGGCAATTCATCCGTAAGGGTCTCAAGGCACTGAGAGTTGCAGTTCAGTCGAAGAGCCAGGTCTTGAGGTCCTTTCTGAACTTAGTTAGGGCGGTAGCTTGTCTGAAGTGCAGCAGGAGGGTGTTCCAAGTCTTGGCTGCCAGGTGAGAGAAGGATCTGTCTCCCGCTGTGGTTTTCCTGATGCGGGGATGACTGCGAGGGCTTGGTCGGCCGATCGAAGTTGTCTGGCAGGGTTGTAGAAGGTAACGCGGTGGTTCGAGTATTCAGGACCGATGTTGTGGAGGGCCTTGAATGCGTGGGTGAGAAGCTTGAAGGTTATTCTTTTGTTGATGGGGAGCCAGTGCAGGTCCCGCAGGTGTTTGGTGATGTGGCATTGACAAGGGATGTCGAGGATTAGTCTGGCTGAGGCGTTCTGGATGCGCTAGAGTCTCTTTTGGAGCTTGATGGTGGTGCTGGCGTAGAGTACGTTACCATAGTCCAGTTGGCTGCTGATGAGGGTGTGAGTGACAGTCTTCCTGGTCTCTGTTGGGATCCATTTGAAGATCTTTCGCAGCAGGTAAGTGTGTGGAAGCATGCAGAAGAGACTACGTTGATTTGCCGGTCCATGGAGAGCGATGAGTCCAGGATGACGCCTAGATTTTGTGCATGGTCGGTGGGGGTTGGAGGGTGTTCGAGGGCTGTGGGCCACCAAATGGATGTGGTGGGACCAAGGAGGAGGACAGCAGAAGAGAGTCGGTTAACTCAGCATTCCTTAGCAGATGTCAATAGGCAGTTAGTGTAATGAGCCACTCACTTGAGGTGTAAGGGGAAAGCAATAAAATGGTTACTTGCATATAAAAGCCCCTTGTCAATAGCACAAGGAGACATTATTATTATTATTTACTGGTATCAGAGGGACTGAATTCTCTATATTAAGAAACATATAACACACATATCTGTGTCACCTATCAATATGTAATATCCCAGGTATAAAAATAAATTTCTAAAAATGTCTCTGACCAAACCAACCTAAAGAGTAATCTAGGTCCAAGGAGTCAGTCTCTATCCCACTCCAGCCTTCTAGCTTGTAGGTGTCTGATATGAAAAATTCATGGAGACTGAAAGAAGGCTATACTCCTCTACATGTACAAAAGAAAATTGTCTAGCACTTACTTAATCCAGGTGCAGCTGAAGGGGTTCTGCACATACCCCAAACATAATCTCCAAATGTCCAAAAAAGTAGCAGCACCACTTGATCAAATGTACAAAATGTTAATTGGGACATCACATAAACATATTAGCAGTGTGCTGAGTCCACGTCTGGTTGCCTCTTTTTCCCATCGGAAATTCATAGATCAGATAGAGCACACAATTTTAAAAGACTTTTCAATTTACTTCTATTATGAAATTTACTTAGTTTTTGGTATCGTTTGTTGAAAAGCACACCTATGTATGCTCAGGAGCACTGATTGGAACTAGCTGATGATTGGTGGTTATACAGATATGCTTCTTGTTATTAGTTAATTAAATGTGTACCGGTAGTGTTTTGCTGCTGTGGTATAGCTTTGATTTATGTGTTTAATTCCTTTACTGGAGTTAACCACAAGGGGATGGGTTTCAATCTTTCTGAGATTCTGTATTGGAAAAACAGGATCAGGTATTTCTCTTTATCAAAACAACCGCAATTTTTATGAGTCAAATACAACAAAATGTTGATAATTACCACCAATAGTTATCTTCATTTTCCCATAGCAGCAATGTTAGAAACCAACAATGGCTGTAGATTAACATAAAACCAAAATGGGTTAACAGGGTTAATGTTTGTTATAAATTGGATAAAATGGTAATTCTACTAAGTGTTAAACAATCTAAATGCCATTTGTTTAAAGGCACAATGGGTATACTGGGCATGTTTGCTTGATTATTTTTTTAAACTTTTAATATTTTAAAGTATTTTTTTTATTTTTTATTTTTCAGTCAATAACCCCTTAACCAAACATGACAACCATGTATCATCATACAGGGGGTCTTTCAGAGCTCATTGTACCCCCAAATGGCTTGTGGTCAGTGGACTGACATCACTAGGGAAATCAGGAGATGAAGGTGACATCACCAGGCCCCAGTAACCAGAAAGTGAAGTAGCAGCTTCATAGAACTTAAGGGAGTTGGTTGTGGGGGGGGGGGGGGTAAGTCCTAGAAACCCTCAAGACTCAATATTTGAAAGGAAGCGTGTCAAATCACACATATTTAATAAAAACATATTTTTTAAAAACCTATACTTCCCCACACTGTTTGCAGACCTGTTGTTTTAACACTCAGAAGCCTCTCTTTAAAATAAAGCCCCTTTATAGGTTTATATAGCCAGGTGATCACTGTGGTGATTGTGAACTCTTGGTGTATATAAATGTGCATTTATTTGAGAAGAGGGAGTCCCTCTGTGCACTTCAAAGTTAATACATATACCCAAAGGGCATTTTTTATATGTAGATAAGCCCTTTTTAGGTTTAGGGGGGAAAAACACACACACACTATTTTTTAAAACCGTGTTACTTCAAATTTTAATACAAATATACATTTTGTTTACACATTTTATTTGCACTCTCCCATGCCATGATATATACATAAAATAATGGTATAGTGTTAATCTGCCAATTTAACCGGCGTGCAAACAATCTTGAAAACCCTTGTAATCTAGCCCTTAATTTCTGAACAAGTTACTGTGAAAGCCATCCATAAATAACTATAAAGTACACAAAATATATTGAGGATTTTTAGGTGAGAGCCAGGACTCTGGTAGTAAAAAAGTCTCCCACATCACCTACAGGTTGACTTAGCCCTGGGAGGAGGGCAGAGCTGAGCAGTGCTTGTACATGGCCACAGATTGAAAGAGTTCAGTAGCTGCCAGGCCTCTTCAATTGTTTAAAAAAATCAAACGGATCCGCAAAAGCCACCAATCAGCAAGCACTACCCAGGTACTGAACCAAAAATGGGCAGGCTCATAAGCTTACATCCCTGCTTTTTCAAATAAAGATTCCAAGAGAACAAAGAAAACCTGATAATAGGAGTAAATTAGAAAGTTGCTTAAAATTGCATACTCTATCTGAATCATGAATTAAAAATTTGGATTCAGTATGCCTTTAAGAAGGATTTAAATGAATTAGGCTCCAGAATTCATCACCAAGAAGGCCAAGATGCCCTAAATAATATTGTAAGCTCCAATACTCAACAGACCTGCATACAAGATTCTATGCTACAAGCCTTACAAGACAAAATCGAGGACCTTTACAACAGGGGAAGAAGGAATAACCTCAGAATCAGAGGAATCCCAGAAGACATTACCGCAGAACAAATACTACCATACCTGAAAGGCTTATTTCAACATCTATGCCCGCAAACAGCTTTAACAAATGATAAAGAAATAGAGAGAGCTCACAGAGCCTTACACCCAAAGCCTAAACCCTCTGCACCTCCTAGGGATATAATAATAGGCTTTTTGAAATATACCACCAAAGAAGATATATGAGAGCAGCAAGATCGACACCGAAAATTGCTCATCAAGGTCATGCTCTACAAATTTTTCAAGACCTTAGCCCATACATTATCCAAAGAATGAAGAAAATCCGTTACATCACCAACAATCTATAATATTATACAGATTGGGTTTTTCTTTCAGCCTCATTGTCCTACACAATGGATCTCAAATAATGTATAGACACTATAGTGATCTAGACATCCTTGAGAAAACAGTGAACATTACATTCTATGCAACAGATACAATAGAGACTAATCCTCAAATTCTTCATCACCCATCTGAAAACTATAAACCTAAGGAACAGTGCTCCCAAAGGACCATTGTCCAAAAGAAAAGAAGGAGGACTGGATCCTCACCGCCGACAACTTTAACAATTCAGACCTCAGAAGACCCAACTACTTTCCTGATCAGTAACTTAACTAGTATAATTAATATTTATTAGTGGTTATTTTTCTTGAAATGGATCCTCAAGAGTCATAAAAGACTGTCTACAAACTTATATTCTTCCCACTGACACATCAACTGATCTTGAGCATAGTTTTCAATAAATAGCTGTCCTTTGCTGTTGGACAACTTCTTAATAGTAGGTGGAAAGTATAATATTAAGTAACTGGTACTTTACAATAATGAAGAACGTAAATCATACTAATTACTTTAGTATTAATAATTTGTCATGACCTCTATTTAGGCAAACTACCTGCTGTGGGTCTAAAAAGATTAAACTCATAAGATTTATAATACATGATCTATAGGGGAGGGGAAAAAAATTGTGAAGGGCCCGGATAACTTTATGTCAGATTATGAAGAGAGACAGCACAACACCACCAGCAAAGGTATATATTGATAATATTACACTTAAATATTATTATTTTTTTCAGTTTATTTACAAACAGTTGTCTTTAATAACAGACTTGTCTTATATTTTGTGTTCTAGGCTAAGTTGTTTTTTGCATTTCATCTATATAGACTGGTTAGTCTGGTTACAATTCTTATTTAACTTTCTAATATCCAAAATACCTGACAAATCGTATAACTTAATAATTTTATCTCATACTGTTAAAGGGCGGAATATCATCCAAAAGAGAGGTATAGCCATTAGAGATTATAAACATAAAAATTTCATATTGTATTACTTCAGGAGACCCATTTTAAAAGGGGACACAAACCAAATATTTATTTTTAAAAAGTCGGTCCAGCTTTTTTTCCTTCACGCAATTCAAAAAAGAATGGTATAGGTATACTAATTAACAAATACAGAACTTATATTAACAAATACAGAACAAATACAGAACTTATCTCAGCTGTGCCCCTGCTTTGCAAAAAGGTAGATCCTGCAAGATAGTTATATCATTATATTTAACCTACCCTGTTATTTTCTGATGTGTGTATTGTTATATGTATTGGCTATTTTTTGTTTTGTTTTTATGATTTAAAATGCATATTTTATTACCATTATGTCTGACCATTATGTTAAAAGTTAGTTTAATCAGTTAAGGCCATGTATCTTTTTTTGTACTTTATTGTACTTTAATGGTTTTATTCTCCTACATGAATACCTCTGTGTTATCTCTGTAATTTTAACTTCCCCTGTGTTTTTGCTTTTATGACCCTTAGCTCAAATGTTCATAGATACTCCCTCCCCATTCCTCTAAATGTTTGCAGCCCAATCTGATGCTAATTTATCTCTCTCCTTTAGCCTGATTTTTAAACATATCTACCCAAGCCTTGCAAGAAAATACAGAACTTATCTCAGCTGTGCCCCTGCTTTGCAAAAAGGTAGATCCTGCAAGATAGTTTCCCTCCCACCCTGCCCCTCACCCCACCCACCCCAGGCTAATTTCTTCCTTTATAGATAGTCTCCCACACTTCTTTCATTCTCCTTAAATGACAGCTGCAACCACTGATCAGCACATCCTTCCTTCTACTTAACCCTATAGAATAAATACCCTCTCTTCCTACATATAGCTATATATCACACATCAATAGTGTATATACTTTTCATTTTTATTTTTTATCTACACACCTCATACCACTAACATGAATCCAAATATATCCATACTGTTATTCATGATAACCCTTTTCTCACTCCAATTTGGTTCACATAATAACCGCCATAAGCACACACCTCAAACTGGAAAACAAATTATCATACATCATGGCCTGCTCTGTTGCTGTAACTCATCTGCTGAGTGCTGGTGGAGGGTTATAAAAAAATAACCCTCCTACCCCCACCTCACAAAATTATAAAGTATCACATTCACTATATGGCCAATCAAAAATGATTTCCAAATTCCTATTCCTTATGTTACTTGCCCTTGCAAATGACGTAGAGTCTAACCCTGGTCCCCTAACAAATTCCATTCCTAGACTTCCAGCTAAGAAAGGCCTCTCCTTTGTGCACTGTAATATCCGCAGCTTACTACCGAAAATTGATGCACTGCAAGCTTGGTGTTTACAATACAAACCCAAAATCATTGTGATCTCTGAATCGTGGCTAACCGCAAAAATACCTGACTCTGCCATTGCAATACATGGATATTCATGCCATAGAAATGATAGAGCAAAGAGAGGAGGCAGCATTGTAATTTATGTTGACAATTCCACAAAGCTCACCCCATTACAAAAATCTAGCTCTCCTGCCACCTTTGATTTCCTTTCTGGCAAAATTGAAATCCCATGCAGTAAATCAATAATTGTTGCAGGGATCTACCGCCCACCTAGCTCCCCTGTACATTCCCTTTCTGACATAGCACATCTCCTTAGTGAAACCATAGCTCAAAACCCAAAAAGTTAAATTTTGGTTTTTGGAGATTTTAATATTGATTGGCTGAATCTAAAAAATAATAGTTGTCGCTCACTGTTTAAATCTTTGCAGCTAACGCAATTAATCTCCTCCCCAACTCGCATAAACATCAAAAGCCATAATCACACCCTGCTTGACTGGATTCTCTCCACTTCTCCCAACCGAATCCAGGAGGCAGGTGTTCTCCCTAACAATTTCAGTGACCACTGCCTAGTGTACTGCGTGCGCAAAATAAAGGCAACTAAATCCTCTCCCAAGGTTAAAATCACCAGGTTCTTCAAAAAATTTAATCTTCAATCATTTCTAAATGACATTAAGAACCTCCCCTGGCACAGAATAAACCTAATCCCAGATCTAGATTTCCGCAGTAGAATTCTTCCAGTCTGAACTCCTACAAGTTTGGAATATGCATGCCCCGCTGCGTAAGGTGAGAGTAAAAGGAGCACACTTAAATTGGATCACAGCTGACCTCATTCAAATGTACCAGTTTCGGGATTCATTGTGGTCAAAGTTCAAGCATACAGGCTCTATGAACGATCACTGTGTATATAGACAATGGCGAAATATATGCACT